>NC_056672.1:55104285-55406428 GCF_018350195.1 Panthera tigris
GAAGGGGCAGAGAGAGAGGGAGACACAGAATCCAAAGCAGGCTCCAGGCTGTCAGCACAGAGCCCAACTTGGGGCTCAAACCCACGAACCGCGAGATCATGACTTGAGCCAAAGTCAGAGGCTTAACTGACTGAGCCACCCACGTGCCCCGTTTACTTAGCAATTCTTAACAGTGGCTATTGGTGAAGCTACTGGTCATGGAATGGTCAGTCTTCCACAAGCACCTTGAACCTATCACAGTCACAGGAAAAGTAGGCCTTAATAAGGGCCTGTTTTATATAGTCCTTAGGAAAATAACTTTTAGATATGGCCTAGGGACTTCTGGGTTTCATGGGTGACAATTAATTTCTTTACTGGCGTGTCTATTTTTTTATGTCCTAGGTACTTTTAAATTCAATACGGATGCTGCTGAGTTCATTCCTCAGGAGAGAAAAAATTCTGGTCTAAATTGTGGGAGTCAAAGGAGACTAGATTCTAATAGGATTGGTAGAAGAAATTACAGTTCACCACCTCCTTGTCACCTTTCCAGGCAAGTCTCTTATGATGACATCTCTGGTATTCATCAGCACAGTTATCTTTTGGGAAGCAAACCTAAGAGTCAACAAACTTCTTTCCAGTCCTCTACTTCTAACAAATTACTCAAGAGCCATGGCCTTCAGAATCAACCTTGGCAGAAATTGAGGAGTGAAAAGCAACATATCAAGGTCAAGAAAGTACAGAATCTCACTGACCAGTCCTCAGATGCAGCTAGCTTAGAAAATGTGGCCAGGCCAGAGAGTGGGACAAACCCCAGAGAGCACAGCCCTTCTGAGAGTGAGAAGGAAATTGTCGGTGCAGATCCCAGAGGAGCAAAACCCAAAAAAGCAGCCCAATTTATATACAGCTATGGTAGAGGACCAAAAGTCAAGGGAAAACTCAAATGTGAGTGGGGTAACAGAATGACTACAAAATCTGAGGATACTGGACCTGAAAATACCAAACCTGTGGGGGTTATCCACTCTGACTCTTTGGACACATCCTTCAGGAAAGGAGTATTGGATGGGTATGGGGCCAGACGCAGTGAGCAAAGAAGATACCCACAGAAAAGGCCTCCCTGGGAAGTGGAGGGGGCTAGGCCACGACCAGGTAGGAATCCACTAAAACAAGAGGGCCAACGACATACAAATGCCGGACCCAGAAACAACATGGCACCCATTCCAAAGGATAATCTTAATGAAAGGCCAGCAAAATCTGCCTGTGACGATGGGAATTTGGCAGTTGTCAACAAGTCTTCCAGAAGGATTGACCCAGAGAAATGCGCTGTAAGGAGGCAGGATCCTCAAGTAGCATCTTTCCCCCGAGGCAAACAGAACCACTTGCTAAAGAATGTGGAAACGCACACAGGTAAATCTACCTAGGTAGTGGAAATGTTTTGTCTTGTTTTGTTTTGATAGATAATAAATTCATGCAATTTAGGAGCTAGAAAATATTAAAAGGTATACAGTGAGGGATGCCTGGGTAGCTCAGTCAAAGTGTCTGACTCTTGATTTCGGCTCAGGTCATGATCTCGGTTTGTGAGTTTGAGCCTTGCGTTGGACTCCAAACTAACAGTGCAGAGCCTGTTTGGGATTCTCTCTCTACCCCCATCTCTCTCTCTGCCCCTGTCCCCCACACTCTCAAAATAAACTTAAAAAAAAAAAAAAAGGTATGAAATGAAACATCTCTTTCTTTGTTCATCATCTGCCTGCCTGGGTCTTACCACCACTTGCTCCCCTCCCCAGTAAGTAACCACTTACTTAGTTTTTCTATATTATAAGCAAATACAAATACGGAACTTTTTTTCTCAACAAAGAATTCTAGTAAGGGATTTTTAGAATGCAGATGTGGGTCTTATAGATGTTTGGTTACAAGATTTTTTTTTTAATATAAAAGCACAGGTAAGGGATGGTAACATCTCCACTGCCTTTCCTTATTCCAGCCTGCATCGTCTCTTGTCTGCTCATCTGCAAAATGTCCTAACCATTCTTGCCATCTTCATTTTCTCTCTTTCAGTCCATCTCTTACACCAGCATCAGAGAATGATCTTTCTAAAATACATGTTGAACTGTGTCACTCCCCTGTTTATTTCTGTTCACTTGTTTTCACCACATGCAGATTCTGGCTTCTTCCTTACCCAGCCACCCCACCTTATGCTGCATCAGCCCCCCCCCACCACATTGTATTCTCTGTACTCTATGTTGTTTCATCTTTCCCTGCTGTTGTATATATGGCTCTCTTCTTCTAGAATGTCTGCCATTTGATTCACTAATGAATCCTTACTCTTTTTAAATTGCTCTTTTAAAAAATATTTATTTTTTTGAGAGTGAGAGAGTGCACACATTAGGGAGGGGGGTGCAAAAGGAGGGGAAGAGAGACTCCCAAGCAGGCTTCATGCTCAGTGCAAAGCCTGACACAGTGCTTGATCCCACGACCCTGGGATCATGACCTGAGCTGAAATCAAGAGTCGGATGCTCAACTGACTAAGCCACCCAGCACTCCTCTTACTCATTTTTTAATAGCTAGTTTAGCCACATGTCCAGGAAACCTTTCTTACTTCCACAGATGGCATTAATCTTCAATAGCCCTATGATGTCTTCCCCCTTAAACGTACACGTTTCCGTTATAGCAGTTAGCACTGGAAGCCATCATTGTTTATATGTCGATGCCCACCACTAATCTGTAAGCTTCCTGAAAGCAAAGACTGTTTTTTATATCCCTATTGCTTAACATAGCTCTTAGAACATAATAGGTATTCCACTCTGTTGGAAGGTTCTTCTTTATTTTGAACTAAAAACTTCTTTCCAGTAAATACTCTATCCCCTGGTTCAGGTTCTGTCCTCTGAAGCAACACAGCAACTAGTCTCTCTCACCAGTTTCCCACCTCCTCATTGCAAATCAGCTTTTTTGCAGTATTTGAAGACACCTCTCATTTTGCCTTGAGTGTGTATATATTTCGTACAGGCTAAACAGTTTCGTTCTTGTAGCTGTCCTTGTGGACCTTTACCATCTGGTCTCCCTCCAGTTTAATGTACGTAGCCCAGCCCAACACATGAAATCACCACCTACCCAGGACTGTTTTTACCCTGGCTTATAGTACTTCTAGTTCTCTTTTGCTCCCCTAGGCAGTCCTTCCTCTTGGGACCTCAACTTGTGTTATGAACAAAGGTAGCATTATACTAGAGTTGCCTTTGAATTCTTAAGGCTGGTTAATAGTTTCCTTTTGCTTCATAACAAATTATCACAAAAATGTAGTGGCTTGAGATAACACAAATTTATTATGTCACAGTTTCTTTGGGTCGGGAGTTTGTGTATCTGTTAGCCTAGTTCTCTACTCAGAGCCTCACAGGTCTAAAATTTGGCCAGGGAGAAACCTCATCTGAGGCATGGGGTTTTTCATGCTCACTGGTTTGGTAGAATTTAGTTCTTTATGGTTGTAGGGTGAGGTCCCCTATTCTCGCTGACTATTGGCTGAGGGTCACTCTCAGCTCTTAGAGGTCACCTGCAATTCCCTACCACATTGCCCTCTACACAACATGGCACTTATCTTCTTCGAGGTCTATAGGAAAACATCTGCTAGAGATTCTTCAGATCTCTCTGACTTCTTTCTCTGATCCCTAGACTCTTTTTAAAGTGTTCACCTGATTATATCAGGCCCACTGAGACTCAAGGGGAGGAGATTATATAGGGCATGCACACCTGTATGCATGTGGGAATCTTAGAGGCCATCTTAGCGTTTTGCCTAACAAATCTCTCTTGGCCTCACATCCCCACATATTCTTGAGAACACTTTATTCATATTTATAGAATAAATACTATGTACCAAGCACTGTTCTAGGTACTGGGAATACACTACTAGTGAGATTTACATTCTGGTAGGGAAGGCAGGCAGAGAGCACTTAAACCAATATTTAGTATGTCGGTTGTGGGTAAGTGCTAAAAAAGAAATATAAAGCAGTTTAAGAGGACAGAGTAAGGGCGGGGGGGGCGCTAGTTTAGATATGTTGGTCTGTTTGATGAGACAAGTACACCATGTGGCTTTCTGAAAAGTGTACCCAGCAGAGGAAGAAGCAAGTTTAGATTAGGGTGTGAACAACAGAGAAGCAGGCAGCAGAGGAGGTCAGAGAAATCACAGGGGCTGGATCATGTGAGGCCCTTGGATGTGGTTCTGATTAAGAAGATCAGAAGCAGCTGGAAGGTTTTGGGAAAAGGTATGACATGATCTTCCTAGCAGCTGTGTGGAGAATTGTCTGTAAGGAAGCAAGGGGATAAGTTAGGAGTTGTTGGAGCAATTGACGTAGTTGATGATGGAGACTTGGACTAGGGTGGTAGTGTTGGTAAAGGTAAGAGTGTTAGACTTTGGATGTATTTGGAAGATAAAACTGACAGGATTTGCAGAGAGACTAGATGTTTGCTCCAGGAGAATGAGAGGAGTCAAAGATGAAGCCAACACTTTTGTGTCTGAATCACATAAAAGAATAGAATTGCCAGGGCACCTGACTGGCTCATTCAGTGGAGTAAGTCACTCTTGATCTCTGGGTTGTAGGCTTTAGCCCCACCTTTGGTATAGAGATTACTTAAAAATAAAATCTTAAAAAAAAAAAAAACACGAAAACGAATAGAATTGCCATGTACTGGAGTATGAGCCTGGGAGAGGAAAGGGTGTTGTTTGTTTTCAAAACTTTTTAGTTTGAGATAATTTTAGATTTATAGAAAAGTTGCAAAATAGTACAGAGAATACCCATATATCTTTCACAGCTTTGTCTAATGTTAATATCTTACATAACCAACTCTGGTCCTTTGTCAAAACTAGGAAATTAACACTGGTACAGTAGTATAAACTAAACTGTAGACTTTATTTGGATTTCACCATTTTTTTCCACTAACATCCTTATTTTGTTCCAGGATCCAGTCCAGGATACCACATTGCATTTAGTCATCATGTCTCCTTAGTCTCCTTTTAGTCTTAGTCTTCTTGTTGGAAAAGTTTTCTTGGTCTTTCTTGTTGGAAAAGTTTGGATATGTTTTGTCCACTCCTCGTTCAGGAAAGATAGATAATTTGGTTAAGTAGGGAGTTAAGAATTCGAGCAGAGATCTGGACTGGAGATGTAAACTTGGGAACTTTCAGCATGGAGTCCTCTAACAGACTAAAGGAGGTCACCTAAAATGTGAGTGTAGTTAGAGAAGAAAAGTTTGAGGATGGAGCCTTCCTGTAACTCAGTGTTTAAAGGTTGGAAGGTAAGGACCCAGCAAAGGAGACAGAGAATAAGTAGCAATTGAACTAGGAAGTGAACCATGTTTTAAATGCCAAACTAAAAATGAAATTCAAGGAGGGAGTGATCAGTTGTGCCAAATGCTACTGATGGGTCCAGAAAGATGACAACTGCATATTGACTGGTGGATTTGGCACTGAGAGTTATTGGTCTTGATAAGAGCAGTTTTGGTGGAGTGGTGGATATAAAAACTTGATTGGAATGGAAAGAAAGGATTAAAGTCTCTATGGCTGCTTACAAGTGGTCTTTGCTAACTCGCATTCTGTACTGAGAGAAACTAGCACTGCTTCTATTCTTCCAGGCTGTCTGTAGCCCTCATTCTGTGGTAGCAAGATCCCCTGTATCCTTAGTAAGTTTCTCCTCCGGCTCCTAATTAATCTGTGGCCTTCTGTAAGTTCACCACGTTTCCTTACGGCCTTTCAGTGCCTGCTGTATTTCCTTATCCCACTTGCCTTAGTTTCTGGAAGATGAGAGGAGTGTGCTCCTCCCTCAGTGTCATTTGTGAACCATTATTTTTCTACCTTTGTATCAAAATCCCTGCTCCTTTGAACTTAATGCTATATCACCTTTTGGCTACATCACCTTCCTGTCTCTTTATTGTTGTCATGTATTAGCCTCCAAATCTCCCAGCCCCAGCCCTCATTTATTAATGCCTCCAGCCTATATCTTTCCTCTTGCCCAATGGTTCTCAAAGTGTTGCAGAGCAGCAGTCCTCAGCAACGCCAGGGAGCTTGTTAGAAAAGCATATTCCTGTGCCTCACCTCAGACTTACCAAACAGAAGTTCTAGGAATAGGGCCCAGCAATCTTATTTTTTAACAAGCCTCCTGGTAACTCTGATTGGAGAACTACTGATTTACTATAAATCCTGCTGTTTGTCTGGGTGACTATAGTGATCATATGGATTATACCATCCTCATATTCTTTGATCTTCTCAACCACAGTGACCTTTGCCTTCATTATACTTCTACACCCGCTACTACTTTCTGACCATAACCTCCTGTCCTTCTGGTTCTCTCAGTCTCTTACACCCACTAACTGTATTGTCAGCCATCTATCCTTCTTTATTCCCTCTTCAGGCTGGGCCTTATTGTACTTTTGAAGTATTATCCTTCTGAGAAGGCATTTGGCAGAATCCCCACCCTGGATTGATGCTGCAGTCTACCTTTTCTGCTCCATCTGGATAACAGGATGCTGTTCCAGGAAATCATACAGTAGTACAGATTTGGTGCTGTGGAAGATTCTCTCACCTTCTCAGGGAAGTCTTCCTGATCATCCTGTTTAGATCCATAATATTCCCCCCACTACTAGCATTCCCCATCCCTTACTGGTTTATTTTTCTCCAAAGCACTTCCCACTGTTTGATGATGCTACTTCTTTTTCATTGTTTATCATATTCCCCTACTAGATAATAACTTCCTAAGAGCAGAAAAGTTTTGTCTGTTTTGTTCACTGTATATCCGTAGTGTTTAAACAATGCCTGGCACATAGTAGGTTCTCAGTAAATATTTTTGTTTAGTGATTTCTCCAACTTCAGTTGACTTTCCATACTGCCTATTTTCCCCTTATATGACCTTGGTCAGCTGTCCTTCCCATTTTCATCTAAGAGTACTCCCAAATCTTTTCCAGTCTTGTTCAGATCTTCCTGCCATTCATCTACCTCAGTCTCAGTGGACCTCCTTGCCTCCTATTCAGAGAAAGGGGAGATCATCAGGCATAATTTTCTCAACTTTTTGCTCCCTTTAGGCAAACTCAGAGAAATCTGCCTATTCTTTTCTTTCATTTTGAACTCTCCTTTATTTCCTTCCATCAGCCTTTCACATCTGCTATTGCAAGTTCTCAGCCTAAAGCTCTTCTTAAGTCTGTCCTATGCTCTAAAAGAAAAACTCCCGTCATGTGGCCTCCTGGTAGTGTTTCCTTTCCTTCCATTCCAGTCTAATCAATCACTCTGGGCCGCCTGGGTGGCTCAGTCGTTTAAGCGTCCGACTTCAGCTCAGGTCACGATCTCACACTCCGTGAGTTGGAGCCCCATGTCAGGCTCTGTGCTGACAGCTCAGAGCCTGGAGCCTGCTTTGGATTCTGTGTCTCCCCCTCTCTCTGCCCCTCCCCTTGCTCATGCTCTGTCTCTCTCTGTCTCAGAAATAAATAAAAACATTTAAAAAAAAAAAAAAAAAAAAAAAAAGAGTCACCAACCCTGTTTCCTTTTCCCTGTTTTGATTCACTTCTCAGTCCTCTGCCATCATCACCACTGACTCAGAGAGCTACTGGTAGGGTCATTAATGCCTTCCTATTTGCCACAGCCAGCAGACAGATGTATTTCAGTCCTCATTATCCTGGCTTCCGTTTGAGTTTGATGTGAAGGAGTCTTTGTTGAAGTGTTACTTTTTTGATACCACACACTTCTGGTCCTCCTTGTTCTTGGCTGTTCCTGCGTGTGTCCTTCAAGTTTCTCTTCCTCCACCTCTTTCTTAAATGTTGGCATTTCCTAGGACTTTGTCTCAGCCCTCTGTTCTTACTTGATAATGTCTCATTGGGAGACGACAACTGCTCTCTCAACCACTGCCTCTGTGCTGTGCTGGCTTCTAAACTCTTACCTCCAGATCCTAAGCTCTGCCACAAGCTTCAGACTCACATAAATAAACATGGTATCTGACATACGCTTCAGACTCAGCAAAACCACCTTGAACATGTTGACCATGCTTATATTGTATGAGAGTTTTAAAAACAGCTGCCTCACATTTAATGAGGTAACTTAATAAAGTTGCTTTAGTAGGTAACTCACCTTTAGTCTGAAGATCTAGGTTTAATCAGTTTTAAACTTTTGTTCTATTTTCCTTTTCTTTCTTTCTTTTTTTCTTTCTTTCTTTCTTTCTTTCTTTCTTTCTTTCTTTCTTTCTTTCTTTCTTTCTTTCTGTCTTTCTTTTGAGAGGGGTGAGTGGGGGAGAGAATATCTCAAGCAAGTTCCATGATCAGTGTGGAGCCAAGGTATGGGGCTCAGTCCCACGACCCTGGGATCGTGACCTGAGCCGAGATCAAGAGTTGGACTCTCAACCAACTGAGCCACCCAGGTGCCCCTCTCATTTGTTTTATCTGTTCCTTTTTATTTTTGCAGATATATTTTAAAGTAAATTCCAGATATTATTTTACCCCTATATATTTTCACTGTGCATCTGTTTTTTAAAATGCCATATATATATGATTATTATTTTTATGTAATCACAGTATATTCTTGGATTTTTCAAATTAGTATTGTTTTAGACCTTTTTTTTTTTTTAAGTTATTTATTGGTGCATCTGAAAAGTTTGTAGTCAGTTAACACTTCAATCAGGTCTCTTTGTTCTTCCAATTATTTCAATGGGAAATAATCTTTACTGATATGCTCTCAAAGTAGAATTATAGAGTAGACACAGTTATGGCTGAGAAATTATGGGGAAGCCCTAGTGGGAGAGGGTTTAGATTGAAAAAGAGCCAGTGGTCAGACCAGGGCTGGTATCCAGCAGACAAAAGCCTTGGACCTGAAATGTAATAGTTGATCAGCACAGAGCTGTTCTAGGACACTACCATATTTTACATATGTTAAACATGTTTGGATAAAACCGCAGTATTGTTAGTGAAAGGATTATACTGTTTCTAGATCTTTCTGGAACCTTTTGCTATATTTTTTTTTCTTTTCATTCACTCATACAAGTTTTTTTTTTTTCATTTATTTATTATTGAGAGACAGAGAGACACGGAGCATGAGCAGGGGAGGGGTAGAGAGAGGGCAAGACACAGAATCTGAAGTAGGCTTCAGGCTCTGAGCTGTCAGCATAGCCTGAAGCGGGGCTCGATCTCATGGAGTGTGAGATCATGACCTGAGCTGAAGTCGGTTGCTTAACCAACTGAGCCACCCAGGCGCCCCCATTCATACAAGTATTATTGAGTGCTCACTATGTCCCAGGCAGCGCTATAGGTAAAAACCTCAGCCCTTGAGGGAGTGTACATTCTATGTACAGAGTTAGGACATAAGTAAGGTGAAATAAGTAAAATATATGATCTATAAGGTTCAAGTGGTGTGGAGAAAAAATAAATAGTATGGAAAATAGATAGGGAATGTTGAGGAAGTGGGTTTCAAATTTTTAAAGTATGGCCAGAGACTGCCTCATTGTGAAGATCACATTTTGAGTAAACACCTGAAGGCACTAAGGGACTGAGCTATGTTGATGTCTAGGGAAAAGTATTCTAGGCAGAGGGAACAACAAACTGTAAAGATCCTCAGGCAGAAATATGCCTGCCAGTCTGGGCCTAGGAAGGCAGCCATTGTGTTCTCAGAGGGAAGGAAGAATAGCCATAAGGACCCAGAAGTGATGAAGGCCGTTGTAAGGACTTTGGCTTTTACAAGCATGTGATGGAGGAACCATTGGCAAGTTCTGGGCATGAGTGGCATCATCTAATTTGCATTTTAACAGGCTCCCTCCGGCTGCTGTGTTGAGAATAGACAAGTAGAGCAAGGACAGAAATAGGGGAGACTAGTTAGGAGGCCATTTTAATAATCCCAGGTGAATGGATAGTGTTTTGGGCCATACTAATAAGGGGTTGGATTCTGGATCTATTTTTTTTTTTTTCAACGTTTTTTATTTATTTTTGGGACAGAGAGAGACAGAGCATGAACGGGGGGGGGGGGGGGGGGGCAGAGAGAGAGGGAGACACAGAATCGGAAACAGGCCCCAGGCTCCGAGCCATCAGCCCAGAGCCTGGCGCGGGGCTCGAACTCACAGACCGCGAGATCGTGACCTGGCTGAAGTCGGACGCTTAACCGACTGCGCCACCCAGGCGCCCCAATTTTGAAGGTAGAGCCAGAAGGATTTACTGTCAGATTGAACATGGGATATGAGAGAGACAGCCTTTAGAAAGGGCTTGGTAGAGCTTTGTGGGTTACTCAAAGTTGGCAGTTGTTCCCACACCACTATATGTGTGTGCATCCTAGTGGTCAATTTCACTGTGGCTAGATTTAGAAACACCACATATAAAACAATAATTATTTATTAACAAGCCATAAACTTAATGAATAAGAGAAACAGTAAAATAAAAAGACAACCTTCAGGGTAAAAATCAAAACAATAGTCTCTCATAGGGCTTTCGTGTATGTTCCAAACTTCACTTACTTTTTTGTGTCCTTTACTTTTTTTTGTTTGTTTGTTTGTTTATTTTGAGAGAGAGAGCACAAGCAGGGGAGGGGCAGAGAGAGGGAGAGAATCCCAAACAGCTTCTGCACTGACCTGAGCCAAAATCAAAAGTTGGATGCTTAACCAACTGAGCCATCCAGGTACCCCTGTGTCCTTTACTTCTCTCTCAGTTCTGCTCTGGAATAGTCAATAGGCATTTTCTACAAAATGTATCTCCAATGTAATTCTTACAAACTATTCCTCTGCCCCAGTCAGGCTCTTATATATAGATGACTCAAATGTAATCTCACTTTCTAATGAGCTCTTACTTAACTTACCCTTAAGAATCTTCCACACATACTGTGCTAACTGGTAGAAAATATAATTAACTTTGTTATTCACAGATGTTACCTATGCAGGATAGGGTATTCCTGCTTTTAAGAAAGAATCTAAGTCTGGTTCCTCAGTTTTTATAATATAATTAAGTTTTATGTTAATGTTTATATGTTATTTAAAGCAAGTAGATTCTCCTTTATCAGCTACATAAAATCTTTATTCCAGACTTTCCTGACAGCAAAAGAACTATCCCAGAAACTTTACTGAAACTTTTAAGGGAGAGAAGTTGTAGAACAGAGTAGGTGATACTCATTTATTTCTTCATCCATTCATTTAATAAATATTTACTGAGCACCTGCTAAAGGCCAGGCACTGGAAATACAACAGTGAGCAAGGCCCTGGCCTTGCCTCACAGACCTTAAAGCCCCCATGTTCTATATTTCTTTTTTTCTTTTTTTTTTTTTTTTTAATTTTTTTAACATTTATTTATTTTTGAGACAGAGAGAGACAGAGCATGAATGGGGGAGGGTCAGAGAGAGGGAGACACAGAATCCGAAACAGGCTCCAGGCTCTGAACTTTCAGCACAGAGCCCGACGCGGGGCTTGAACCCACGGACCGTGAGATCATGACCTGAGCCGAAGTCGGCCGCTTAACCGACTGAGCCACCCAGGCGCCCCAGTTCTATATTTCTTTTGACGTTAAATCGGACAAAGTAATCTGAGGAGGGCTAAAATTATGGAGTGATTAAAATGCAAATTTGTGGAGTGCCTGGTGGCTCAGTCAGTTGAGTGTCAGACTCTTGGTTTCAGCTCAGGTCATGATCCCAGGGTTGTGGGACTAAGCCCCACGTTGGGCTCTGCGCTGAGCATGGAACCTGCTTGGGATTCTCTCTCTCTCCCTCTGTCCCTCCCCTCCTTGTGCACTTTATGCATAAAGTGCTTTAGCACAGCACTTGGCATGGTGCATTCAAGGTTAGTTATTTTATTCTTATAACCTATTTGGACCCGATAACAAATAAAATAGTGTTATGAAGTAAATGCTAAAAATATGGACTGAAAAGGAAATTCTCTCTCTCTTTCTCTCTCTCTCTCTCTCTCTCTCTCTCTCTCTCTCTCTTTCACACACACACACACACACACACACACACACACACACACACACCTCTCCAAGAGCACCTGACTATACTTGGGATCTAGAAAGGCTTTGCTGAGATCGTGTTTAAGGAAAAGTCTGGAAGTGGGTGATGGTATTAAGGAAAACATGTAGGAGGATTCCATGATACTGCTCTCTCTCAGCAGATGTTGGGCTTCTGAAGCCAAGTTCTGTGTCTCCTTTAGTCTAGTAACCCTACCATAGGGTTGTGGTAAACACCAATAATACCTTTGTTGAGTAGATCAACTGAAGACTTTCATGGCAACTGCTAGAAGAGATGTTACCACCCTGGGTTCTTGGAACCTGTGCAGGCTTAGGTATCTTTCAGCTGACCACTGCACCTTCATGAGCCCCTTCCTAGCCCGAATCCATGGATCTGGATCAGATTCAGAGGAGGCAAGGTAAGGTGCTGCAATGCATTGGCTTCTTAAACTGTGTCATGAGGGGCATTTGGATACTCCATCGGTTCCTGAGCAGTTTCTTGGGAACGTTTCCTCAGTTTTGGGAATCCCCACCTGAATGTCTACTTCCTAAGTCTTCTCCCTCAGTATATTCCTATTCTTTCTTGGCCCCAAACACTGAACAACCACCTTACTCAGAATCAGACAAGATACTTAAAACCTCTCTGTTTGGATTCTTCTCTCAAATCCCTTTCTCATCCTTGGTTGACTAAAGTAAGGAATGTTTTTCTATGTTTGAATTAATTTGTTTGGTTTTTTAAACAGGTTCTCTAATTGAACAGCTAACTACAGAAAAATATGAGTGTATGGTGTGCTGTGAATTGGTTCGCGTCACAGCGCCAGTGTGGAGTTGTCAGAGCTGTTATCATGTGTTTCATTTGAACTGCATAAAGAAATGGGCAAGGTCTCCAGCCTCTCAAGCAGGTCAGTCATTTCTCTCTTCTGAATATTCTCACTTATTTGACATATTCAGGTTTAAAACTTAGCCTTTTTTTTTTTTAAGGTTTTATTTTTAAGTACATCCAATATGGGGCTCGAACTTACAGCCTCACGATCAAGAGTCACATGCTCCACTGACTGAGCCAGCCAGGTGCCCCTTTAACCTAGCTATTTAATTCCTCTTGAATATTTTATCTACTATGTTGCCTTGAACATGTTTCAGATGACCAGTATTAAGCTATAGATCTTAAATGGCTAAGGAGTGCTTGGCCGGCTCAGTCGGTAGAGCATGCAACTCTTCATCCTGGGGTCATGAATTCAAGCCCAATGTTGGGTGGAGAGCTTACTTAAAAAATAAAAATAAAATTTTAAAAAAGGAAAGACATTTTTAAAACCAGCTAACATAACAATATTAAAATATATTTGGAATAGAACAAAATCAGTCACATTAACTGAAAACTTATCCAAGTAGCAACTATAGAAAACATTTCCTGTATAGTTTGCTTTAGAAAATTTATAGAAAGCAGTTGTTGGGTTTTGTTTTGTTTTGTTTTGTTTTGTTTTGTTTTGTTTTGTTTTGGAAGCAGTGGTTTAGTTTACCCCTAGGGTGTTAAAGTTGCATTATCTTTAACAGATCTTCTCCATAGTATTTTGTGGGTTTTTCCCAAAGTATACTGCTATTTGTGGATAGTGTAAATGTTGTTAATAACATGTTTTCTGATTTGTGACTCTTCTATAATTTAAGACATCTCGAGGTACCTGGCTGGCTCAGTCGGTAGACCATACAGCTCTTGATTGCAGGGGTTGTGGGTTCAAGCCCCATGTGGTATATAGAGATTACTTAAAAATAAAATCTAATAAAAAAAAAAGATATCTGGGTTTTCCTGCATGTACTCAAATATTTTATCTTTTTTCTCAAGCCAAGATTTAGATAATGTTTACCTTAATACTAAAAGTATTGCTTAAAAAAGGGTGGGGTGTCTGGGTGGCTCAGTCAATTAAGTGTCTGACTTCAGCTTAGGTCATGATCTCGCGGTTCGTGAGTTCAAGCCCACATCAGGCTCTATGCTGACGGCTCGGAGCCTGGAGCCTGCTTTGGATTTTGTGTCTCCCATTCTCTCTGCCCCTCCCCTGTTCACGCTCTGTCTCTCTCTCCTTTATAAATAAATAAATAGATAAATAAAAATTTTTTTAAGTTAAAAAAAAAATAGTGCTACATTTTTACCACATAATGAAATGATAATTATGTGAAATGATACAGGTATTAGGTAATGCTATGATGGTAATCATATTGTAGTATATAAATGTATCAAATCAACATGTTGTATATCTTAAACAGGGCTATATGTCAATTATATCTCAATTGACATTTAAAAAAATGGATACCCATTTGATTACCGTATCTAAAGTCCTTATAAATATAAGCCCAAATGCAGTATTTAAGCAAAGCATTCAGTATTTTCATTTTGTTTCTTTTTAATATTTATTCATTTTTGAGAGAGAGCATGGGGGGGGGGTGCGGGATGGGGGGCGGAGACAGGATCTGAAGCTGGCTCCATGCTGAGAGTAGCAAGCCCAATGCAGGGCTCAAATTCACAAGCTATGAGATCACATGACCTGAGCTGAAGTCAGACTCTCAACTGACTGAGCCACCCAGACACCCTGATTTTGTTTCTTAAATGCCTGATTTGATAACATGAAACAACTACTGTTGCTTCAATATTATGACTTCCTTTAGATTTAAATTTTTAAAAATTACATGTGCTTTTGTAAGGAAGTTATTTTGGTTTCCTCTTATTTTTCTTAACAGATGGCCAGAGTGGCTGGAGGTGCCCTGCCTGTCAGAATGTTTCTGCACATGTTCCTAATACTTACACCTGTTTCTGTGGTGAGTTTTTTTGCTTTCACTTGAGTCTCTTCCATTTCATGCATTGTAACTCATTTTCCAGCCCAGAAGAAGTGAGGTACCAGATATGTTTTAGAAGTTACTAATACTCATAAGACTTCAAAGTTACAGGAGTCTACACACATCATCTGCATGTAGTCTATCACACAGCTGGAGTCCCACCCAGGCCTTTGTACTCTTGGCAGGCCGTTCTGGACATGGGCCTTCTCATAGTGCCCACCAGGCGCATACTACTTCTGAGCTGTAGCACTAGTCTCCTTGATCTTAGCTTTAGACCAGAGCTGACCAGATGGTAGAGGCAGGTATAGACATGGACTCCCTTAACTGTTACAGCTTTGATATTCTAGATTTGAGCCCTATGAGAAAAGAGTAGTGTTGAAATGTATTTTATTTTAATCCAAGAAATCAGTCATTGGGGTCTTTATAGTAAAGCAAGATTTTCTATAAACCAGCATTACAAACTCTATTCTCCCTCTTTGTGGAATACTTCTTCCTGTTTTTGAATAACTCAATTCCCCTATGTGTTAGTAAAAACTTCCTGCAATCCAGAAGCCATTCCTATTGCTAGTCTATTTTCTGCATGTCTTTTTTTTGTTTTTTTTTTTTTCTTCCCTCCCTGTCTTTTAATGGCTGACCTTCATCTGCTTATTGATTTTGCAAATTTTGCTTCTTAACCATCTGTCTCCCTTCTTGAACCATTGCATTTTTGCTTCTTTCCTTGTCACCTTGCTGAAACTATTCAGAAGTCATCAGTAACCCCTTCCTGACCAAATCCAGGGCTGATTTAGAAGTTCTTAACCTTTTGGGGCGCCTGGGTGGCGCAGTCGGTTAAGCGTCCGACTTCAGCCAGGTCACGATCTCGCGGTCCGTGAGTTCGAGCCCCGCGTCAGGCTCTGGCCTGATGGCTCGGAGCCTGGAGCCTGTTTCCGATTCTGTGTCTCCCTCTCTCTCTGCCCCTCCCCCGTTCATGCTCTGTCTCTCTCTGTCCCAAAAATAAATAAAAAACGTTGAAAAACAAAAATTAAAAAAAAAAAAAAAAAAAAATAGAAGTTCTTAACCTTTTTGGTAGCACAACAACCCTTATTTTGGCCATTCCTTTTTTTGAAGTAACTAGTACTTCCTATTTATTTCTGTATACTTTAATTTGTTGGTATTTCTTTTTTCCCATTATTTAAATAGCAGCTTTCACAAAGAGTTGGCCATTGACTGTCAGCTCTTCAACTTCTAGACTAAATCTCTTGGTGAACTCACCTATATAGAATGTTCTTCCTCATATTTTCTTTAAATCCTTGTCACTGACTCCTTATCCATTCAAGTTCTGACCACATTCTCTTCCAAAGGAGGCCTCACTTTCTTATGCCTTCTTCACTTTGGCCACTCTTTTATTTGGAATCTGCTGGTCTGGTATGTTTTATTGCCAAAATTTGAAGCGGTAATAAAATAATATTTGTTGAAGGAATGAATATTTTGGAATGTACTATTGGAAAGGCAATGTGAGAAATGCCTGGCTGGCTCAGTCAGTAGAGCATGCAACTCTTTTTTTTTTTTTTTTTTTTTTTTAACGTTTATTTATTTTTGGGACAGAGAGAGACAGAGCATGAATGGGGGAGGGGCAGAGAGAGAGGGAGACACAGAATCGGAAGCAGGCTCCAGGCTCTGAGCTGTCAGCACAGAGCCCGACGCGGGGCTCAAACTCACGAACTGCGAGATCGTGACCTGAGCCGAAGTCGGACGCTCAACCGACTGAGCCACCCAGGCGCCCCAAGCATGCAACTCTTGATCTCAGGGTCATGAGTTCAAGCCCCATGTTAGGCATGGAGCCTACTTAAAATAAAAATTAAAAAAAAAAAAAGAAAGGCAACATGAAACTGGAAGCAAGACATCCATGTAAGACTGTGCAAATAGGACCAATACCAAGGCTTAATTACCTTATTTTAAAGGATTAAAAAAAATTTTTTTAAGTTTATCCTAGATAAACAGAGACAAAGCACGAGTTGGGGAGGGGCAGAGAAAGAGGGAGACAGAGAATCCGAAGCAGGCTCCAGGCTCTGAGCAGTCGGCACAGAGCCCAACGTGGGGCTCGAATTCATGAACTGTGAGATCATGACCTGAGCCAAAAATCAGAGGCTTAACAACCTACTGAACTACCCAGGCACTCCTAAAGGAATTTTAAACATAACGCACCACAGTGGAATGAAAAATCTTTACCCTCACTGACAAAGTAGATATGAGACCCTAAGAAGGTAGAAGAATGTGGGGTGGAGGTCAGGATGATCTGAGCAAGGTAAAATGGTGTAGGAATACAAATAATGGCCTTATTTTACCTAATGACTTTGCCTCACTTAGTTCTTTCAGGAAACCATTAACATACTTTATTGAGCACTTATTAATGCAGCAAGCACTATGAAGAAACAGAGGGGACTAAAACTGTTTATTAACTTCCCAGAGCTTACAGTCTAAGAGCTAAGACACAATTAACTTTATGTTCTATAAGTCCAAGGTGCTGTGGGAGATCTTTGGCGTGAATTATGATGTTGGGCTATATGATTAAGGGAAACCTTAAAAAGGAGATAGAATTCAACTGGGCTTGAAAATATGTAAAATTTTCGTAGGAGAAAAGATTTGTTGAAGAGAATAGCTTAAGCAGAAGTTTAAAAATAAGACTTTTTTTCAGAAGGGAGAGTCATTGGTTATGGAGCAGGATCTGTGAAGGCAGAGATGTGGGAAATGACTAGAAAGGTCAGGGCTGACTTCTTGATGTCAGGCTTACATGTAAGGATTTCATTTTTCAGGCTGTGGGAAGCCACCAAGGGCATCAATGTGATTCTTTATGAAGATTAGTCTAGTGGGAGTGAATAGAGAATTTGGGAGCCTAAACATTTTGGGGACTTGTAAGAACCCAGATGAAGAATAATAAGTCTACAGTGGGTGTTAGAGTGGGGCAGAAAGGAGGATTTCAAAGTAAACAGGATTTAACAGCAATAGGAAAGGAAATGGGAATGGGAAAGGGAAGAACCCAAATGTGGCTCTGAAGTATCATTTTGGAAATGATGATACCAAGGACAGAAAAGGGGAGGTCAAGAGAACCAGGACTGATGGGACAGTGAGTTCAGTTTAGAAATGTTGAGTTGGAGGAGTGAACAACACATCCAGTGAGAGGTGTCCAACAAGGAGTTAAGAATATTTAAGGGGCACCTGGGTGGCTGTCAGTTAAGTGGCTGACTTCGGCTCAGGTCATGATCTCATGGTGTGTGAGTTCGAGGCCCGCATCGGGTTCTGTGTTGATAGCTCAGAGCCTGGAGCCTGCTTTGGATTCTGTCTCTCTCTGCCTCTGCCCCTGCCCTGCTTGCACTCTGTCTTTCTCACTCAAAAATAAATGAACATTTTTTAAAAATTAAAAAAATATACATTTAAAGAGAGATCAGGACTCGGGGATGATAGTTGCATTTGAGAGTAGTAGAGACCCTAGTGGATGAAAGGGTAAGGGGTAAAAAATGTCTAATGCAGAACCCTGGCAGGAAGAAGAAAAATAAGACATCATTTAGAGTCAGGGAAAAGAGGTTGAGCCATTGAAAGATGGTAGGGGAAAACCAGGCCACTGTATTGGAGCAAAAAAGTACAGAGGCAGGGAAGCTTTTCTAATAGTCTGAAGGTGAGGTTCTGGCTAACAGAGAGGCAAGAGTAGAAGTAGCAGGGGAGATGAGGTGAGGCACACTATGTACGGAAATTGAGAAGATTAAGTAGAATGTGGAAAGGGGGGCTCCTGGGTGGCTCAGTCGGTTAAGTGTCCGACTTCGACTCAGGTCATGATCTCATGACTGACAAGTTTGAGCCCCGTGTCGGGCTCTGTGCTGACAGCTCAGAGCCTGGAGCCTGCTTCAGATTCTGTGTCTCCCTCTCTCTCTGCTTCTCCCCCACTTGTACTCTGCAGCTCTCTCTCTCTCAAAAATAAACATTAAAAAAAAAGAATATGGAAAGAAAAAGAGGAGTCAGGGATGACTCTAGTTTTTGAGTTTGACTCCAATGGTGATGATATCACTGATAGAAATAGGGAACACAGAAAGGGGTTTAAGAGGGAAGATGCTAACTTTGGTTGTAAATGTAGACAGTTTGGGGTGACTGTGACACCCCAAGCAGAGATGTTTGGCAGATGGTTGGACAGGGATGGCTGGAACTGAGGATTTAGGACAATGCAGAAAATACAGATTTGGGGGAAAGAAAAGAAGAAAGTGTAGTATTGGGAATCATGGGCCTTTAGGTGTATTGAACCTCTCAACATGAATATTTCTGAAAGAAACAAGATAGGAAAGCAGAGGCCAAAGACTGGGAACAGGCCATCAATTTAGGGTGTAAATTGCCCAAGTAAGGATAAGTTCCTCAAGGGCATGGAGGAGTCCTGTGCCTCAGTTTTACTCTTCCTGCGTCTGTGCTAAGTTCATGAAAGATATTTACTAAAGATTTGCAAAGTGACACTAATTATAAATTATTGACCTTTTGTGCCTACCTCATAGCTTTAGAATTGGCAATTTCCTGCTGTACAGGGAATTTATGTCCTTTCTATCTCTTCCTGCTCCTTCCCCATCTGCCACCCCATTGTTCTCATCCCTTATTTCTTCTTTCTGATCCTTACAACAGATATTCCCATATACATTCAAGGGCCCATTTACAAAAAATAGATCTTGTAGTGTTTTTTTAATTTTAGATTAAATGTGTCCATTAGTCAAAGTGGCATTTTCATAAGTAAAAGTGACTTTTTATTTCTCTTTTATTTCTCTTTTTTATTTCTCTTTTCCTAAATCTTTTAGGATTTATCATACTTAGTGAAGGTTTTGATGATTAGCATTATAGTCATTTTTTAAATTTTAGGATGTGGGATCATGTGTTTGTCAGACTAATGGAAACCATACTGAAGTTTCATGCTGTCTAGCTATATTGTACTGTTTCATTAAACTCTAGGATGCAGTTGAAGTTTATACCATTGACTCTCTGATCTGATATGTTTTAGGCAAGGTAAAGAATCCGGAATGGAGCAGAAATGAAATTCCACATAGTTGTGGTGAGGTTTGTAGAAAGAAACAGCCCGGCCAGGACTGTCCACATTCCTGTAACCTGTAAGTTGGAACACGAGACCTCTGGGGGTAGATACACTTTGCTTGTGGCTCTGACTCTATGTATCTGGTGGTTACTATGTAACAGGGTGGGGTGAAGGGCAATATGGTACCATTTGCTAAGCACTTACACTGTGCCAGGCACTCTGCAAGAGTTAACTCATCAAATCCTTATAACAATCCAGTGATGTATAGATATTTATCATCTCCATTTTACTGATGAGGCTCAGCAAGGCCAAGCATCTTGTCCAAGGTCATAGTGCTAAGACATGGTGGAGCTGGGATTTCCAAAGCCAGTGCTCCTACCACTACATTATACTGCTGGCTTCTAAGAAGAAATATTCCCCCATGATATCCAGGTCCAGAAGAGTATATAGGACAAACTTCTGTCTGTAGAGTCCTGTTGCACAGTGTTTTTAGGATGTGAATCCCTTCTGTATAATAAGTAGCCAACTTGACAATATATCCAGTCAGCTTCTTAGTAATAAGACGAATAGGAGTGCCTGGGTGGCTCAGTTGGTTAAGCATCCAACTCTTGATTTCGGCTTGGGTCATGGTCTCACAGTTTGTGAGATAGAGCCCCATGTCAGCCTCTGCTGACAGCCCAGAGCCTGCTTGGGATTCTCTCCTTCTCCCTCTCTCTCTGCCCCTCCCACCCTCATGTGTGCTCTCTTTCTCTCTTTCAAAATAAATAAATATTTTAAAAAATGTTTTTAATAAGTAAATAATAAGAGGAATACCTAATACTAACAGTTGATCAGTTACAAATGACAAAATTCTACAGCTTTAATTTAAGACAAATTTTTAATTCCTGGGTTCAAGTCACTCAACAGTTGTATGACCTTGGATAAGTTACTTCTTTAAGCTTCATTTTCTGCATCTGTAAAATAGTAATAATATGAGCAACAACACTTATAGATGTTTATGAATATTAATTCAATGCATCTGAGAGGCTTGGTACAGAGTCTGGCACATGGTAAATGGTCAAGTAATGGTAACTTGCTTTTATTACCCAAATCTAAGAGTAAAACAGACATCAAACTATTGTCTTGGTACTTCTGCTACTTGGAGCAGGGGTAAATGTTGGGCCAGAGGCATTGTGGTTAAGATGTGGGGGTGATGCTGGAGAATTGTCTTTGGTGGGAGAGCTGTCCAGATGGGGCTACGCAGCTTGGCCTGCTACCTGCCAGGTAGTAGGCCCCTCTCCTTTTACTGCTTCCATAGGTCCTTCCTCAGAACCCAGGGACTCATCTGTTTAAACTATTCCATCCCTCAGTTGGCATTTTAAGTAAATTCAATAATAATAAGTTAACCCTCTGCATGAACTATCATTCTGAAGCCTTTAGCAGAAATGGCCCTGTCATGACTACCAGAAAACATCAAAAGTGATGCAGATCAGGTGGTCAATACCATGGCTGAAGGGAAAGGAGTCCCTAAAACTTGCTCTTTTGTGGCTTTGGAAATCCTTCTCTTGACAGCTGTCCTGTTACTCCTGTCAGGCCCCTAGAGGTTGCCAAATCCTATTCCCTGACAGCACCTTCCTTTCAAAAGAAAACATTGAGTTTCTCTCATTTATATGTATCAGGACTCAGAAGCCACAGTTGGCCCCTTTGTGTCTCTATTTTGGGTTGTTTCATAGATTGTAAAATTCTCTGGAGGAGTTATTCTCAACCCTCTTTACACATTAGAGTCATTAAGGAGCATTTTAAAACACCAGTGCCCTGTCTCTACCTTGTAGCAATTGAATCAGTCTTTTGGGGGTGGGTCTTTCCCTATGATTCTAATAAAGAGCCAGTGTTGTGAACCACTGCTCTATAGGTTATAAAAACCTGGGATTGAGGGGCGCCTGGGTGGCTCATTTGGTTAGGTGTTTGACTCTTGATTTTGGCTTAGGTCATGATCTCGTGGTTTGTGGGATCGAGCCCCAAGTCAGGCTCTGCACTGGCTGTGTGGATCCTGCTTGGGGGATTCTCTGTCTCCGTCTCTCTCTCTCTATCCCTCCCCTGCTGTCTCTCTCAAAAATGAATGAACTTTAACACACACACACACACACACACACACACACACACACACACACACCTACCTGGGATTGAGTCTAGGTCTGAGGGATATTTGAAATAACCTGGAGTCATCCACACCTGACCAGCAATGTATCTTGTCAGTTTAAAGTTATTTAAATGTGCAGCCATGAAAATCATTTCACCTGACAGGGTTGCAGCATATCATGTGAAGTATAACTGTTGAATGATAACAGTCATCTTTAAAGAAATGCTTAAACTTAAGTCTCATGTGGTTTCTGTCTGTTGAAATGGGTCACCCTAGAAAATTAGGCACTTGTTCCTGGATTGTTTTTAGTGTTTAAAACTTATTTAAGAATTATCAGAGCTGGTGTAGGAGTCATATTAAAAAATCCAGCCAGACCACTGTATAGGCACACCTGGTTTTTTATACCAAATTCTTTTACCGACTTGATTTATTAAACTTGGTTGTAATTGGCCTATAATTCCCAAAGGATTGTGATTTGCCATCACATAGAATGCCCCCCACAAACGTTTCCAAAGAAGTTCCCAAAATATTTTTTAAATGGTTGTATTTCTAAATTAGTGTGTAAGTTACCAGGGTATCTCTTTTGAAGAGAATAGTATCTATTTGAATATATAAATTCCATTTTCTAATTTTTTTGGTTTCTTTATATCATCACTCCTAGAAGAAGCATTCTGTTCAGAAGTCTAATTCTGACCTATCGCATATCTCTAATTCCAGTTCTTTCCATGAATCCCTTTTTCCTTTGTTCTCTCTTTGCATTACTTACTAGCATGCCTTCCCTCATGTCAGCCGCCTTTTCACAGATCCCATTGTTAGCCCATCACCTGATTATATACTAGCTGATATAAATGTCTGTACTTCTCATGGACCTACTGGATTTATGCTTTATTGCTTCACTCAGGTTCTGATCTTCTAAGAGATTCCATCGCCCATTCTGCCATTCATCTGAGTGGCAAGCTATTTTTATCCCTACACATCTCACTAAGTGGGCTAAGACCATCTATGGACATGTCATCTTTGTCAGACCCAAATAAAACCAGTATTTTGACTTGGGCTCTATTTTTCTGGTTAAATATTCTAAGATGATAATGCCATCAGTTCCTTCTATATGAAAACATTGTTGGTATCTTTGTTTAAATAGTTTAATCAACTTTAGACAAAGGCTAAAACATTTTGTAGTAGGTTTATTTGTTGCCACATTCACAATAAGACCCAGTAGGGGCAGCTTTGTTCAGGTTTGGATACATGAGTATGATTTATTCATCTAAGCCCTTCTCTTTTAGTCTCTGCCATCCAGGACCTTGCCCACCCTGCCCTGCCTTTATGACTAAAACATGTGAATGTGGACGGACAAGGTAAAGTTAGAACTGTACTCTAAAGACTTCAGTTTCTACATTGATGATTTATCTGTGAATTTCTAAATTAAGAATTAGTAGGTACATATAAATAAGTGGTAAGCGTAAATAGTACTTTTTTGTAAAAAGTATTTGTTCTGCTGGCCCAATCCTGTTTTGCAGTCTTATAAGTGATTAAGAAGTTATATGCATGGTGAGATTGCCCATTTCAGGTGAAATGCCGAGGTGACAAGGACTTTTATCTTAACCTTTCTAGTGGGTGAAAGAACCAGGATTGAACCCAGGCTTGTTAAGGTTCAGGACACAGGGGCCATTTACCTGTACCTAGCATAATATCTGACATCTAGGAGGTTTTCAGTGAATATTGTTGAATGAAAGAATAAGTGACCCCAGAGCCCACCCTCTTTTCATTATAATAACAAGTTCTCCATTATCAGGGCAAGGATCGGTGGTAGTTATGGAAGGTCTCTGAGGCCCAGTAAGACCCTGAAATAATTTCTGAACCACAAGACAAAATGGGATTGAGCCAATTTTCAGTGAATCTCATTTGTTTAGCATTTACTGAACTTAAAAGGATAGTAATGTGGCCTGAGAGTCACATGCAAGAGCTCTGGGTCAGAAAGACCAGGTCAGATCTAGGCTCTGCCACTAATTGGTTATTGACATGGGCAAGTTGCTTAAGCCTCATTTTACTTATAAAATAGAAATAATAGTGTTCACTTCCAGGAGTTTTATTAGACATGATGCTGAGCCCTGAAACTGATTATTTGTGTATATAACAGTGAGTTTTTAAAACAAAGTAGGGGACAGAATACAACTCTTTTTGTTGGGGCGCCAGGGTGGCTCAGTTGGTTAAGTGTCCGATTCTTGGTTTGGCTCAGGTCATGATCTCATGGTTCATGGGATTGAGCCCTGTGTCGACCTCTGTGCTGTCAGCACAGAGCCTGCTTGGGATTCTCTCTCTCCCTCTTTCTGCCCCTCTCTCACTCACTCTCTTTCTCTCTCTCAAAATAAATAACTTAAACTCCTTGCAGGAGAGTAGACTCCAAGCTCTAAACCATTACCCTGCAAGAGACCTGAAGACAGTTGTCTAAAAGCACTGATCTCATATCCTTCCCTAGCCAATAAGTCAGCAAAATTAAGGTGCTCATTAGAACAAAGCCAGAATGATTTTCCCATCTGAAATCAAAGTCACATACAGTATGTCCTTAAGTATTATAACTGCATAAAATGCCAGAGTACTGGGTCCCAGGAGAATACCATTGTACTTCCAATCTGAGTATGTACATTATAACTACCCCACCCACCCTGCAACTTTCCTACCTCCATCTGTAAGACATTGTAGGAGCTCCAGGCTCTTCCCCTCCTGCCTGGGAGGGGGAGTTCCCCTACCTCGTGGGAACTCAGAAGAAATCCACAGAGAGGAACTTCACTTCACTGGTCAGAATATAGGGGAGAGAGAAAGGCAGGGTGGGAAATAAGGAAAACAAAGCAGGAGAAAAGAGTGGAGAAGAGGAGGGTGATTGAGGAAATAAAGACTGGAGGAGGGAAACAGAAGAGTGGGAAAATGGGGCCAAGAGAAAGGTTTCATAGTTTTGGGGAGGAAGTTTGTGCTTCGTTGTTTAGCTATCCAACAGGAACTTGTCCAGTGTTGACTAATTCTGCCTTTACATCTGTTTTCTTTCCAGGCACACAGTTCGCTGTGGTCAGGCTGTTTCAGTCCACTGTTCCAATCCATGTGAGAATCTTTTGAATTGTGGTCAGCACCATTGTGCTGAGCTATGTCATGGGGGTCAGTGCCAGCCTTGTCGGATCATATTGAACCAGGGTAAGTGGTGGGCACACCAACTAGCAATACTTGTGTACTTTTCTAGAACCTTATTTATAGTTGTGTTGATGACAAGGCCTCTAGCGTTGTACCTTGGGTAGGAAGAATTGGAGATAAATTAATGCTTAGATGGTTTTCATTAGTTTACTTACACAATACCACTATAAGTCATTGTCCTGTAGAATTTGAACAGTAGATTTTAAAATGCTGTTTAAAAATAACTACTTGGGAAATTAAAAAAATAAATAAAAAGTAACTGTAAAGGATCTAGAAAGGCCAAAAAAATCTTGAAAAGAATGAACTTGAAAGGATTAAACTATCTGATTTCAAGACATTTAAAGTTCCAGTAATCATGACATTGAGTTGTTGCTGTTAAAGGTAGACTACTAGATGCATGGAAGAGACTAAAGTCCAGAAACAGACCCACATATATACAGTTAGTTGATTTTCAACCACAATGTTAAGTTAATTCAATGGGAAAAGAAGTCTTTTTACAGATGTTGCTAGAACAACTGGATGTATACATAAGAAAAAAACAAACCTCAACCCCTAATTTACTCTTTTCACAAAATTAATTCTACATGGATCACAGACTTAAATGTAAAACCCAGAAACATAAAGTTATCTTCCAGAATAAACTATAAGAGAATATTTTCATGACTTTGGGGTTAGGTAAAGATTTCTTGGACAGAACAACAAAAGTACTAACCATAAAAGAAAAAATTGATACATTGAACTTTATCAAAATTAAAAGCTGCTCTTCATCAGAAGATACCATTAAGAAAATGAATAAATCAGGGGCGCCTGGGTGGCTCGTCGGTTAAGCATCCAACTTCAGCTCAGGTCATGATCTCATGGTCCGTGAGTTCGAGCCCCGCGTCGGGCTCTGTGCTGACAGCTCAGAGCCTGGAGCCTGTTTCGGATTCTGTGTCTCCCTCTCTCTGACCCTCCCCTGTTCATGCTCTGTCTCTCTCTGTCTCAAAAATAAATAAACGTTAAAAAAAAAAAAATTAAAAAAAAAAAAAAAAGAAAATGAATAAATCAATTGCATATTGTATCCAGAAATTTTGAAGTACTCTTACAAAGTAATTAAAGATGAACAGTGGGGCGCCTGGGTGGCTCAGTGGTTAAGCGTCTGACTTCGGCTCAGGTCATGATCTCATGATCTCAGTTCAAGCCCCGCATCGGGCTCTGTGCTGACAGCTCAGAGCCTGGAGCCTGTTTCAGATTCTGTGTCTCCTTCTCTCTCTCTCTGCCCATCCCCTATTCATGCTCTGTCCCTCTCTGTCTCAAAAATAAATAAAAGTCAAAAAAAATTAAAAAAAAAAAGTACCTATAAAAAGGATGAACAACTTAAACAATGAGCAAAAGACTTGAACAGATACTTCGTAAAAGAAAACCTATAAATAGCCAACAAACACACAAAAGGTGCTTAACACCTTTAAATACTAAGGAAATGTAAGTTAAAACCACAATAAGTAATATAGTATAACCACTTTAGAAAACAGTCTGGCATTTTCTTAAAAGGTTAAATGTAGAATTTTATCATATGACCCAGTAATTCCATTCCTGGGCACATATCCAAAAGAGATGGAAATATATGTCCACAAAAAAACTTGTAAATGCATGTGCATAGCAGTACTAGTCATCGTAGTCAAAATGTGGAAGCAATTCAAATGACTGTCACTTGAGGAATGGATAAACAAATGTGGTATGACCATACATTGGATTATTACTCATCCATGAAAAGAATGTAGTATCAGTACATGCTATGAAGTAGATGAACCTCCCAAACACTACGCTAAGGGAAAGAAACAAGTCACAAAGAAACACATACTGTGTGATTCCTCTGTTTTTACAATAGTCCCTGATCTGCAGGGATCCCAGGCTACAGTGTATTGATGCCTTATAGAGTTTTATTTTATTAAATTTTACCTTGGTGTGATGCTGTTGATCTGTGTTGGCACCTAAAATAAGTAACAGCCCTATGAAATGTTTTGTGTTGTGTTGTGTAAGAATTTCATGTAAGGAACTGTGCCATGTAATACTCAATTTCTCTTTATGGGTCCTCCTGGGAGAAATTCCTGTCTGGCTTTAGTTCCAAGACTGGTTGTTTTTCCTCAAAGACTATTGATCTTTTTATCTTAGAAGCCTCGTATGATTGACCTAATGTTTGTCTTTATAGTGTATTTCTTTTTAAGCTATGATTTTTTTCTTTTTTTTTTTTTTTTTTCTTTTTTTTTTTTTTTTTTTTTTTTTTTTTTTTTTTTTTTTTTTTTTTTTTTTATTTTGCCCCACATTGGGCTCAGGCTATGATTTTTTTCTATGTCTCTACCATTGTTCCACTTTTCACATCTTTAATTTTATGTTCTTTTGTTATATTTCATATATTCTTGCGTGTTGCCTCAAATCCATTTTGAGATAAGGCAGGAGTTAAGTATATGCTGGCAGTTTGGTCTTAACAATATAGATTGTGGTGTGAGAGTCCCTTTGATGTGGACCATTTATAGTTCTTAATTCATATTGTGCTTTTACTCACCTAATTCAACCAGATCTTTTTTGTACAAATTTGTATGGATTCCCGTCTCTGCCTTTGTGTTGCTGTGTAGTTGATTTTTCAAACCCAGTGGAAGGCTTTTTGTTTGTCCACAGTAAATATCTAGGGGACTGTTATGGCCATGAGTACAGTTTGTTTCTCTTCTCTATTTGTAATTCTCCTAGGATCCCTTTCAGCCTTATCTAGAGATTTAATAAGCATTCCTTCTGGGGGTTCATTCATGTGTTGATAAAAATGCTGAATAGGCTAAAGCTGGCAGCAGAGACCTTCCAGACTCCTCTGGTTCCATATTCTTCAGCCAGCGGTGACTCCATCCAAGTCTTCTGTCACCAGCTCGTATTGCTGTCTCTTGTGCCTAAGCATAGTGGGGCTTTTTAGTATTGTACTCCGATTATTCCCTAATTGATCAGGGGCTCCATTTTGGCTTTTTTGGTTTTTAATTTTTTTGGTTTTTATTTTATATTTGAGAGAGAGAGACAGAGACACAGAGCGAGCAGGGGAGGTGCAGAGAGACAGAGACAGAATCTGAAGCAGGCTCCAGGCTCCAGGCGGTTAGCACAGAGCGCAATGTGGGGCTCAAACTCACGAGCAGTGAGATCATGACCTGAGCCAAAGTTGGATGCTAACTGACTGAGCCACCCAGGCACCCCTCCATTTTGTTTTTATTGTCACAGTTTTCTGACCTTTGATTCTTTTGTGGTTTTAATTGAATTATAATTAACATACAGTGTCATATTAGTTTCACATACTCATTAGTTTCAACATACTCATTTGACTCAGTGTTCTCCACAATAAGTGCAGTCACTGTCACCATATAATGTTATTATAGTATTATTGACTGTATTCTCTGTGCTGTACTTTTCATCTCTTTGACTTGTAACTGGCAGTTTGTACCTCTTAATCCCCTTCATCTATTTCATCCATCCCTCACTCACCTCCCTGTGGCAACTGTCAGTTTGTTCTCTGTATTTAAGAGTCTTGAGGTTTCTTTGTTTGCTTGCTTATTCTTTTGTTCTTTAGATTCACATATAAGTGAAATCATATGGTATTTGTCCTTCTCTGTTAGACTTATTTCACTTAGCATAATACCCTAGAGAGGTCCATCTATATAGTTGTAAATGGCAATGTCTCATTCTTTTTTATGACTAAGTAATATGCCATTGTGTATATATATATATATATATATATATATATATATATATATACCACATCTTTATCCATTCATCTATTGATGGATTCTTGGGTTGTTTCCATATCTTGGCTATTGCAAATAATGCTGCAACAAGCATAAGGTGCATGTATCTTCTCGAATTAGTGTTTTTGTTTTCTTTGGGTAAATACTTAGTTGTGGAATTGCTGGATCATGGTATTTATGTTTTTAATTTTTTGAGGAACCTCCATACTGTTTTCCACAGTGGTTGCACCAATTTCTATTTCTACCTGCATTGCACAAGGGTTCCTCTTTCTCTACATCCTCATCAATGTTTGTTATTTCTTTAAAAAAAATTTTTTTTAATGCTTACTTATTTTTGAGAGCAAGAGAGACTGAGCACAAGCAGGGGAGGGGCAGAGAGAGAGGGAGATGCAGAATCTGAAGCAGGCCCCAGGCTCTGACTTGTCAGCACAGAGCCTGACACGGGTCTTGAACTCATGGACCACAAGATCATGACCTGATCCGAAGTCAGATGCTTAACCAACTGAGCCACCCAGGCGCCCCGAATTGTATAAATTCTTTATATATTTTGGATATTAACTCCTCATTAGGCATCTCATTTGCATATATCTTCTCCTATTCCTTAGGTTGCCTTTTTGTTTTGTTGATGGTTTCCTTTGCTGTGCAAAAGGTTGTGTTTTTTTTTTTATTTTTTTTTTGTTTTAATTTTATTTTTGAGAGAGAGAGCACTAGCAGGGGAGGAGCAGAGAGAGAGGGAGACACAGTATCTGAAGCAGGCTATAGGCTCTGAGCTGTCTGCACAGAGCCTCACGTGGGGCTTGAACTCATGGACTGTGAGATTATTACCTGCGCAGAAGTCAGACGCTTGACCTACTGAGTCACCCAGGTGCCTGCAAAAGCTTTTTATTTGATGTAATCCCCAGTAGTTTATTTTTGCTTTTATCTCCCTTTCCTGAGGAGACCTATCCATAAATATGTTGCTAAGGGCAGTGTCCAAGAGATTACTGCCTGTGTTTCCTTTTAGGAGTTTAATGGTTTCAGGTCTCTCATTTATGTCTTTAATCCAGTCTGAGGTTATTTTTATGTGTGATATAAGAAAATGGTCCAGTGTCATTCTTTTGCATGTAACTGTTTGATTTTTCTAGCACCATTTACTAAAAAGACTGTCTTCTACTCATTATATATTCTTGCCTCCTTTTTTATAAGTGAATTGGCCATATAGGTGTGGGTTTATTTCTGACCCTTGATTCTTTTGTTCACAGCTGTCTGCTCATACCTCAAAAAAAAAAAAAAAAAAAAAAAAGTCTCTGTTCTGTCTGAGCAGAAACTTAGGAAAGAAAAGCTCGCTTGTAGAAATTCCCAGTTACTAGGGTTTGTTTATGAATTCATTGATTTCATAAATGCTGGTTGTGTTTCCTACGTCTATATTAATTCATCCAATAAGTTTTTATTGGATAAGTGAATCAATTTTAGAACCGGAAATGAAACTGCACATGTACTTACTAGAAGGTGGAAAGTAGATTTTAAAAATCAAGAGTCTTGGTTATGTCTTCATTGATTTGAGGCTTTCCCTCTTTTCATTGAAAGTTTTTGGTCTGTTCAGTGCAGTGTTTTATTTTACAAACATTATGTCTCATGTTTAGTTAGAAATATTTATTTTAATTTTTACTACGTGATTTTATGATTTGATGTTTTTATAATGTTACGTTTATTCTAATGTTGATTTTTCTGTGTAAGTAGATATCTAAGTTGTACTGAGAAAGAAGGAAAGCATCATTAGGTCTGCAGGATTTCTAAATTGAAATCTTTTGGTCTGTATTTATTATGTAGGGTCAGGCATATTTGCATAGATTGATTTTAATGAGATCAATTTTCACTATCTTTTAAAAAAAATTTTTTTATTAAAAAAAATTTATTAAAAAATTTTTTTTAATGTTTATTTTTTAGAGAGAGAGAGAGTATGAGTGGGAGAGGGGCGGGGCGGGGGGGGTGGGGGATACACAGATTGGAAGTAGGATCCAGGCTCTGAGCTGTCAGCACAAAGCCTGACGCTGGGCTCGAACTCACGAACCGCAAGATCATGACCTGAGCCGAAGTCAGACTTTCATCCAACTGAACCACCCAGGCACCCCTAAAAAATTTTTTTTAATGTTTATTTATTTTTTAGAGAGAAAGAGCATGAGAAGTGGAGGGGCAGAGAGAGAAGGAGACACAGAATCTAAAACAGGCTCTAGGCTCTGAGCTGTGAGCACAGAGCCTAATAAGGGGCTCAAACTCATGAACTGCGAGATCATGACCTGAAGTCGGACGCTTAACCGTCTGAGCCACCCAGGCTCCCCAAGATAAATTTTCATTGTAAATTGAAAATGTAAAATGAGGAGCGCCTGGGTGGCTCAGTCGGTTGAGCGGCCGACTTCGGCTCAGGTCATGATCTCACAGTCTGTGAGTTTGAGCCTCGCATTGGGCTCTGTGCTGACAGCTCAGAGCCTGGAGCCTGCTTCGGATTCTGTGTCTCCCTCTCTCTCTGCCCCTCCCCTGCTCATGCTCTGTCTCTCTCTGTCTCAAAAATAAATAAAAATATCTTAAAAAGAAAAAAAAGAAAATGTAAAATGACACTTAGAAAAATTATATAAGTTGATGAAAATTAATTCTTATCAGACTTTGTTACATTTTAATACATCAGAAGCATAACTCCTTAAACATATTTATTCCTGCCCTCAAGAAATAAAGAAACTCATTACTTCTTTTGTTGTTGTTGTTTGTAGGCTATATTTAATTAACATATTTAATTAATGCATCTAAAAACATATTTTTTATTTCAAAATGTTTACAATTTTTATAAAGTCCCAATAAATGCTTTTTGCTAACACCACAAAGAGCCATGGACATAGGACGGAGGCTATCACTAAAATATTCTTTTTTACGTATGAAGTTCGTGGCCTTAAATAATAAAGTGATCTAAATTTTGCAAGACGTTAATGATGATTAATAAGAAACATCTCTAAAACCACACAGGATTGACTGTAAAGAGCACCTCCTGACCATGGAAGTCATTTAAAGGAGCAATTAAGTTAGGGCCTGAAGTCTGATGTTCTGTCACAAATTTATAGTGATTGGGTTCACCCTCTACTTTTACCAATGTAGGCATATTAGAACTCATTATTTCTTGAACCCATTGGGAAATCTATAGAAGTTAAGCTGGGTTCTTTATCTAGCAAATAAAACTCTTGAGTTGTTTGAACTTCTTACTCAGTATCAATTCTTAAACATGATTACTTCAAATTCAACAATAGAATACAAATTATTGAAGATTTTATATTGTACCAGTTTTTTTATTCCTTTTTAGCAGTAGAGAGTTTTTCCAAGCATTTTCTGTGAGCCCCAGTATATAAAGTACTAAATCTCTGCTGCTTGGGTTGAAGTGAAGATGGGAATGATTTAGTCATCAACTCCTCCACGACTATCACCAGCTTAGTTTCCATCTTCTGTAACATCTCCAGAGGACCCCAGGGAGCCACACAGTAAATGGCTCTCAGCTATGGCCTCATGGGCCGGATAGTAGCCTCTAAATTTAGAGAATTGCTTCACTTTAATGCTGCTTTGGGGATGTGCTGCAGAGGCACCATGGGATATCAACAGTCTTACAAGGCCTTTTTTACTTCTGTGCTAAAGCTTCTCAGGTGGGTCTTAGAGCTGCTATATATGCCACATTTATTTCTGCATCAGGTCTGATCAACATTAATGAGTTGCATTTTGTGCTTTCTTATAGATTGTTTGGAAAATTTTAAGAACCCATGCAGGTTACTAACCTTTGTTTTTTAAATTGTGTCCTCAAGTATGCTACTGTGGCAACACTTCCCGAGACGTGTTATGTGGAACAGATGTAGGAAAGTCTGATGGATTTGGTGACTTTGGCTGTTTAAAGATATGTGGCAAGTAAGGTTTTATGTTTTTCTCAGTTAGAATAAAGCTGTATTTTATGCAACAATTATGTAATAGTCTGTTGTTTTTCCTAACAGGGACTTGAAATGTGGGAACCATACGTGTTCTCAAGTGTGCCACCCTCAGCCCTGCCAGCCATGCCCACGGCTCCCCCAGCTGGTGCGCTGTTGCCCTTGTGGCCAAACTCCTCTCAGCCAATTGCTAGAACTTGGAAGTAGTGGTCGGAAAACATGCATGGATCCTGTCCCTTCATGTGGAAAAGTGTGCGGCAAGCCTCTGCCATGTGGTTCCTTAGGTAACTAGTAGGCATAAAGTTGTCTTTAAAAATATGAGTGGAAGTGTTTGGCAGCAGTGACTTTATAAGGAGAATAGCGTTAAATTTTAGTTATAATATCAGAGGCTTTTAAAAATATTAATGATGAAATTTGTGTGGGTACTTTTTCTTTCCTCCTCAAAAATTTCAAAATGTGAAAACTCACATTTACCCAAGTGATTTCTCCTTCTGCTTTGGGTATTTTATTGCTAACTCAGGACAGTTGTGAGATACTATCCCATGAGGGGGTTATGATTTCTCTTAGCCTACACTAGTATGGACACGATCTATCCTTTTACTAATCCAGGGTTCAGTGAGTGTTTAAAGGCATTTTCATGTAATAGGAACATGTTAAATAACTGGGTCAGATGTTTAAGAACTAAAATTCTAAGTATAATAAAACTTTAGCCATTTGGGTCACTCAAGAAATATATTTTCTATAGCTAATTTTCCCATATAGTTGAGGAGTAACACCTCTTGAGCATCACTTTGGATGGACAGTTTTCTAAAATTCACATTTTATTCTTTCTTTAAATAGAGTTTATTGGAGATAAGTTTTTCCCCTTTGTTGACCCAGAGTCATCATTTTCCTGAACCTCAGTTGTTGTATCCTGCTGGGTACACTGGTGCCCTCAGGGCCTGCTGAGGTTTCTCAGGCAGTTTCCCCACACTAGTATGCAGTTTGAATTGTTTATCTACTTGTTAAAGCTTTCGGTTGTTTATTTTCCTGGCAATGCTTTTAGCATTAGTGACTCTCCCTTTCTTCTGACGTGTGGCTTCTGATTACTTGGATATAGAAACCAGAAGAAATTTGTTTGAATTGGCTATAAAGTAATAGTCTGAGTTCTGAGACGTTCTGGGGCATTCCTTGGGGGGGGTGCTGGTATAGTTTTGCAATGACTTGGCACCTTCTATCCTGGGTGAGTGTTCAAAGGCTGTGTGTTTAGAAGAATGGATGTAGGCAACTGAGTTTGTCTAAGAGAGGTGTTCCTATAACTGCAGCAAAGCTAGAATCTTTAGGTTTGGTTTCCATGTTTATCAAAAATAGAGATTTCATATTTCTTCCAAACACCAGTAGGAACCAGTAGGTACATCCTACTGTATTTTTTACAGTCTGACTTTAAAATTGTGTATAGAGGAGGAATGTTCTTTTCTCTTTTTTTTTTTTTTTTTTTTTTTTAGCGTTTATTTATTTTTGAGACAGAGAGAGACAGAGCATGAACGGGGGAGGGTCAGAGAGAGGGAGACACAGAATCTGAAACAGGCTCCAGGCTCTGAGCGGTCAGCACAGAGCCCGACGCGGGGCTCGAACTCACAGACCGCGAGATCGTGACCTGAGCCGAAGTCGGCCGCTTAACCAACTGAGCCACCCAGGCGCCCCATCTTTTCTCATATTTTAATACACGTTTCAACTGCATTAGAAAAATCAATTGTCTATTGGTTCTCTTTGCCAACTGTGAAAATGTATCTTCAGATAAACTCTGTAAAGTGAAGATCAAATGACTTCAAAATCAAGAAGGATGGTTAAAGTCTTCCCTTTTCAGAAAGCTCATGGGTCAGTTTTATAACAATTTTATATACAATGACCACAAGAAATCCTACCATGGGGCTAAAATATGTTGGCAATGAGAGAAAGACGAAATGCAAAATGGGTAATACAGGGGGACTTGAGCAAGAGAAGAATAGTAATTATCAGTATAAACCAGCCCCAGGGGTAGGATAAGAACAGATCAAGGGATTTGAGGGTAACCACTGTACCTCATCAGGTTTTTAATCATAAAAAATTTGTAAGGAATTAGGCTGAGTTGGATTGAGAAGCTCAAAGACAAGCCCATGTGAAAACAGTGGCTCTCAAGTTTATTCAGATCTAGCTTATCCATAGAAAGTTTGCTGAGGTCTTTTAGTGTCTCACTCAGTAGGAATTTCTATCCTAGATAAATCGCTTTAGTACAAGACACTAGGTAGAGTTCTGCTTTCACAGTGGAAATATGAGGAGCTACATGGACCCACTCCCCAGCAAAACAAGCAAAACTGGAGAAAAGGAATCATTTAAAGTCTCTGGAAATTGTCCGATGGGCATACCTCAAATGAGTATTTATTAAAGAAAATCTACTGAAACTCAGTAAGAACAGCAAGAGTCTGTGTTGTTTAAGTCACAGTCCATTCCCTCCCTTCCACCCCCAGCTCAGCTTAACAAAAGCTCCACTCAGGATAGGTGTGCCAAGAAGATGAGGCTTCCTCTACCCCTAAGATCCCAGTCAGGGGTTACCAAGTCTCACTGGGAGGAGCACACTGCCAGCATTTTTCATCCCCTCTAACTCCAAATTGAAGAGGCTAAATTTCTGGGACACTGGCTGGCTCAATTGGTAGAGCATGCAGTTCTTGTTGGGGGTGTAGGTTCAAGTCCCACATTAGGTGTAGAGATTACTTAAAAATAAAATCTTAAAAAAAGAGGCTACGTTTCTGGTAGACACAGCTGAGAGTTGCAGGCTCCCTTCCATACAGCCCACCCGTAAGTCAGAAGTTTTACTCCAATCACAGCAGGTTAAAATATTGGGGCCCTAGTCATCTTCACCCCAGCTCATTTGTAGAGCAGAGGCTCTATGCTGAAAGATACAAGCCAAGAAAACCAGAGGCTACTGTCCCACTCACCACCAAAAGTAAGTAACTGAGACTTTTCCTAGGGAGAAAGGTAGTCCATAAAAAAGAGAGCTCCAAAGTACTCTCCAAAGGAAAGGACTTTAATTTGAAATAATGTAGAGAAGTTCAGGCCTAAAAACCCTTCAGAAAATAATAGCTCTTCTTGATTAAGGGCAGCTAGCTAAACTGTAAGCCAGCTAGTTCAGCAGAAAGAACCAGGGAAAGAGGTAGCTAAGAGGAGCCCCTCTGGGGTCAGAACAGACTTCACAGACTTGCCTCAAAGATTACCCTTACCCAATTTCATTGGATCAGACTGCTGAGCAATTTATGCCCAACAGAGAGAAAGTAGAATGAAGAAAAGTGAACAGCACTTCAAAGAAATGGGAGTACTTTTAAGCACACAAACATATGTAATGGGAATACCAGAATGGTAGAAAGCAGAAAAATATTTGAATAACTGAAAACTTTTCAAATTTATTGAAAACCTTTAATCTGTATATCCAAGAAGCTCAACTCCCAATAGGACAAATTCAAAATGTTCCACACCTAGACACAAGTAAAAAGCCGAAAGCCAAGGATAAGGAGAAAATCTTGAAAGCAGCAAGAGAAATATGACTCCTTACATACAAGGGAACCCCTATAAGATTAGCAGCAGACTTCTCATCAGAAACAATGGAGAGCACTACATCACAACAAGAAGATACTGAGATGACCTGTTCAAAAGTGCTGGGGAAAATATACTGCCATCCAAGAAGCTTCTATTCAGCAAAACTATCTTTCAGAAATGAAAATAAAGGGGCACCTGGGTGGCTTAGTCAGTTAAGTATCTGACTCTTGATCTCAGTTCAGGTCTTGATCTCAGAGTTGTGAGTTCAAGACCCATGTTGGGCTCCGTGCTGGGCATGAAGCCTGCTTTAAAAAAGAAAAAGAGAAGGAAGGAAGGAAAGAAGGAAGGAAACACAATTTATTGCTAGCAGATCTACTTCACAATAAATACTAAAGTAGTAAGTTCTTCAGACTGAAAGCAAGTAAACCCAGATATAAATTCATATCCATATGAAAAATCAAAGAGTAAATGTAATTGCATAATTATAAAAGACAGTATAAAAGCATATTCTTTTTGCAGCTGACTTAAAAAGTAGTTGTATAAGATAATATGTAATTGTATTATTAGGGTTGTAACATGTGGATATATATCTGGCAATAAGAGCACAAAGGAGGTGGGTGAGATCAAAGTAAGGAAGTAAGGAAGTGACACCAAGTGGTAACTCAGATCTGTAGCAACAAATGAAGAAAATCAGAAATGGTAGATGATAAATGTAACAAACTATGAATGTATGCTTCCTCTTTTCTTTTCTGTTTTAATAGACATAACATTACATAATAGTATATTGTTGGGTTTATAACATGTAGACGTAATAATAGCATAAAAGAGAAGAGAGAATAGAGCTACATAGGAGTAAGGTTTCTCTATCTCACTGGAATTAGGTTAGTATAAACCTGAAGTGGATTCTGGTAAGATGTATATCGTAAGTGGGGCGCCTGGGTGGCTCAGTCGGTTAAGCGGCTGACTTCGGCTCAGGTCATGATCTCGCGGTCCGTGAGTTCAAGCCCCACGTCGGGCTCTGTGCTGACAGCTCAGAGCCTGGAGCCTGTTTCGGATGCTGTGTCTCCCTCTCTCTGACCCTCCCCCATTCATGCCCTGTCTCTCTCTGTCTCAAAAATAAATAAACGTTAAAAAAAAAAATTTAAAAAAAGATGTATATCGTAAGTCCTAGAACACCCATTAAGAAAATAACCAAAAATTGGGGCGCCTGGGTGGCTTGGTCGGTTAAGCGTCCGACTTTGGCTCAGGTCATGATCTCACGGTTCATGAGTTCGAGCCCTGCGTCGGGCTCTGTGCTGACAGCTCAGAGCCTGGAGCCTGTTTCAGATTCTGTGTCTCCCTCTCTCTCTGCCCCTCCCCTGTTCATGCTCTGTCTCTCTCTGTCTCAAAAATAAATAAACGTTAAAAAAAAATTAAAAAAAAAAAGAAAAGAACCAAAAATAAATATAGTGAAATGGGGTGCTTGAGTGTCTCAGTTGGTTGAGCCTCTGACTCTTGATTTCAGCTCAGGTCATGATCTCATGGTTCATGGGATTGAGCCCTTGGTTGGGATTCTCTCTCTCCCTCCTTTTCTGTCCCTCCCCTGTTCACGCACATGCACACACACTCTCAAAAAAGAAATAAACACGGGGGCACCTAGGTGGCTCAGTTGGTTAAGTGGCCGACTTCGGCTCAGGTCATGATCTCAACTGGTTTGTGAGTTCAAGCCCCACGTCTGGCTCTTTGCTAGCCTGGAGCCTGCTTCAGATTCTGTGTCTCCCTCTCTCTCTCTGCCCCTCCCCTACTCACACTCTGTCTTTCTCAAAAATAAATAAACATTAAACATTTTTTAAAAATAGGGGCGCCTGGGTGGCTCAGTCAGTTAAGCCTCTGACTTTGGCTCAGGTCATGATCTCACGGTTCGTGGGTTCGAGCCCTGCATCAGGCTCTGTGCTGACAGCTCAGAGCCTGGAGCCTGCTTTGGATTCTGTGTCTCCCTCTCTCTCTGGCTCTTCCCCATTCATGCTCTGTCCCTCTGTCTCTCAAAAATAAATAAACATTAAAAAGTAAATCTCATCAATTTAAAAAAAATTTTTTTTAATAAATAAAATAAAATAAACATTTAAAAATATGCAGTGAAGGGGCACCTGGGTGGCTCAGTCAGTTAAGCATCTGACTTCGGCTCAGGTCACGATCTCATGGTTGGTGGGTTTGAGCCCCGTGTTGGGCTCTATGCTGACAGCTCAGAGCTTGGAGCCTGCTTGGGATTCTGTGTCTCCCTCTCTCTGCCCCTCCCCCACTCATGCTCTGTTTCTCTGTCTCAAAAATAAATATTATATATATACGTGTGTGTATATATACATATATACACACACGTATATATATAATATACAGTGAAAACTACAATTAAAGGAAAAAAATGTTAAATTAGAAACTTAATGCAAAACAAACCAGTAAAGGAAGATTAGATTAACAAAGTCATGAGGTATACAGAAAAATAAAAGTTAAATGACAGATATAATCCAGCTGTATCAATAATAGCATTAATGTGAATGGATTAAACTCTTAAAAAGCAGAGATTGTCCAATCAAATTTTTTAAAACACAAGATTCAACTATGTGGTATCTTCAGGAAACAGACTAGAGTTAAAGATAAAATAAGACTGAAAATAAAAGGATGGAAAAAATACATCATTTAAACAGCAGCCCCAAGAGACTTGTGGCTGATCTCTGAGTGGTCCTCAAAACAGGACTTGTCCTAAACGTATTTAGCAGAATGAATGGTAGGTCTCTTATCACCACATGGTCACAGAGCTTGAGTCATTGAGATTATGGATCATGATTTCTGATTGTTTATGATCCCCGGATTATTTTCAGAGTCAAGAGTACTTCAGTAAAGTCGTCCATGGCTACAATTTTAAGGAGGTTCAAGTCTAACCTTGAGACTTGAGGCCTAAAGAAAGAAGTCAGAAGATCTGTTTTTTGACTTAGGCAAAGAATCATGCACTCCAGAGGATATGCCAGTGACTAATTCTGGGCCCTGTCTTTGCCGGAAAAGGTCCAGCCTGCCAGATGAAGGGAAGATAGGGGAAGAGGCATTGACTACATCCTTCTTCCCTCAACTCTGCTTCTGGAGTTGTAGGCAGTAGAAGTAGAAGACCAGTGTGGCTAGTGAACTTGGGAGTCTGAAAATGAGTACTTGCAGTGTTCATTCCTAGCTCTTTTCATTTTTATTAAAGATTTCATTCATACCTGCGAAAAGCTGTGCCATGAAGGAGACTGTGGACCATGCTCTCGTACATCAGTTATTTCCTGCAGATGCTCTTTCAGAACAAAGGTAAATCCTGAACAATGTTAGTGCTGTTACCACCAGTACCTTTTAAATTCATGATTATGGGATGGGAAGAATCAAAGTAACTTGTTTTAATCTTATCATACTATATATGATTTATTCAACCCAGCCAGTGTATGCTGACAGCAACCATGGGTCCGTTGTGTGGTAGATATAGACTGGGGGTCAGGTAGCACTCTAAGCTCAGAGGCCAGTAATGGGGCTGAGGCAAGTATCCAGATAGCTCTACCAAATAAAAGTGTGATAATGCTAGATGCTAGGAGAGAACAAAAGCACTGTTGCTAACTAAGAAATTGGAGAGAACGTAGTCCATACGATCACCCTTATCTCTGACAGTCGTTGCAAGAGTTTAGACAACTGCTGAATTAGAGTAGTTAGACCATCCTAATTTCTGATACCAACTGCAGTCCAGTGTCCCTAAGACCACCCTCAGGGTTTGATAATTCACTAGAACTCAATAGAACACATAGAAAGCTGTTATAATCATGGTTACAGTTTATTACACGGGAAGGATACAGATTAATATCAGCCAGAGGAAGAAACATGCAGGGCAGAGTCTCAAGAAAGTGCCAAATAAGAAGCTTCTAATTGTTCTCTCCCTGTGGAGCTGGAACATCGTTAACATTCTCAACATCATTTTGTGATAATATGCATGGAGTGTTGCCAACCAGGAAAGGTCACCCAAACCTGGGTGTTCAGTTTTTACTGAGGCTCCATTGTGTAGACATGGTTGACTGCCCATGTGGCTGGTCTCAATCTCCAGATTGTCACCAGAGGTCTGCCATTACTCTGTGACCCAAAGCCCCCATCCTAAGTCATATTATTGGTCTCTGTGGTGTAGCCAGTCCCCACCCTAAGACTTTTCAGTATGGCCAGCCTGTACGCTAAATCATGTTAGACTATGTGATGACCCAAGGCCTCAGGCAAACAATGACACTCCTTCAGGCATGATATTCCAGGAGCTTAGAGATCACTTCCCAGAAGGCAGTGGCAAAGGCCAGATCACCCTTTCAGTAAGGTTAATTATTCACTATACAACTGTTTTTGTCAATTTCTTCTTTCTGCCCTGGGCAGTTTTGATTGGACTTTTTGTTATAAAAGGGACATCTTACCATTTTGGAATTCATGCCCATTCCTATGTTTGTAACCAGAGGCAAGAGCCTTGCTGTCTTTGGGAAATCCAGCTTGGAGAACATAGCAACTATTGATCTGTCCTCTCTGACCCACCTTCAGTGCATATTCAACTGCTACCAAGCCCAAGGGCTGGGTAGCAGCTGACTTGCAAATGATTCTGAGGATCTATTCCAGAAATTGGCAGCTAGCTTACTGGGTAAGCTTTAGAATAAAAATGTAAAAATAATGTAATTTACATGTGGCAAAAGATGTGTGCGCGCATGCGTGCACACACACGGCTTTTTTCCTGAAAGAAACCAGAGTACATGGGTCAGTAGAGATATTTTGAATGTCAGACACAGGATCTTAAAGACTGTGAAATACTGTGATTTAGTAATCACAGATTTAGTGATGCCCAGAGGTGCTGGCTGTGACCAAGAAGCACAAGCAGAGTTGGGATGTGTGAGCTAGAAATGGGTACTGTCTGTTTGCTTCTTTCTCCCCAACAGTCCTGTTCTCTCTGTGCTTTTTTGATTCTCATTCACTGTCTGCCCTCACTCTAATAGCAGATCCCATGGCAGTGAGCATATTCATGAAAAGCTGTGTATAAAGTGAATTTTTGCAAATAAAAGTTTTATTCTAAAATTGCTGGAGGCACTCACTGTCAGTATGAATTCTATTGAAACCTTTGACAAAGTGAAAAATCTCTTTGCAATTGATGGTCATCACCTCATTCTTCAGCCAGATTTTTCATGAAATGTCTTTTGTAATGGAATGGGCTTTTCCATGGAAGTGAGTTTTCTAGATAAATAAAACTTATTTCTTAAAGCTTCAAAGGTGGTTTTCTTTTAATCACTTTGGTGGGAATCTTTGAAAAATGTATGCTGTACTACCTCTTGCCAAAGAATACTGTATTTAAGTTTTTATTGGTAATTCATATGATTGTCAGGATCTACAGGAGCTCTCCCTTTCCCTGCAATTAAGGTAACCACTCCAGTATGTCATTTCTTCTTTGCAGTCCAGTGTTTGCATTAACTGGAGCACGCACTCTAGCAATTTCATGACTCACCTTTGCTTTGTATCTCCAGGGAACATATGGGCAACTCTTCCTTATCATCCAACCCAGCCAACTAATGTATCTAAGACATCTTTGTAGCCAAGAATCTTCCATTTCTTAGACTTTTGCTTCTGTTTTCAACTCTAGTAACTGCCCTTTTCTTCAGAGTCCTTTTCACTAAGAAAGAATATTTTTAGCATTTTGCTAGTTTCTGAGTACCTAGCAACCTGCAAATGACATCAAAGCCAAATTCAGATGTAGATACTGGGCAGCCAGGCTCACTCTCCCCCAAGTGACTGACTTGCTTCCCACACAGCATCCTCTCCACACATGTTATTTGGGATCATGCCTCAGCAAGTTACATATGGTAGATCTTTGGGGTCGTTCATACGTAATTACCAAAGTCATAAAACTGAATGCCAGAGGACTACTATATTCTACTTTGCTGCATTTCTGCAGTGTCATGCTGCTCTTAAGTGTGTTGACCTGTTTGCCTCTGGTACCAGATTATTACATATTTTCAATTTTTCTGCTTTTTGTGGCTTTTTCTGTCTCCTTTGCCAGGCAATTTTTTTTCTTTGCTTTATGTACTTTTAGCAATCCCTCCTTCCATTCAGATTTTATAATTCCTAAAATCTACTTTCAATTAGGAGGCCAGACCACAAAGATTGTTACAATTATATTTGCACGAAATGTCAGTAAACCAGGAGACCCACTGTGAGTAAAGCATATTCATATAGAAACTGGGCTAACCTAGCTCCAGATAGGTGAAGTTGGCGAATAAGTGACTACCAGAAAAGTATAGGATATTTAGGGTGTACGTGTTATATATAGCATTATACTCTAGTTGTGTTGTTTCATTTGTTCCTAAAGGAGTTACTGTTGGTTTTTTGTTTTTTGTTTTTTGTTTTTCTTTTCCTTTTTCCATAGGAGCTTCCATGTACCAGTCTCAAAAGTGAAGGTATGACTGAGAATGGGCATGAGGGGACTTTCTGGGGTAAAAGTAATTGTTCTGTTTCTTGATAAGGGTTTGTATTATATATGTCATAATTCCGCAAAGGTACACTTAAGATTTGTATATTTCATTTTATATGTTTCATTTTCTATGTTTCATTTTCTTTTGCCTCAAAAGAAAAATAAAAATCATAAGTTCTGGTTAATTAAGTTCTAAAAAAGGTAAGTGTAGTCATATCTGCAGTTTACTTTAAAATGTATCAAATATTAAGGTAAATTGATAGGTGGATAGAAAGGTGAAAAAATAATGGTAAAATCTCAGTAATGGGCATATGGATATTCACTGTAAAGTTGTTTCAACTTTTATGTTTGGAAATTTTCATAATAAAATGGTAGTAGTGGGGGTGAAGGAGAATAATACCTAATGCAGCAAGCTTTTTACATACTGACTCTGATGCTAGATCCCCTTAAAGCTTGATATGACTGTTGGACACCTGGAACAGGTACTCAGCCAGCAAGCCTTCTTAACCTTGAGGCCTACAGTATTGTTTCTTCCTTTGTCTTTGATCCTGACATCCCACACTATTAAGATTCTTTCTTTTGCTCACCATCACTTAGTCTTTTGTTTAAGCCACCTTAATACCTGTTTGGAAAAGTGATAGAAGTTAAATGTGTACAAAATAAAAAGATCTTATTCTGGCCAGGAAGAAAGCTGTTTTAGATTAGGATGCTTTTGTCTGCAGGTATCAAAAACCCAAGGAAAAATAACTTTAGCGATAAGGGGCTTTACTGTCTCACATAATAGGAAGTATGGAGGCAGAACAAGTCCAGAGTTGGTTAATTCCAACCTCCTGATTCCAGGACTCCAGTTCAGCTTCTCTGATTTTCTTGGTTTTCTCCTCATGGATATAAATTAGCTACAACAAGTCCACACATCAACATCTTACCCAGGAATATCTAAAGGAAAGAAAGATATTCTTAAGCTTCCTTTCCTTCTCAAGAGCAAGGAAGACAATCCTGAGAGGACCTCAGTACACTTTGTATCACATGCTCCTGCCTAAACCCAACGTTAGCAAAGAAAATGGAATTAATAGGCTAGACTTTTCTACATTCACCCCTGAAACTAGGAGCACATGGGTACCTAGTTTCTGAGCAGAATTAAGCCTCTGTTAGCCTTCAGAAGGTGGGGAGTGGGGGGCGCCTGGGTGGCTCAGTCGGTTAAGCGGCCGACTTCGGCTCAGGTCATGATCTCATGGTCCGCGAGTTCGAGCCCCGCGTCGGGCTCTGTGCTGACAGCTCAGAGCCTGGAGCCTGTTTCGGATTCTGTGTCTCCCTCTCTCTGACCCTCCCCCATTCATGCTCTGTCTCTCTCTGTCTCAAAAATAAATAAACGTTAAAAAAAAAATTTAAAAAAAAAAAAAGAAGAAGGTGGGGAGTGGTTGTTTGGAAGGTAAGCAGAAATATCTGCCTTAAAACCACAGCCAAAATTGTGGTTATTAAAAATATAATTTGAAAAAATTACATTAATATGCTTTTAAAGTAAAAAAAGAAAAAAAAAAAAAAACGGAATAAAAACAATATAAAGGAAAAAGTGAAAATACACCCTAACCTGATTTTTCCCTCCTCCCCTTCCCTGATGAAACTGTTACTAGTTTGTTGGATTTGGGTCCAGATATTTTTCTGTATTCATATAGCTTTATACATCTGCCAGTTAGTTTTATTTTTTTCTCCTAAACTTAATTTTATACTAAACATATTGTTTGCAATTTGGTTTTTTTTTTTCTTCTTCCCTCAAAGACATTTTCTATGTCAGTGTATATAACTCTCCCTCTTTCACAGTATTCTGTATGTGGGTATGCCACAGTGAGGTTCACTCTTTCCCTCTTGGTGATCATTTAGTTTGTCTCCAGTTTTTCCCCATTATGAATAATACAGTATCCATCTTGTCCCACTTTTTAAAACTTTATTATCAAAACTTTTAACCATATGTGAGAGTAGAAAGATTAATATAATAAACCCCTATGCACCTGTCACCCATCATCAGTAGTCAGCATTTTGCCTATCTTGTTTCCATCCCTTCCTTCCCTCCTTTTTATTTTCACTGAAGTACTTTGAAAATAAATCTCAAACATCATTTCACTCATAAATACTTCAGCACCTAGCCTATTTTTAAAAATTCAGGTAAAATTCACATAATGTAGAATGGGCTGTTTTAAAGTGTACAATTCAGGGGTGCCTGGGTAGTCAGTTGGTTAAGTGTCTGACTCTTGATTTCAACTCAGGTCATGACTTCATAGTTCATGAGGTCGAGCCCCATGTCAGGCTGTGCGCTGACAGTGCGGAGCCTGCTTGAGAGTCTCTCCCTCTCTCACTGCCCCTCCCCTGCTCACTTTCACATACACTGTCTCTCTCTTAAAGTAAGCATTTATTTAAAGTGTACAATTCATTGGCATGTAACAGATTCACAGTGTTGTGCAACCATCACCTGTATCTAGTTCTAAAACATTTTCATACCTAAGGGGGAGACCCTGTATTCATTAACTTTTCACTTCCCACTCACTACCCCCTCAAGCCCCGAGGAACCACTAAACTGCTATGGGTTTACCTATTCTGAGTATTTCATATAAATGGAATTCTATAATACATAACCTTTTTATACCCAGCTTTTTTCACTTAGCATGTTTTCAAGATTCATCCATGTGTAGCACATATCAGTACTTCATTCCTCTTTATGACTGAATAATACTTCATTGTGTGGATATATCGCAATTTATTCATCTGTTGATGGACATTGTGGGTTGTTTCGATATTCTGGCTATTTGGATTAGTGCTACTATGAACATTTGTACACAGTTTTTGTTTAAATTTTTTTGGATACATACCTACAAGTGGAGTTGATGGATCATATGATAATTGTGTGTACTTTTTTAAAGAACTGCCACAGCAGTTTTCCGTAGCACCTACATCATTTTACATTCCCGCCACCCAGACGCCCCACTTATTTTTTTGTTTTTATTTTCGTTTCTTATGTGTTTTTTTTCTTAAAGCTATCCTATGTAGATATGAAGTGATATGTCATTAAGGTTTTGATTTGCATTTCCCTAGTGATGCTGAACATTTTTAAATGTACTTTGCCATTTGTAATCTTCTTTGGAAAAGAGTCTGTTTAAGTCCTTTGTCTGTCTTTTAATTGGGTTCTCTTCTTGTTGAGTTGTAAGAATTCTTTATGTATTTTAGATCCTAGAGCTTTATAGATAGATGATTTGCAAATATTTTCTCCTGTTATGTGCGCTGTCTTTTCACTTTCTTAGTGGTGTCCTTGGTACACAAAATCTTTCAGTTTTGATCAAGCCCCAATTTGTGTTTCTTCTTTTGTTGGTTGTGCAACAAAATATATTAAAATATATAAAAATATATTTTCAAAAGTATATGTATAGGAATAGTTACTTAAAATAGAATTACCATTTAAATTTTTGATAGGTAACATATGTGTACCAAAAGTTTATACTCCCATCCACGGAGTGTGCCTTGTTCTCTACACCTTCACCCGTACCATATTGTCTTTTTTTTTTTTCTGTACAATCTGACAGGTGAAAATTTTTAGCATATCTTATTTTAATATGCATTTTCACCATAACTAATTTATTTACATTATTACATATGTGTTTCTTCAGCTTGTAGTCATCGAATATTTGTTGAGTGAATGTTCATCTCCTTTCTTTTTTTTTCTTTTTAATTGGCCACAACAGATGCTACATTTATGTGTGATAAGCGATGTAACAAGAAACGGTTGTGTGGACGACATAAATGTAATGAGATATGCTGTGTGGTAAGTGGACCTATCATTAGGTACAATCAGATTTCATTCATCCGGGGGCCAAGCATCTAGAAACCTCAGCCATCTGGAATGTAGTCCAGATTCAGACATCACTGGGAGAGGCCCCTGAGCAGTAGTGAGAGAGCTGCCCAGAGAGACAGGCCTGGGCCTTTTTAGGCCTTTGCCAAGTCAAGAAGTCAGCCAGTGGCAATATGGGGAAAGAGAAGAAAGACAGAAGCCCTCAGGCTCCAGAGCCTAAGACCATCAGATGAGCATACAGTCCTCTGCAGGAGATTGTGTGCTGTCCCAATACACAGATTGGGCTGGTCTTAGCAATTTGGGCTTTGGGTTTCATATACAGCTTGGATCAGGTCAATAGGCAAAATGAGTGGGGCATTTTTGAAAGGAGCAAGTTTCACTTATCTGAAGTATTCACTTATATGGAACTAAATAAAGCACCACTTGGCAGTAATTGGGTTACCATGTTGTGCGTGTGTTTGTGTGTGTACAAACAAGAGCACACAGTGCCATTAGCAAAGTAGTGCATGTGTACACATGCTTATGTATGTATATCTTACATAATTGTTATTTTTGAAGTTTACATACTGATAAGATGAAGAATGATGAAATTGTACAACATATTAAGACTTACTTTTAGGGGCGCCTGGGTGGCTCAGTCAGTTTAGCATCTGACTTTGGCTCAGGTCATGATCTTGTGGTTTGTGAGTTCAAGCCTTGTATCAGGCTTGCTACTGTCACAAAGAGCCCATTTCAGATCTTCTCTCTCCCTCTCTCTCTGCCCCTCCCCTGCTCACTGGCTCTGTCTCTCAAAATAAACATTAAAAAAAAAAGACTTATTTATAAATCAGTATTTGAAGACATAAAGATTTCTTCCTATTATTGAAAATTTCAAACATACACAAAAGCAGAAAGATTAGCATGCATCCCATATATGCAACATCCAGCTTCAGTAGTGATCAGCTCATAACTAATCTTGTTTCATCCACCTCTCCACCTGCTCCCTCTGATTATTTTGAAGCTAATTCCAGACATCATTTCATCCATAACTGTAGAAAGCTTTTTTTTAAATTAATCTTCTTGTTGTTTGTGGAAAATATAAAATGTAGATAATTTTGCAAACAAATATGAATCTCTTCTTAGGATAAGGAGCACAAGTGTCCTTTGATTTGTGGGAGGAAACTCCGTTGTGGCCTTCATAGATGTGAAGAACCTTGTCATCGTGGGAACTGCCAGTCATGCTGGCAAGCCAGTGAGTGTCTTCACTGTATGCTTTTATTAAAGAGTTTTCTAGGGATCTGTGGGTGGCTCAGTTGGTTAAGTGTCTAGGTCTTGATTTCGGCTCAGGTCGTGATTTCACAGTTGTGAGATCGAGCCCCATGTTGGGCTCTGCGCTGGGTGTGGACCCTGCTTAAGATTCTCTCTCCCTCTCTGCACCTCCCCTGTGCTGTCTCAAAAAATTTATTAAACAGTTAATTGATTGATTAAAAAGTTTGATAGGGGCACCTGAGTGGTTCAGTCCATTAAGCATCCAACTCTTGATTTTGGCCTAGGTCATATGTTCTTGCAGTGGGTGGGATTGAGCCCCACATTGGGTTCTGTACTGATAGTGCAGTGCCTGCTTAAAATTCTCTCTCTCCCTATCTCTCTCTCAGAATAAATAAATTAACTTAAAAAAAAAAAAAAAAACTCTTAAGAGTTGTCTAGAAGTTCAGGCATAATATATTTTGAGGGACTGATTAGTTTGGTATGGGTTACTCAACTAAGCCTAAGTATTTCAGATATGTTGTGACTTTAAAAAGTTATTCTCATGCTGCATTGTCATCCCTGAATGTACGAAACTTGGGATGTAAGCAACAATCCTAAAATGAGATCTGGTTCATTAATGGATTACTCTTAAATATCATTGAACCAAATTCTGTCCTCAGCAGTCTTCCTTCTCTGTATTATTAGCAGCAGTTTGTAAACTTTTTCATCTTAGGACTTACTTACATTCTTAAAAATTGCCAAGGACCCTCAAAGAGCTCTTTTTATGTGAATTATAGCTATACTCATCATATTAGAGATTAAAATGAGGAATTTAAAAAATATGTATTAGGTTTTTTCTTTTAATTTAAATTTTAGTTAACATACAGTGCAATATTGGCTTCAGGAGTAGAATTCAGTGATTCATCACTTACATTCATTCAGCACTTACAACATGCAGTGCTCATCACAAGTGCCCTCCTTAATACCCATCACCCATCTAGCCCATCCCCCACCCTCCTCCCTCCATCAACTCTTAGTTTGTTCTCTGTCTTTAAGAGTCTCTTGTGGTTTCTTTCCCTCTCTGTGTCCCCCACCTCCCTTTCCATATGTTTATCTGTTTTGTTTCTTAAATTCCTCATACAAGTGAAATCGTAGGTTGTCTTTGTCTGATTGACTGATCTCACTTAGTACATACATTCCAGCTCCATCCATGTTGTTGCATATGGCAAGGTTTTGTTCTTTTTGATGGCTGAGTAGTATCCCATTGTATATATGTACCACATCATCTTTATCCATTGATCAGTCAGTGGGCATTTGGGCTCTCTCCATAGTTTGGCTATTGTTAGTAATGCTGCTGTAAATTTTGGGGTGTGTATACCCCTCCAAATCTGTATTTTTATATCCTTTGAGTAAATACCTACTAGTGCAATTGCTGGGTGGTAGGGTAGTTCTGTTTCTAGTTTTGTGAGGAACCTCCACGCTGTTTCTCCAGAGTGGCTGTACCAGTTTTCATCCCTACCAACAGTACAAGAGAGTTCCCCTTTCTCGACATCCTTGCCAACACCTGTTGTTTCTTGTGTTATTAATTTTAGCCATTCTGACAAGTGTGAAGTGGTATTTCATTGTGGTTTTGATTTGTGTTTCTCTGATGATGGGTGATGTTGAGCCTCCTTTCATGTGTCTGTTAGCCATGTGTATGTCTTCTCTGGAAAAATGTCTATTCATGTCTTCTGCCCATTTCTTAACTGGGTTATTTGTTTTTTGGGTGTTGAATTTGGTAAGTTCTTTATAGATTTTGGATACTACCCATTTATCAGGTAATGTCGTTTTGCAAATATCTTCTCCCATTCCTCAGGCTGCCTTTTAGTTTTGTTGATTGTTCCCTTTGCTGTGCAGAAGCTTTTTAATCTTGATGAAGTCCCAGTAGTTCATGTTCACTTTCATTTCCCTTTCCTTTGGTGACATATCTAGAAAAAAGTTGCTACGGCCAAGGTCAGAGAGGTTGCTCCCTGTGATCTCCTCCAGGATTTTGATAGTTTCCTATCCCATATTAGTTGTTTTTTTAGTATATGTGCTGCTGAAGTGAGCACTCATACTAGTTTATTTTTAATAACCAGATTTTTTTTTAATGTTTATTTATTTTTGACAGAGAGAGAGAGAGAGACAGAGAGACAGAGAGACAGAGCACAAAGGAGGGGCAGAGAGGGGGGACAGAGGATCCGAAGCAAGTTCTGCGGTGACATCAGACAGCCCAGTGCAGGGCTTGATCTCATGAACCATGAGACTATGACTTGAGCCGAAGTCAGATGCTTAACTGACTGAGACACCCAGGCTCACCATAAAATAAATAAACAAATTTTTATAACAGCCAGACTGTATTTTAGTGTGCGGCGTAAGCACTTTATTTCAGATTATGGAAAAGACATGTATTTAAGGATCAGTTGTTTTTTTCTTTACTGCTTCATCGAGGACTTTTTTATGGTGATGAAAACTACAGTGATTACAGTTTGGTACTACTGCCTTGATTTGCGCTAAGACCCTGGCAGTTTTACCAACTCTTGGTTTTGCACCATCACTGCGAATGTCAACATAGTGGGGCAAAGAACCATGTCTTAGTCTGATTATGAAAATAATTTTGGCCTTATGGACTCCCTGAAGACCCTCAGGGACCCCTATGGGTCAACAGAGCATACTTTGAGAACTGCTACATTAAAAGATTGGCCTAGATCAAGATTTCCCAAAATGTCTTTGATAGAATGCTAGACCTACTTAATTTCAAAAAGGAGTTGAGTCAGTGCTTTGATATAAATCACACACACATGAATTCCATGAAAACAACTTACATGGCCCCTTGCCCTTTACCTAGCTAATTCACATATATTAGCTTGTTGAATGGATAGGTCAAAGTTTGGTATTCCCATTTGACCAGTAGAAAGCTCAGAGATGTTAAACTACCAGCCCACAGTCACTAAGTAAGTAAGTAGAAGGTCCAGGACCAGAAGCCTAAGTCTCCTGACTATATTTACGGGGCTCTTTACACCACATTGTATAGCCTCTGATGGGTTTGCTGAAGAGAGTGCTGACTGGAGAGGGGCAGTAGGTGGAAGAATCTCAAGAGCCCTGGGCTTCTGACCCTTGGTGATCTAGTTGGGAACCATGGCCAAAGTCCTGGCCTCTACTAAGACTTAGAGTTGGAGAACTGACTCCTCTTGGGATTTAGGAGTTAAGAGAGCTCGTGACAAGGTAGGCTGCTTATTAGAGCTGTCCAGTGTGAGCCCTCATTTTGATTTGAGGCCTGTGTGTAATGAACTCAGATGTAGCTCTGTGCTTCATTTCAACTTCAAATTTCTAGTATGATAGGTGTTGATTAGACCTGTAAGAATTTTTTTGAGTGGCTTCAGTGCTTCTCTGAGGTGTATATTCAAATATATATTTTTGTATGTTTGTTAATTACCTGTGGCTTTCATAATCTCTATCCATTTTCCTAACTAAAGGAGTTTGAAAAAATAAAAAGCTATGTCTTTAGCAGAAGTCTCTTGTTCTCTCAAAAGAGATGGTCTATAGATCTGTTGTTTATAAAATATATGTAAAAATTTCCTGGGTTACTCATGGACTTACAGTTTGTTGCAAGTAAAAATGAAATGCTTCTTATCTGTCTGCTCCATTGCCACCAGCTCAGGTTTAATAAAATAAAAACATTTTTTGAAAAAAGCAGTCCCCTAAAAAGTAATACAAGCCAAAATAAATGTGTGTGTGTGTGTGTGTGTGTGTGTGTGTGTGCGTGTGTTGTCTGTGTAAATATGTATGTGCACATCATGAAGGGTTGTTTTGTTTCATTGCTGCTCCATCAGGTTTTGATGAATTAACCTGCCACTGTGGTGCGTCAGTGATCTACCCTCCAGTTCCCTGTGGCACCAGACCCCCCGAATGTACCCAGACCTGCGCCAGAGTCCATGAATGTGACCATCCAGGTGGGTCCCAACTCCTTGCCTCCCCCATCTCACAGCCTGTTTCACACTGTGTCATTTAGGATGTTGCATGACAGTCTTTACTGCTCTGAGGTCATGTTGTGATGGCCACCCCTGTTCCCTGTTCTCAGGGGCTGCTTCTGTGAAGGTGAGTCTGTGATCTGGGCCACAGCTGAGAATCAACAGTGCACTCCATTTCTTTACTCAGTGGATATCAAACACACCTGAAAGGCTGGAAGAATCGCCAGCTGATCTTGTCTTTCAGGGACTTTTCTTCTTGTTGCCTTCAATTTTGATTTATATTTCAAAGTTGAACATCTTTTTGCAAAATTGAAACTAACTTTTTGTTGTTAAGGAAGTAATATATGTTTACTGTATAAAAAGAAAGAGGGGTGCCTAGGTGGCTCGGTTGGTTAAGCATCCAACTCTTGATTTCGGCTCATAATCTCAGTTGTGAGTTTGAGCCCCACATAGGGACTCTGCATTGACAGTGCAGAGTCTGCTTAGGATTCTCTCTCTCTCCCTCTCTTCCACTCATGTGAATGCTCTCTCTCTCTCTCTCTCTCTCTCTCTCAGAATAAATGAGATGAAGTCAAAAGATTGAAATTAAATCATCCATTATGTCACCTTTTTACACCTTAATATATATTTCTCAGGGCTTTTTACATGGGCAAAATAGATATTTGCATTTTTTTTTCATAATATTAAAGTGTGATGCTACTGAATTTATTTTAACTGGATTTTCCCCTCTTATTGTAATTTTAATCTTTCTTCTTGTCAATAAATATTTTTCTACAATATAGATTTTTAGTGGTTAATGGAGTGTGCTAGTACATGGATGGGCTATAACTTAGTCTCATGTTGTTAGATAATTATTTCCAATTCTTCTTTCATAAACTGCTGTAGACGTCCGGCCAGCAGCTACTTAATACCATCCATTTTCTGTCCAGTCTAGTCACTAGCTTTCCTCTAGGACCATGGTAGGCTCGTCATTTCATTTTACCAAGTCCCAGAGGCAAACCTGAAATAACTGAAGTCACCAGATTTGGTACTTACAGTAAGCCATATAGTTCAGACTGACAAATAAACAACCCGTTTTCATTTCTTGAGTATTTTAATAGAGTAAAAAAGAAGTAAATTCCTCATGGAGTAGAATGTCCCTTCTTTCCTGGGGACCTTTGGAGGGCCCTCCCAACTTAGTTTGGTGTTCACACCAGATGAAGTAAGTGCCCCAGCCAATACTCACCCACTCCCTCCTTCACACTCATTTGCAAATGTCACAGATGAAGTCCAAATCCTGGTGGGTAATGTCCATAATAAGAACTTAACCATTTTTGAGGTGTGCTGTTTTAGCCCACTTTTGTTCAGCATTCTTTTAACTTTTCTTGAGAGTTAGTTGTATACCCACCATGGTATCAGACACAGAGAGAGGTTCAGAGGAAGAAAAAAGTAACCCATGATCTCAAGATTTTTCTGTTCTTCCCAAGAGGAAGAGGATGGTAGTTACATGCACATGACACACAACCAACCGTTTCATAAAGATGGGCCAGATAACATGGTAGCAAGCCATTGACATTAGGGAGTGTAACAGAGCTCTGAGCAGGGTATGGTGAGCCAAGAAAGGCTTTGTTGGAGGAGATGAGTTAGGATGAACTGCCTCTTACAGGCAGCAAGGAAATTGAAAGGAATCAGGGGAGCATGTCAGATGGCATGAGTAGCAGAGATAACTGAGCTGTATGTGATAGGGCCAAAAGAATGACTGAGTAGAGTGGACAGACCAGGGTCTGTGCTGCAGGAGATGAGTGGAAAAGCTGCCTCCTTCTCTGCTTCTGTGTTTGGTGTGTCTGTCCCACCTCAGTGGGATTTCTTTTACTCACTCATGCTCATCCTTCAGCACTTTGAAATAAAGTCGCCTACTTTTTACTTTCCTGTGACCATTTTAAAAAGTATTCCCAGCTTCTAAACTTAAAAGTTCTATGTTCTATACCATTAAAACATATATAATAATTTATGTGCTTTATTTAAACATTATTCCTAATTAGACATAATTCCTAATTTCCTTTCTCTCTTAACAGTGTATCATTCTTGTCATAGTGAAGAGAAGTGTCCCCCTTGTACTTTCCTGACTCAGAAGTGGTGCATGGGCAAACACGAGGTAAGTTTTCTCTCCCAAGTATTCATTGTTCCAGCTAGAGATTTATGATTGAATTACTTTTAGAGTTGTTAGTCTCATTGTTTCTCAAAGTAAAAATATACTCCAAGAAGCAGAGGTTTGCTTTGGCCCCTTTTTTCTTTTCTTTTTTTAAGTTAAGGTAGAATTTGGGGTGCCTGCATGGCTCAGTTGGTTAAGCAACTGACTTCGGCTCAGGTCATGATCTCACAGTGTGTGAGTTCAAGCCCCGTGTAGGTCTCTGTGCTGGCAGCACAGAGCGTACTTTGGATTATCTTTCTCCCTCTCTCTCTGCTCCTCCTCTGCTCATGTGCTCTCTCTCTCTCCCTCTCTCTCTCAAAATAAATAAAATAAACATTTTAATTAATTAAGGTATAATTTGCATAAAATAGAATTTTACCCTTTTAAGTGTACAGGTCCTTGAGTTTTGCAAAAACATTCATACAGTCATGTAACCATCACCATAATCGAGATGTAGAATAGTTCATTCACCCCCCAAATATTCCTTCATGCCCTTTTTTTTTTTTAAGTTTTTATTTATAATCTCTACACCCAATGTGGAGCTTGAACTCATGACCTTGAGATCAAGAGTCACATGCTGTACTGACTGAGCCAGCCAGGTGTCCTTCCTTCATGCATCTCTATAGTTATTTTCCCTCCTGTCTCCAGGCCCCAGCAATCAGTGATCTATTATCTGTCCCAGTAGTTTTGCCTTTTCCAGAATGTCACGTGAATGAAGTTACACAATAGGTAGTATAGTGAGCCTCTTTTGCTTTCATTTTTACTCTGGTTGCAACTAAGTTAAACTCAGTCAGTTGACCTTGAGAACATGGGCTGTATTTCAGAGACAACTTCCAGGTTCACCAGCAAAGGTTGCTAGCCTGCATAAAGGTGTTTCATTAAGAGCATCCCAAGAGTGGTGGTGTCTCTCCACCAGGGGCCACTCTTCCTTCCTCTGTGCCCTGTGCAGCTTCCTATTCTGGCCACTAGGTCAAAACACCTTCCTCCAGGCTCACCTACACCTCTGCAGTGCCATTACCATGAAGGACTTTTCATCCTCATTCTCAATTTGTAAGCTTATTTGGCACCATTACCTATAGACCCTTTGAAACACTTTTAAGAATTCTTTACTTAAAAAATGCATATTCATTGTAGACAATTAAGAGCATACATTCTACAATCCAGAAATAAATACTGTTCACATTCTTGTGTATAGACTATAAGTCATGTGTGATACACACTTTCTCATACTCTTTTAAGATTATACTATTGTGTAACCTACTTTTTACTTCATAACATATTAAGCAACATTTTTGGAATCCCTTGACATTTGTGACAACATGCGTTCAATATCTTTATCTTGATGGACGTATTTTTCTTCACTTATTTCCTGTGAGTGGTTCTCAAGTCATTTGTTGTTTATTAGTATCTTCCTCTATGAGTCTTACTTTCTCCGAGAGTAGCCATTCTAAGACATCCATGTATCATCTTTGTGTTGATGGCTTATTTGACTTCATTCAACAAATATTTTTTTACATACCTACTGTGTGCTGGGTAACAGGCTAAGTTCACATGATTCAGAAGAGAACAAGAGAGGCATGACTGCTGCCTTCGTGGAGCCTTTACTCTGGGGCAGGAGGCAGGCATTTAAACAGTGCAATAGTAGTTTAAACAGTACAGTAGCAGGGCAAGTACAAAGGACTGAGCAGGATCAAAGGATCCCCCACCCAAGGAAGGTGTTTGTAGAGGAGGTAACTTCCTAAAGGATAATGAAAAGTAGGCAAGTAATGAGGGGAGGGAAAACAGAGGACACAGTGTGTGCAAAAATTATCTCCAGGGGCACCTAGGTGGCTCAGTTGGTTAAGTGACTGACTTTGGCACAGGTCATGATCTCACGGCTTGTGAGTTCGAGCCCCGCATCAGATTCTGTGTCTCCTTCTCTCTCTGCCCCTCCCCCGCCCACACTCTGTCACTCAAAAATAAATATACATTAAAAAATAAAAACAAATTATCTCCAGACCCTGGTATTAGTGTAGGTAAGTTTAATGATTGGGAACTACATTCTACCAAAATACTTATATAGCAATTCTTCCTTTTTTTTTTATGTTTATTTATTTATTTTGAGAGAGAGCACATGTTTGAGCAGAGGAGGGGCAGAGAGAGAATCCCAAGCAGGCTCCCTGATGTCAGAGCAGAGCCTGACACAGGGCTCAATCTTGTGAACCATGAGATCATGACCTGAGCCAAAATCAAGAGTCAGACACTGAACTGACTGAGCCACCCAGGTGCCACTCTAAAGCAGTTCTAAAGCGATAGGAAGCGTGTACATCCTAGACTTTGGAGGCCTTTTTAAGAGTAAAAGTTAGATGTCACTAGAGTCAAAGTATATTCCTTATTTTGAGGGTTCTCAAAAGAATTTGAGTCAATATGTAAGAGTAAACTTTGCTCCCACAGGAACAAAATTCTAGCATCTTTTTCCTGGAGTAAGGAATCCTGAAGGAAGGTGATTTCCAAAAATTAAAAGTTTGGGGTTTCATGGCCTATTGCCTCTTAATTTTTTTTTTTTTTTTTAAGAGGGAGAACGCTTGAGCTGGGGAGAGGGGCAGAGGAAGAAAGAGAGAGAATCTTAAGCAGACTCCACACTCAGCACGGAGCCTGTCGTGGGGCTTAGGACCATGACCCAAGCCAAAATCAAGAGTTGGACGTCCAGCCAACTGAACCACCCAGGGGCCATCCCCCCACCTTTTTTATATTTATTTATTTTTGGGAGAGCGCAAGCAGGAGAGGGACAAAGGAGGCGGAGGGGACAGAGGATCCAAAGTGGACTCTGCACTGACAGGCTGACAGCCATGAGCCTGATGTGGGGCTCGAACTCTATGAACCGCAAGATCGTGACCTGAGCTGAAGTCAGACACTCAGCCGACTGAGCCACTCAGGCACCTGCCTTTTAATTTTTTTTTTTAATTTTTTAAAATTTATTTTGAGAGAGAGAATGAGTGGGGGAGGGTCAGAGAAAGAGGGAAAGAGAAAGAATCTCAAGCAGGCTCTGCATTGTCAGCATGGAGCCTGACGTGGGGGCTGAATCCACGAACAACGAGATCATGACTGGAGCCAGAGTCGGGTGCTTAACTGACTGAACCACTCAGGCACCCCTGCCTCTTAATTTTTTTAAATGATAAAGCTACCTAAAGTTAAAGATACCATGAGTTGGGAAATGTGAGGAGAGTTGATTATTTGATTATTTAATTATTTCTGTAAAACAGCACTGCCAGCAGTCTTGAAACCATGGGTCAAGGGTGCCTCCCAACCCTCAGTGCCCTAAGCTGTTTGCAAAGGGAGGAGAAGGTTATCTGATCCTCCTAGTTGGTCAGAGCATATCAGATACTCCCTAGTTATCTAGTTTCATGTGCTTGCTACCCGTCCTGGGAAGTGTATATTCTCAGTCACACTTGATTGCTAGCACAAATTCTTTTGGATCATAACAAGGGTTATTAAATAAGTTCCAGATTTGTTTATTTTCAGACAAATTATGTTCAGATTTTGAAAATCCACCTAATTTTTTTTAAGATCAAAATAACTTTTTGAAAATTCAGAAATGTTTGAATAGGAAGTTAAAACTCATCCCAGATCGCACACGGAGATAAGAATCTGGCTACTTCTGTCTCTCCTAGTTACGAAGCAACATCCCCTGTCACCTGGCTGATATCTCTTGCGGATTACCCTGCAGTGCCACGCTACCATGTGGAATGCACAAGTGTCAGAGACTCTGTCACAAAGGAGAGTGTCTTGTGGATGAGGCCTGCAAGCAGCCCTGCACCACCCCCAGAGCTGACTGTGGCCACCCGTGTATGGCACCCTGCCACCCCAGCTCACCCTGCCCCACGACTGCTTGTAAAGCCAAGGTGCGTATTCCTGGCTCCAGATAGGGCATTGACTATGGTTGTGGGGCTGCTCGTGAGTCCAGAGCTGAGGCTCCTGGGCATAGAGTCTAATCAGAGATCATTGGTTGCAAGGAACTGCAAGCTAAGGTGGAGCAAGAGAAAGGTGGGGTACACTGTACAGATTCCTGTCTGCCCAGCTTGAAGTGGCCTTCTAGTTCAGAAGGTACCCACTGCTGTCTGACCAGTCTGTCTCTCTCCCTTAGAACAAATTCTCAAGAGAGACTCTGATTGCCTACTCCATTTATTCAACAAATATATGTGTCTGTGTTGCGCAAGATGTTTTGCTAGGTGCTAGGGCTCTACCGGTGAACAGGAGGCACATGATCCTTTCAATTAGATGGGACAGATCCTTACTAATTACTCAGATACTGAGTTATGACTGTGGTGAATAAGAGGTTACACCCTGATAGAAGGTGCTATGAGAGCATGAGAGTGGGCAACTTAGCCTTGTCTGAGGGATCTAAGTAGGGCCTCCCTGAGGAGGTGAAAGCAGGCGGTGGACCTGATTAGGCCTTGGATGGTCCTGGGTCAGGTTCAATGCTAAAAACTTCATTCTAGGCCTGCCCCTTCAGGTGGGGTTAAGGACAGTAGTAGTTCCCAGAAAGGGTCCCTGTAGAATGAACGGTTCCCTCCTAGTATGTCAACTACCATGTTGTCTAGTTGCATGCATGGTTAGCTTCCTCCATCCTGAAGGGTAACCACTTACTGTCTATATCCTCTGCCATGGTTTGATTTGAGAGAGACTTTAAAAGTGTGAAACCTGCCTATTCACATGGTTTCTATGTGCTAAAAGTCGCTCCATGTTAATCTTATTTCAGATAGAGCTGCAGTGTGAATGTGGACGAAGAAAAGAGATGATGATTTGCTCTGAAGCATCCAGTACTTATCAAAGGTTAGTGCTGCTCAAATGTTAATAGCAGTGGATCTCAGTGTACAGAGGTTATACACGTGTATACCGGTGTTTATTGTAGCATCCTTGCAACTTTTGTTGTGGAAAGTTGTTTAAATAAATTTTCCTCAATCTAGTTTTTATGGTTCAGAGAGAAAGTATTGTTTTGTCCCTTTCTTTCCATAACTTTCATTTGTAAAATAACCTTTTTATTTTTCGTCCTCTTTCTCTCCCTTCTGGTCTTGTTATACCCTGAGATCAGAAGGGATGATGTCCTGAAGTTACATGAATTGCTTTAACATCCCACCATTTGTGGTAGCACAGCCAGGACCAAGTCCTGTGCTCTTCCCCTGTAGTGGGGATTTCTGACTGTTCTGTGAATTGTCTTTGCAGCCCCCTGAAATCCTAGAACCAGGTGGTCAGAAAGGGATCTGAGTAAGGAGGTGAAGGTGTTAGGGATGTGTGTTTGTCTCTGATTAGGTGCAGAGAGGTGTCATGGAGATAGCATTTTTAGAGTATAAAGACATCAGAGTGGCTTTGACAACAGTGGGTTTCGAAATACTGACTGAATGCCAGGCATTGGCCTGGATATTCAAGGGAGATTAAATAGACTGTCTCATTGCTTCCTGTGGAGCTGCTTAGAATCTGATTGAGGAGATACGACATAAACGTGTGGGTAGTTCATAATAGATGGGTTTCTGAAGCCACATGAATTGTCCAGTGATAGATTTGACTTGAAGGAAGTCTTCTCTGTACCTAGTATTAGAACATTCCTGTGAAACTGCAATGCCTTTTCTTCCCTTTTTTATACTTCAGAATAGCTGCTATTTCCATGGCCTCTAAAATAACAGACATGCAGCTTGGAGATTCAGTGGAAATCAGCAAGTTAATTACTAAGAAGGAAATTCACCAAGCCAGGTAATTTTTAAAATGTGTGTCTTCTGTTAGAATTAATTTCCAGAGGATAGGAACTATTTATTTATCTCAATCCCCCACAGCAAACCCTTGCACACACAGTAGGTGTTCCAACAGACGTTTGAACTTAAGAGACCCCACCCACTCCAATCCAGCAAATCTTATTCAGGATATAGCTACAACCAGAGAAGACTTAGGCCTCTCCTCAAACAGTAGCCAGAGGAAGCAGAGACCTAGATGTGTCCAGCCCAACCCACAGAGAACAGAGAACAGAGAACCAGCTGTGCCAAGAGAAGGAAGTGGCGCTGTGAGAGGGTCATTGGAAGCATTTTGGCGACACTTTGAGGCCCTTCTGAGAACTAGATTACCATAACCCAGAGGCCCACCCACCTGTCCTTGAAAGGGACCTCATGTAGCCATGTTTTGGCCAGAATCTGCTCTGTTTCCAGGTTGACTAAGAACTTATTGTTGGGTAGAAGCTGTGAAATCTGTGCCCTGACTTTTGTTTTTTTCATTTGTTTCTCAAGGCTGGAGTGTGATGAGGAGTGTTTAGCCTTGGAAAGGAAAAAGTAAGTCATTTCAACTGTTGTTTATCTACTTGTCCTTGAGCTCTGTGAAGTTAGTGGGAGGGAGCAACTGTTGAAGCATTCATTCAGCACCTGCTGAGTCTTTTGCTGCTATTGGAGAGCAAGAGAAATTCAATCATCAAGAATTGTAATGTCTAAGGATAAACCACTTAGGTGATTTCAGCACATTTCCGAAACATGAGCTTATTGGTTTTGGGCATGGCGTAAACATCACATGCTACAGGATACTTATTCACTGACTGGCAGACTTCCTGATTCCAGTGGAGATAAGAGGCTCAAAACTTTTTTAATGACCCTTTATGTTGAAATATAGCATACATATAGATCAGAAGTGCACAGATCAGTGAGTCATCACAAAGTGAATACAGTGGTGTAATCCGTACCCAGGTCAAGAAATAGAAAATTACCAGAACACTTTTGTATACTCCATAAAGATAAAACATCTATCCTGACTTCTAACACTTCAGATTAGTTTTGTCTGTTTTTGAACTTTATATAAATGATGAAATCTTGTAGTTTGTATTATTTTTGTCTGGCTTCATTCATTACATTTGTGTTCTTCATTCCTGCTGTTGCATATAGCAGTACTTGGGTCATTTGCATTTCTGCATGATATTTTAATGTATTAAGATATTATAATTTATCATTCAACCATTAATAGGTATGTGTATGGTTATCAGTGTTGGGCTATTATAAATAATGCTCTGTTAATGGGGCACCTGCGTGGCTCAGTTGGTTGAACGTCCGAATTTGGCTTAGGTCATGATCTCATGGTTCGTGGATTCGAGCCCCACATTGGGCTCTGTGCTGACAGCTCAGCCTGGGGCCTGCTTCGAATTCTGTCTCCCTCTCTCTCTGCCCGTCCTGTGCTCGTGTTCTGTCTCTCTTTCTCAAAAATAAATAAACATTTAAAAAATTTTTTAAAAATGCTGTTAAGAACATCCACATACTTCTTTTGCCATATATACATACTCATTTCTGTTAGTTACAAACTTAGGAGTAGAATTACTGATTGATAGTTAATAGTGTATTCATATGTTCAGCTTTAGTCAGTTCTCTGCAACAGTATCCAAAATGGTTGTGCCATATTATACTCCCAGCAGGAGGGTAATAGTTCCCATTGCTCTACTTTTTTCTTCTTTTTTCTTTTTTTTTTTTTTTTCCTTTACATTTTTATTAGCACTTGGAATTGTCGGTCTGTTTTTGTTTTTTAATTTTTTTAATGTTTATTACTTTTGAGAGAGAGAGACAGAGTGCAAGTGGGGGAGGGGCAGAGAGAGAGGGAGACAGAATTCGAAGTAAGCTCCAGGCTCTGAGCTGTCACCCCAAAACCCTGTGCGAGGCTCAAACTCATGAACTGTAAGATCGTGATCTGAGCCAAAGTCAGACGCTTAACTGACTGAGCCACCCAGGCGCCCCGGAATTGACAGTCTTTTTAATTTTAATCTATTCTTATGAATTTGTAGCTGGATGTCAGTGAGCTTTTAGTTTATATTTCCCTGATGACTAGTGAGGTTGATTGCCTTTTTATATGGTTATTGGCAATTTGGATATCCCCTTTTGTGAAGTGCTTATTCAATTCTTTTAGTTATTTTGTAATTGTGTTGTCCTTTTCATATTCATTAGTAGGAGTTCTTTATATATTTTGGATGTGAATCCTTTGTTGATTTTCAGTATTGTATTTTCCTGCACTTAGTGCCTTCAGTTTTCACTCTCTTAATGGTATCTTTTGATAGGCAGAAGTTTCTGATTTTAATGTAGTCTAGTTTATCAGTCTTCTCCTTAGATACTAGTGCTTTTTATGTCCTGTTTAAGAAGTATTTGTCTATCTTGAGATCATGATGATACTCTGTTATTGTCTAGAACCTGTATTATTTTACCTTTTACATTTAGATCTACAGTTGACCTGGACTGATTTTTTTTTTTTTTTTTTTTTTTGAGTATGGTTTAAGGAGAGTTCACAACTCAGTTTTTTTCCATATGAATATTCATGTGACCAGTACTATTATCAAGATGTCATTTTCCCCAGTCTCTCTAGTGCCTCCCTTGTCTTAAATCAGGTATTCATATTACGTGTGGATCTATTTCTGAGCTCATCTGTTCCATCATGCTAGAATCATACTCTCTTAATTGTACCTTTATAACAATAAAGGTCTTACTATCTGATAGTTTATCTCTTCAAGCATGGTTCTTCAAGATTAACTTGACTATTCTTGGGTATTTGCATTTTCATTTAAACTTTAGAGTTAGCTTATCAATATCTGCTTAAAAAGCTACTAAGATTTTGATTGAATTGGTATTCAATTTATAGATCAATTTGGGAAATTTGACATTTTTATAATATTGAGTCTTCTAATCCATGAACAAGGTATACCTTCCATTTATTCCTGTCTTCTTTGATTTCTCTCAGTGATACTTCATATTTTTCTAGATATAGATTTTGTACATCTTTTGGTAGATTTGTCCCTTGCTGGTTGATGGTTTTGATGCTTTTTTTAAGTGCTAATTTTTTTTGTATCACTTTTTTTTTCTCTCCTCTCCCCTCTTGTATCACTTTTAAAATTTTATTTTCTAAAAAAGCAAAACAAAACAAATTTAATTTTCTAATTGCTTATTGCTGGTATGCAGAAATGTAACTGATGTTTGTTGACCTGTATTCACAACCTTGCTAAATTCACTTATTTCTTATTTCATGTCCTTTTCTAATAATAGTAATTTTATTTCTTTCCAATTCTTATCTGTTTTCTTTTTCTTGCCTCATTATACTGGCTGAAGCCTGCAGTACAGTGTTGAATAGGTGGTTGATAGTAGGTATTCCTGACACCAGAGAGCTTTAAATATTTCACTGCTAAATATATTTTCTATTAGTTATTTGAGGATACTCTTCATCAGATTAGGAGGCATTTATTCAATGACTGGCAGACTTATTGGTTCTAACAAAGATTGGTTAAAATGTATAGCCCTGTAAAAATGTTGACAGTTGGAGAATTTAAGTGAACAATACACAGACAGTCCCCAACTTAACAATAAACTGACTTGCAATTTTTCTACTTCACAGTGGTGCAAAAGCAATTCACATTTAGTGGAAACCATAGTTCAGATTTTGAATTTTGATCTTTTCTCAGGCTAGCAATATAATGCTGTCTTATGACACTGGGCAGTGGCAGCAAGCTGCAGCTTGCAGTCAGCCGTGCAGTCACGAGGGTAAACAACGAATACATTTACAGCCATTCTGTTTTTCACTTTCAGTACAGTATTCCTTGAGATATTCAGTACTTTACTACAAAATAGGCTTTGTGTTAGGTGATTTTGCCCAACTGTAAGCTAATAATGTAAGTGTTCTGAGCACATTTAAGGTAGACTAGGCCAAGCTATGATGTTTGGTAGGTTAGATGTATTAAATGCATTTTTGACTTACGGTATTTTGAACTTAGGATTGTTTTATCATTATAATATTCTTGTTACTTTGGAAATTTCTCAAAATAAATAGTTAAACAAAAACAGACAAATGCAGGCAAAGTATAGTCCTGTTTTATCTTGAAGTTTGACTTTCCACTACATTTTTTTTTTTAAGTTTATTTATTTTTGAGAGAGAGGGAGAGCGAGCAAGTATGAGTGGAGGAGGGGCAGAGAGAGAAGGAGCGAGAATCCCAAGCAGGCTCCATGCTTTACACCCACCATGGGGCTCAAACTTACAACCCTGAGATCAAGAGTCACCTGCTCCACCACCTGAGCCAGCCAGGTGCCCTACCCAGGTGCCTAGTTTTATATATGCTAATTGCAACTACTTAAAGGGAAAAAAATCTGAAAGGAAGTGTATTAAAATGCAGTATTTGTGTTGTTAATGGAATTCTTCCCTTTACTTTCCAAATTTTCTGTAAGACAATACTAATTTTAATGATTATATGTCTACTTTATCTGTCTGATGTTTAGGTGAAATCTCAGAGACAGTCATCCCCATTCTCATCCCAGATAACCCAAGCTGCCAGTGTCAGCCAAGGGGTTGGCTCAGACCCATGTAGATCTGTCTTGCTTATATTCTTCTAGGAAGATAAAATCATATCTTGTCCCAAGTAGTTATTATTCCTTCCTTAATGATTGGGTTTACTGATGAGCGCCTGGGTGGCTCAGTCGGTTAAGTGTTGAACTTTGGCTCAGGTCATGATCTCATGGTTCGTGGGTTCGACCCCCACATCAGGCTCTGTGCTGACAGGCAGAGCCTGGAGCCTGCTTTGGATTCTGTGTTTCTCTCTCTCTCTCTCTTTCTCTCTCTCTCTCTCTCTCTCTGCCCCTCCCCTGCTCATACTCTGTATCTGTCTCTCAAAAAAAAAATAAATAATTTTTAAAAATTTTTATAAAAAATAAGTAGGTTTACTGAAATGACATCATTAATGTATAAAGAAGTTAGGACTTGGTGGGCACTCTGTGTTACTGTAAGTTTTCCTCTCCTTCCTTTCCTTTTATTTACTTACATCTCTCTTACTTCCAGGAGATTAGCAGAGGCATTTCATATCAGCGAGGATTCCGATCCTTTCAATATACGTTCTTCAGGGTCAAAATTCAGTGACAGTTTAAAAGAAGATGCCAGGTGTGTATGTAACTTGGTACCACCTTTCTTAATTATGGCTTACAAGACTGTTTGGTTTTTTAAGATATAATAACTAATATGTGCTCGTCTGTGATTGAGCCAGTTAAAGTCTATATATCTATTATAAGAGAGTATATGATGTTTAATAAAAATCCTTTTCTAGGTTTCTCGAAATTTTCCTCTAGAAGAATGGAGCATGGGGTGCAGGGTGTGTGTGTGTGTGTGTGTGTGTGAGAGAGAGAGAGAGAGAGAGAGAGAGAGAGAGAGAACACCCTGTAGTAGAAGTGTGGGCTTCCATAGGGCTTGGACTAGCCTGAATTCCACTTCTGGCTCCTCACTTGGGTCCTCACTTGGGCAGTAATAGCTCTTATTTTCCTCCTATCTCCTGGCCCTCCAGAATGCTCTTTTTCCATCTTCTCCTTTCTCGTATTTGTTTTCTCTTTTTCTTTTCCTTTGTTCAGTCACAGTCAGTCTTCTATTATCTGACAGTTCCTGACCTCTGCTGTTTTTCTGCCCACATTGTTCATTGTCTGCAGTTTACGGGCAGAGAGGGTGGGTAGAAGGGATTCTCAGAAGAGCAGGAACAGATGAAATTAACTGTGGTGATTTCTCATTTCAGGAAGGATTTAAAGTTTGTCAGTGACATTGAGAAAGAAATGGAAGCCCTTGTGGAGGCCGTGAATAAGGTTGAAGTCAAAACATCCAACTGGACATGTCTCTAAGGCCAGCTTGATAAAAAAAAAAAAAAAAAAAAAAAAATCCTAGAAACACCATCAGTATAGAGTAGTTATAGGAAAAAGTCACAACTTCTTGATGATCGTTATCTTTCCCCAAAGCCCAGCCATTATAACATCTATGGAAGCCTTGTCCTGGTTCAGAAAAAAACTACTCAATCAAAGTCAGTGTAAATAAAAAATTTTAGCTTAGTGCCTAAGATTGGGTGAAGAAACTCTGAACAATTGGAGGCATTCAGTAGTGCCTGTGTGGGATACTTAGGAAGACATGATCTCCGAAGGGCTATTATATGATAGGTCACACTGATTCTTTATTACCCCCAAGGCACAATTGAAACCCTGGGGTAAAAATGAAAAGTTGAATGACTAGAGCTAAAGAGTAGTGGGATAGACTCCTTTAAGAGAGTGAAGCCCTTGTCCTGGAGGTAGCTTTAAGGGAAAAAGTCTTTAATTTAGTCAGAAGCATCCAATCCCATGGTGACTCCCTCTTTATTCTGTGGGGATGTGAGTGAGGACAAGATACCTATCTATATTAGATCCACATTTAATGAAGAGGAATTTCCTTCCTGCCATCTCCCTTAGCCCCTCCCTTTCCTCCCTTCCTCCCTTCTGTTCCCAGTTCCCAGCAGGACACTAGCATGATGGAGAAAATGGAATCATTGTTCCTAACTAGGAAACCTGTGCAAGTGTATTTCTCTGCTAGTGTGTCTGTATCTGTACACTCATGATTTTTAGCATAAAACATATTTTTTATAAGAAATGAAATTGTCTTGTTTTAGGTCTTTGATTTATTTAGTCATTTTATCAATCATTCATCTTTACCCTCAATACAGGGAAAGAATAGTAAGAAGAGCCACTGCTTCCCTCCCATGAACAGAGACCACCGTCGGATCATCCACGACCTGGCCCAAGTGTATGGCCTAGAGAGTGTGAGCTATGACAGTGAACCAAAGCGCAACGTCGTGGTCACTGCGGTCAGGTGGGTTGATCTTGTCATCACAGGAGGAACTGCTCATTGGGGCAGGCTGGACCTCGGAAAGCAGGATCTATCAATGTTTGCTTTCCTTGCTTCCTCTCTTAGAAGAATAGATAGAAAACCTGCTTATGGGATAGCCATTCTGGCACAATCAAAAAGTCTGATACAAAGGTCTGAACCAGAGAGCAAAGCCCATGCCTCAGTCCACAGGACAGACACGTCTAAAGACATGCAAGGCTTTTATCTGCCCCAATCCACAAGTGACACTGGAGGCATCATTTCCTCAGATACAGGGAGCAGACCCTGAGGGCCTGGGTTGCATGCCTGCCCATCACATCTGTCCCCTTTTCCCTTGTCCTCCTGGCATGATGAAAACAAGATGCTAGACTCTGATTCAAGGTATCCCCCGTAAACAGTGTTTGCCATTAGATGAGACTATGGCTGTGTTATGAGCAGGGAAGTGACAGTGAGGATCTAGGATCACTGTCAGAACCTGAGAGAGTAGGAGGGACTTCCAGAAGAAAAAACTTGAGTATGAGATGACAGGAAGCAGGTAACAGGCCCAACAGAGATGAGTGGAAGGGACGAGGGTTAAATGAAGGTGACCATGCCTGAGAGGAGACAGGTCACATTGGAGCACTTAGCAGCAGCACAGTGAAAATCATGACTGGATTTGCAGCGGTCTGCCTGTCTCCACAAACAATTCTCACTTTTCAATACTTTGTGTTCTGACTTTTATCAGAGGGAAGTCCATTTGTCCTCCTAACACGCTGACAGGTGTCCTTGAAAGGGAAATGCAGTCACGGCCTCCACCACCAATTCCTCATCACAGGCATCAGACAGACAAGTAAGGATCCTTCAGCTGCTTTCCAAAGGGCCCTGTCTATTCAGAAAAGCCAGCAGGGGCTAAACTGTCCAGGTCTCTACCAGCCATTGGCAGCCTCTCAGGCCTGGCCTTGGGGGGCTTTGTTCAAATAAGTAAGGTTTGACTGGGGTGTCAGACACATTTGTTCATGCCAGAGGGGTCCCAGGTTTGATGTTTATAATGCCCACTTCTCTTCTGGAGAAAAGTCATTGGACATAACTTCCATGGTGTAGATGGTGACACTGGGAAGTAGACTCATTGTGTCACAGCAGATGATTTAGGAACGTTACATGGTTCACAACATTTATTCTGCAGATGGATGTGGGATAGTGGGCTGAGGTTGCAGTGAAGGTGGGGACTTTAGCGTTTTGCTCTAGTGACCTCTATATGGTTTGTATCATTTTTACAACAGAAACATATATTCATGATTTAGAGATAAGAAAACCACATTGGCAAGCAGCAAGTCTCAGAAGCAGGAAAGAAGAACCATCCCCTTTTCCTTTCCTTTCCTTTGCCAGAAAGGAAGCTGGCTGCCTTATTGTGGCTAAGGCAGCATTGCTGAAAGTTGCCCTGAAACTCAGCAGGGTCCCTAATGCTGTTCTGGCCTTCCATATAGAAGCTTTACCAGAACTTCTTATACAGAACTTCTGGGAGGGTGGGAAGGGCAGTTTATAAAGTCACCATGAGGGCCATAGCAATCGGTGTTCCCTGGGACTGGACAGGATGGCTAGGTGTTGCCCGTTGGGCACAGCCTTAGCAAGGATTGTCTGGGTCAGTGTAGCTCCATAGGACCAGCCCTGCTTCACCCCTGTAAAACAGGTGGCCTGGATTCCAGTCAGCCCAGCTGCATATCCACATGGGCAGTGGTTTTGGAAATGTGAGGTATTCTACATGTTATTTCACAGCCATGTCCAGTACCACCTGAACATAACCGTGTGGAGTCTTTGGCCTGTTTGCGCCATGCTTTTTTCCTTTTGTTTGCTTTAATTTTGTATAAAATTTTAGAGTCAAGAGAATATTATTAATACAGTGAACCCCTGCGTGCCCATCACCAAATTTCAAGTTCCCAACTCATGTGTGCCCCACTGTCTTACCAAAGCTTTGCAAATGGCAAATCAGCTGATCCTTAACTTTCTGAAGACCTCAGTCCACTTCCCCCAAACAAGAAGACTGATTATTCTTTGTTTGCTTTTCAGGAATCCTGGGAGCAGTAATTTACAGAAAATAGCCAAGGAACCAGTAATTGACTACTTTGATGTCCAGGACTGAGAAGATCAAGATGCACTTAGATAAAAGAATGATTAGGTGTGATGGAGACTTGTTTGCCAGCAGAAAATCATGCTTATTCCCAACTGCCTGGTGGACTCACACACAGCCTCACATACTGTCTTGTACTGATACGTCCAAAGCATGAGTGTATCAGAAGTCCCCTTATCCTCTATTCCGTCTGTATAAAGTGTTTCAGTACAGCCAGATCTGACTGGATGGTCACTAGTGATTCGGTCATGTATTTGCAGAGGCTCCACCATCACCGTGATTGCTCGGAGGGCTGGGGAATATTGGGTTTGATTTGGACAAACCAGAATTTTAGCCTCAAAGCAGCACTTAGTCATAGCCTCAGTTGTCCCAGTTATCCCTCCTCCTCGTAAAAATGTCTGCAACATCAACTGCACCTCACTTTTTGGATTAATCCAAACTGATCACAATCTTTGGAAAGACACAAGTGAGCTTCTCAGTCCAGAATACCAAACATTGAGTTGGTACACCATATCCAGAATCACACATTGTGTTAAACCCAGCTATCTTATCTGAGTCTTTTGCCAAAAACTCTCCTAGGTCTATCTGGCTGAACTTATGGGACTTGGAGATCCTCAGTGCCATCAGTTCTAGACCTAGGAGAGGGATCAGGGTGCTTTACAGAACTCCATTTTCTAAAGTCCAGGGGTGTGGCTCATGCCACATCTCTGAGCTTGTCTGGTGACAGGTTAGCTTTATCTGCCATGACAGAAGAGGACGTAGAGCAAACTCCTCATGCTGCCAAGTTCAGTGTGGCCTCTGTGTACTGAGCAGTGTAGCCCTAATTCCTTTCTGGTTGAGAAAGAGTCTCAGGTGGATTTACCTTTCCTGTGTTGCTTTCTCCCAGGTCTGCAGCAGCTATATTGGCTCTCCTGGTCTCTGAGCTCTGGACTTCTGTTTGAATATACACAAAAGTATGTGGACAGTCCAGGGCTTATCCCAGCAGCCCTCTGGAGGCACTCTTGAGTCTCCATTAAGGCAGGTGCACTGACAGTTACATTAGTTTGGCCCTCTCTGGCCTTGGCACCCCTCCAGCTTGGAGGCCAGACTTCCAACAACTTTCTCCAGAGCAAGCCACGAGCCCCAGAACAACAGAAGATTTCAGAAGTAACGTCACAAAACTGGCACTTAGTTTTCATAGGAAGAGCAGGGTCACCCTTTGGTCCTGACCCAGACAATCTGCCTTGAGAGGCAGCAAGTACAGGAGCAGAAGAAGCAACTGGAGGGAAGAGATGGAAAACTACAAAACCACCTCTACCTGGACCCATTTAGCACAGGGTCAGTAGCCCCAAACACAAGAAGCCCACAAGCACCTGTTACATCTCTGAAGCAGTGGTTCAATGGGTGAACTGCATATGGAGAGCATCTCAGAATTCAGGAGGCAGGAGACCTGATTTTAGACGCCAGCTCTGCCACATAACTCGCTGCTTGGTGGAATGGAGGTATCACCTGCCTTACCAGGTTGTTGTGAGGATTAAATGAGCTAAGACACATGGAGGTGCTTGATCTATCATAGGTGCTGGAAGTTTATATAAATGATACTTGGGGGCACCTGGCTTTCTCAGTTGGTAGAGCATCTGACTCTTAATCTCAGGGTCGTGAGTTCCAACCCCACATAGGGTATAGAGTTTACTTTTTAAAAGAATACTTGGTATCTGGAAAATATATAAGCTGCTTCTTCCTCCATACTATTAGCCAAGTAAAAAGTATAGAATGCTAAACAGGCCTACCTTCTGGTAGGCTTATGTGCCTACCCCATGCAGCCCTGTGCTAGGGCTGTGGTCTATTCTTTCAGTTAGTAATGCCCCAGAGATCACATCCCTGAACACCTATTTATAATGGAATTGGTTGGTCTGGCACAAACAGGTCATTAGTCTGTTATTAAAAGTTAAGGGGAGCTATAAGAGGCTCCTGTGATATTGGAAGTAGGAATGGGTTAGCTCTTGTGGTTGGGAGAAGGGAAATGGGAGGAAGTTTTTGGGCTGAGTCTTAAGATGGTAGACTGTCATTTGGAGAAGAGAGGCATGCCAAGCGAAGGTAAATGGCATGATGTGGCTTGCAGTGCGAATGAGGAAAGGTGAATCGTCCAGAGTGGGCAGTCAGCTAGAAGGACATGTGATGAGGCTGGAGAGGTAGAAAGAAAGGGGTCAGCTGTGGAGAGCCACAAAGAGCCACTGGAGGGTCCTAAGCAGAGAGTGACAGTAAAGGTCCAGATAGGAAATATTATAGGCTTTCTGAGTCTTAAGAGTTTCTGTTACAGCTACCCAACTCTGCCATTGTGATATGAAAGCGGCCACAAACAATACATAAGCGAATGAGCCTGACTCTGTTCTAGTAACACCTTATAGACACTGAAATCAGAATTTCATATAATTTTTACATGGCACAAAATAATGTCATTTTTTTTCCAGCTATGTAAAAATTAGAAAACCATTCTTAGCTCATGAGTTGGACAAAAACAGGCAGCAGGATGGATTTGCCTAAGGACCTTAGTTTGCCCATACCCTGTTCTAGAGCAGTGTCTCAGACAGTGTGTAGAAGGGATTGGAGGTTTAACATTGAGGCGAGAGGCCCAGCCAAGAGCTATAGGAGTTATCCACATGAGAAGATGAGGATGCTGGGGGGTGGTGCTGCAAAGGGAAGAGATTCCGGAGGTCAGATAGGATGCTGAGTGCCGGCAGGTAGCTAGCACCCCTCGGATCACCAAAGGGACCCCTGGCCCCCCTCAGCAAGGGGAAGCTGCTTCTCATGGGTTTGGTGGATTCTCCACTGAGCACTGGCCTTGGACATGAGCATGGACTAAATCCTGTGGGCACCGTGACCCCATACTATTGCTCCCTGAAAATCAGGTGATCTCATTCCTCCCCCTTCCAACCCTACCCTCTTCTTTGGCAGGAGAGTCTTTATGGGGCCAGAGCTTTTCAGAGACCCAAGTTCTTATCTCTGGAATTCCCTCTGGCTTGTCTGGCAGGGCTGGCTCCTTTCAGCAGTGGTGCCTGCCTGACATGCAGTGGGAGGTTGTATCCAGGATTGGAGATGAAAGTGGCCCTCCTGAATGCAGGGTCTGTGTGAAGCAGCTCTGGATCCTGTCCTGGACAGGCCAGAGAACAGACCAGGGGAGGGGAAGAAGGAATGTCAGTCTTGTAAGAGGTTCAAAATCTCACAGAGTAGGTCCTGTGATTTACGTTTGGAGGGGTAGCGTCCTTCCCACATGGTGTCAGCCTTCTTGCTTCATGCCTGAAACCCTAGAGACCTTGTTTTCTAAGGAGAACCTACCAATGTGCCTTCCCTTCTAAAATTAGGGAGGGAATGCCTGGCCACCTTCACAGACCGGCCTACCTTATCAGTCCCCTCCTATGTCCTGTAATACCTACTGAGAAATTTCTCCCTCGCAAGCTCACTACGTGGCCTCGACACAGATGTCCCATACTATCTCTAATGGCCTTGTAGAGCTCACAAATCTCCAGGGAAAGCTCTAAGCTAGCCTAACCCCTCAGTCTACAAAGGCCTACCCCAGAGGGGAAAGGCTCCATGTGTCACACTCAATGTGAGCCAGACCAAGACTGGAATCCAGGCTTTGGGTTTCCCAGCTTAGAACTGCCCCTAGGCCGGGAGGGGTCTGAGTCTTCAAGGAAAAGGCAACTGTCTTCCCCAAACAAAATTCCTTTGGAGTCCTTCCCAGTAGCCCACGCTGCCCTCAGCCCCCCAGGCTTCATGTGGTTGCTCTTTATAAGGCACAGTGTGGCTACACAGAACCTGGCTAAACTGCTAGGACACCCAGTTGGCTGCCTCAACTCACTCTGTGAACCCTGAGCAGTTTGCTTCCATTGTCTGGGCATTGGTTTCCCCATCTGTCAGGTCAGGAATAGTTTCAGCCCACATGCTACCTGAAGCCATTGGAAGGCTAGTGGGTAGACAGGATCTGAGAGGCTGGGATATTCTGTCAGTGCAGTCGAGTGTTGAGCCTATCCCAGGACCATCCCTCAGAGGATAGCCCATTTGGGGGAAGGAACAGAGCAGTTGTGAAGCCGCTCTGGCAACAGCTGGGGCTTTCAGTCACCTCCCCCGCTTCTACTACCTCCACCCCTGCCCACCCCAGGCTTGACACAGTAGTGAAGGAGTCTGAAGTACTCATGCACCCACTCCTTCTCAAAAGTCTCTTCTGATAGTAGATAACAGCTTTTGAGCACTTAATATGCACCAAGCACCGTGCTCATCTCTTAATCCTCAAAGCCCCTTGCAGCATATATTCTTACTATCTATTTTACCAATGGAGAAACTAAAGGTTGAAATTAGGTCACTTGCCCAAGATCACTCAATGAATTACTGGGGATCTGAAGTTCCTATAAAGTCAGACACAAAACCTGTGTCCTCTACTATATACAGAACAGGGACAGTTCACACACATTACCTTGGAGTCCCTGGGACTGCGTTGTCTGGCAGGTCAGGACAGGTGGAAGAAAAGCTTATACTGTGTCCCAATGTAGAGAACACCAGCAATCCCCAGATGATGGGACTTTTTCCTAGGATGGCCACTAGGGAGCAGTATGTATCCCCAAACCAGGAGCCTGGGCCTGGGATGGGATAGTGCTTACACTTTGCCTCAAAAAAAGCTTTTACTTAAAACTTGTTAGTAGTTTATAACCAGTATCTTCATTTTTTTATGTTTATTTATGTATTTTTAATGTTTATTTATTTTTGAGAGAGAGAGAGATGGAGTGTGAGCGGGGAAGGGTCAGAGAGAGAGAATCTGAAGCGGTCTCCAGGCTCCGAGCTATCAGCATAAAGCCTGACACTCAAACTCATGGACTGCGAGATCATGACCTGAGCTGAAGCTGGACGCTTAACTGACTGAGCCACTCAGGCGCCCCAATGTTTATTTATTTTTGAGAGAGAGACAGAGACAGAGAGACAGAGTGCGAGCCGGGGAGGGGCAGAGAGAGAAGGAGACACAGAATCTGAAGCAGGCTCCAGGCTCTGAGCTTTAAGCACAGAGCCCAATGCAGGGCTCGAACACAGAACCACGAGATCATGACCTGAGCCGAAGTTGGACACTCAACCAACTGAGCCACCCAGATGCCCCAATTTTTTTTTTAAGTTTATTTTGAGAGAGAGAGCATGTGGGGGAGGGGCAGAGAGAAAGGGAGAGAGAATCCCAAGCAGGCTTTACATTGTCAAAGAGCCCAACACGGAGTTCAAACTCACAAACCATGGGATCATGACCTGAGCTGAAATCAAGAGTCCCACACTTAACTGACTGAGCCACCCAAGTATCTTTAAAACTTATAACCTTTCCGATTTAAAAAAAAATTTTTTTTTACATTTATTTATTTTTGAGAGAGAGAGAGACAGAGCACAAGTAGGTGAGGGGCAGAGAAAGAAGAAGACACAGAATCCGAAACAGGTTCCAGGCTCTGAGCTGTCAGCACAGACCCCGACACGAGGCTCGAACCCACAAACCTTGAGATCACGACCCAAGCCGAAGTCGGACGCTCAACCGACTGAGCCACCCAGGCGCCCCCTGTTTGTTTTTTTAATACTGTTTTCTGTTTGTTTGCATACACAACATAAGCACAGGAGGAAAATCTAAGTCATGCAGATATCTGAAGAAGAATGTCACAGGCAGAGGAAACCGCCATTGCAAAGGCTCGGTGGTGGAAACATCATGTACCTTGAAAGAGCAGCAAAGCCATCAGCTGTGGGAGAATGAATAGGGAGAGAGAAGCAGGGGCCTGGAGGCCACTGGAAGTCTTTAGGCAGAAGAGTGAGTGATACAATTTGGCTTATTTTTTGAAAGGATCACTCCAACTGCTGTATTGAGACTAGACCATAGGGGTGACACAGAGCAAAAAGACAGACTGGGAGATGATCAGAAGACCACTCTGTCTGTAATCTAAGAGAGGTAATGGTGGCTCAAACCTGGGTGACAGTAGCGGGGTGATGAAAAGTGGTTGGATTCTAAATGTATTTTGCAGGTAACACCTATAGGGTTTGCTAACAGCTAGGATGTGGGTGGGGTGTGAGAGAGAAGGGGCTCAAGGATGACTTCAAAGATTTTGGCCTCAGCATTGGGAAGATTGAATTTGCTATTTACTAAGATAGGAAAGAGTGTGGGAGAAACAGCCTTGAGGGATGAAAATCTGTCCAGTGGGCGGTTGTACATAGGATTGGACAGGAGATCTAATTTGGGGAGCTGTGAGCATATAATGGTATTTACAGTCTGGTAAGGTCATGTTGGAAGGGAAGTTGAAAGAGAAGAGGTCCAGGGACTGTGCCCTGGGCATCCTGTCATCTACAGGGCAGGGAGCTGAGGACAGGGCAGGAATCAGACATTTCCAGAGCCAGAGCAGGGAGTTGAAGTTGCAGGACTCAGAGCTACAGGGAAGTCCTATGTGATGGTGGTCTCTGGAGTTTTCCTACTGGTTGCCTAGGAGAGTCTGGGCTTCTCTTGCTTGCCCTGGCCCATCTGAACCTTCTGAGAGAAAGGACTGGCCCCAGGGTAGAAGTCAATTAATACCCAGAGTATTTGGGTTCCTGGAGCCAGAGGAGATCATGGGCCTTGGCTGCCTCCTCCCCTCTAGCCATCTGGGTGCTTTCCAGGACTCCATCGTCTATCCCTGGGCCATTTAATCCATCTGCAAGCCATCACATGCCACCCTGGGCTGTATCTCTAGCCCAGGCCTGTCTATCCCAGGGTGTCCCACAAGCACCTCCAGTTCAGCATGTCCAACTTCCAAACTCTCCTGGTATATCCACCACCGTCCAATTTCCCCTGCCCCAACACTGAGTCTCTCTTAGGAATTCATCTTCTCCCTGTCCTTGACCTTGACCAGGATGGAGGTAGGGGATCTGGGGGAGTGGGGAGGACAAGAACACATTCTTCCTGGCCTTAGCTGGGCTGTTCCAAGGGCCTGTTGTGACCCCTACCTGAGGAATCCTTATCAGCCAACAGGGGTTTGGTTGGGTCCCTGGAGGACTCAAAGGCTCAGTTCCAGATTTATGGCCTCATCCATGTGCCTGGGTGTACTTGGCTCTGAGCTATGTGTCTTGTCTCTCTGCCCCTGACCCAGCCTCTGAGCTTCTACACCCCCTACCGGGCCACAGCATAGGGCATCCCCTCCAGAAGCCCTTGTACACACCCTCCAGCACCCACCCACTGCCTTGACTCCTGAGCACAGACATAAGGGAAACCATAAGTTCTGGCAAACTCTTCTTCACCTTGCTTCATCACAGCAAAATGCCAATGGCAAAACCCAAACCTGAAGCACCTCACTCCTCTGAGCCTCATTATCCCCATTTTACAGACGTGGAGAGTGAGGCCCAGAGAGGTTCAATAACATGCCAAAGCTTAGTGGGGGCCACTTGAGTGTTTGGGGTTATTTGTTCATTTGGGGTCTTTGTTTTTTGAGTTGTTATTTTCACTGTACCTGTATGTTACATATGCATGCTTATAGGATATATTTCACAATTCAGAAACCAAAAAAAAAAAAAAAAAAAAAAAAAAAAAAAAACTAGCCAAGGTCATATTGGTAAGGACTAAAATCCCTACTGTCTACCCCTTACCAAGCCAATCTCCCTAGGCCTCAGTTTCCTTGAATGTAAGATGGGCATGATGATGTGAGGACCACAAGAGAATATAGAGCGAATACACTGCCCACATGCCAGGCATAGCTTATTTTATCATCCTAGCAGCCTTGTGAGGTGGGAGCTATTATTATCCTGTCTTACCTAAAGTCATACAGCTTGTGACTGGTAGAGCCAGCATTTGCATCCAGCCTGACTGCCCTCATTGTGTTCTTAGGTTCCACAGTACAGGCCCTGCAGCACCCAGGAGGGCTAGGTCATACCTCTTCCCCACTTCAGGTTCAGCATAGAGGTAGGTACCTTGCCACGGTCAGACTGCACAGCTCTGAGTAGCCATAGCCTCCTCCCACTCGTCATCAGCACCCCAGCCTGGCCCGAGATAGCTGCTCCTTTCTCTTTCTGGGCTGCAGGATTCCCATCTGAGGGAGGAGACAGACTAGCCAGACCTCGGTGCTGCCTGTAGATGCCTGTCCCTTGGGGGTCGTGAGTGGGAGTGGGAGAGCAGGCAAGGACAGGGAGTGAGGGGCTCTCCCAAAGCCAGGACCACTAGGCTGAGGACCAAACCTTTACTTGCAAAGCCCTGGAGTGACCTGGCCTGGGGCTGGGAGTTCTTCCTACCTTACTCTGTCCCCATTTCAACCACAGCCTGAGTTGAGGTGGGGAGAAGCAAAGTGGGATCATGACATGAGACTTCAAAGTACTGGAAGAAGTCAGAGCTGAGAGGCTCCCCAGACACCAACAAATCTACTCCTCAGTGCACAGATAGGGAAACTGAGACCCAGAGAGGGGAAAGGTCCTGTCCAGGTCACACAGCAAGCCTGTGTTGGGCCAAGGCCTGTGAGAGAAGACAGGGCTTCCATGACTCATATCCCAACCTGGCTCCTAGCATTAAACAGATGTGTCTCCTGCAGCCATCCAGTACTGGAGAGTCCATGTGTGTGTGTTGTGTGTGACAGACAGACAACAGAGTGAAGAGCAGGCACCCACAAGGCACTGTGATGCCCACCCCATCCCATCCTACCTCTTGCCTTCCTGCCTGCCTGTCTGCCTGCAGTGAGACCTGCCTCTCTCCTCCAGAGACGTCCCTTGCCTCTGCCCCAAGCCTTGGCCCTACCTCTGCCCTGGGCCTGCCTTGGTTTACCTTACCTACTTGCCTGATCTTATCTGCCGCTCCTCTTCCCTCCCTTTCTGCACTCCAGTCCAGCAGTGGCCCCTCCATGCTCCCACCTTAGGGTCTTTCAGTGGCTATTTCCGCAGCTTGGCATGCTCTTCTCCCGGGTATCCACACGGCTCACGCCCTCTCCCCCTTCAGGTCTTTACTCAAAGTCACCTCCTCAGGGAGGCCTTTGGTCTTTCCATTCCCACACACTTCCTATCCCTCTTTCCTGCTTTTCCTCATTAGTATGTATCACTAACATACCATGTTTTGCACAGAATGTCAGCTCTTTGAGAATAAGAACTTAAGTTTCTTTTTGTGCCCGTATCCTCTGCCCCAAAATGGTATCTGGCATGTTGTAGAATTTCACCCAACTGCTGCCAAGAGAATGAAAGGGGTCTGTGCATAGAAATGCTGTGACCATTGTCAGGGCTCATATAAGCCTGACATTGGGATCAGAGTCTACAGCATATTATGGGCATTGGGCCTAGTCATGTCTGTGGCAGAGCAGTAGACAGCAGGCAGGTTCTTGATGGACCCACTGACTGCCCTACCTACAAGGCCACCTCCCAAGGACATGAAGATGACAAATGGCTGAAGTGGTCAGCAAGGGGCATAGGACAATGGGAGCCAGAAGTCTGGGACCCATATATGCTTCTCCCACTTGTGACTGAGGCCTTAGGGTCACTCTACTCTGGAATACTAAGAATGAGAAAGGCTACCCTCCCCATGTTCACAAGGCCACTGAGGCTGAGAGAGGGGTAAGAGGCTTATCCAGGGTCACAGAGGGAGGCAGCTGGCTGGGACTTCCAGATGTGGTCCCTTCCCTGGTCACTCCCAGGCCTGGTCCCCTGGCTCAACTTTTCCCATTGTGGGATGTCAGATATGGTCAAGCCCCTCCCCTTCCTCCCTGGTCCCCCTGTCATCAGCACATTCCATACCTATCACTTCTTATCACCTATGGCTATTCATCTTTTAAAATATATGATACTTACAAATGAATATATATCACAGTTATATGTTATAAAACAAAATCATATAACAAACCCATATATTTACCTCCAACATCCAGAACTAGAAAACAGTTCTGGATGTCGGAGGTAAACATGGGATGGGGTGGGCATCACAGCGCCTTATAGGTCCCTGCTCTTCACTCTGCTGTCTTTTCACACCCCGCCTTTTCTTAAAGATTTTATTTTATTTTTTAAGATTAAAATCTTAAAGTAATCTTTACTTTACTTTACTTTACTTTAAAATCTTAAGTAATCTCTACACCCAACATGGGGCTCAAACTCACAACCCCAAGATCAAGAGTGGCACACGCTCTACCAACTTAGCCAGCCAGGCATCCCCATCCCTTCTTTAGTTTAAAGTAGTTTTAATCACATATGTATGCCCAAAGAATATATTCCTTTTTGTTTGTTTTTCAATTATATAACTGGCGTCATACTGTATATAGTCTACTGTATTGCTTTTTATGCTTTCACACTTTTTCCTTGTTGTTACAGGAAGCTGTCGTGCCTCAGTTTTCACTGATGTATCATGTTCTGTTGTATGTGACTATACGGCAAGGTAAGGATCCACTCCCCTACTGATGGACATTTGGGTTTGTTTCCAGGGCCCCCTGATCACCCACATTGCACCCCTCCTCAGTCAGACCTCTTCAGGTGCCCTCTCCACACCTCCTAGCCATGCTCTCCGGACACTGTTCACTGACCCTCCTTTCACTATTCCATGGCCCCCATGATATCCACACAACCACGACTTCCCCATTTTTGTCTTGAACTCTCTTCTGAACTCCAGGCCATATTAAAAATATTAAAAGGCACACCTGTTTATTGAGCACTTACTCCGTGCCAAGCACTATTCTCAACAATGTACATGTTTTATTTCATTGAATATTCACAGCAACGCAAATGGTAAGTTATATTAGACCCATTTTACAAAGGAGAAAACAGAGGCCCAGAGAGGTTGGGTAACTTGCTCAAGATACACAATTCTTGCCCCCAGGTCTCATAGGCAACTCAAATTCAACATGTCACAATGTAACTTATCTTCCTCTCCAAACCAGTCTGTCTCCCATGCACACTCACAGGGGGCACATCTCCAATGCCCCAGGCCCAAGCCAGAAACTGAAGTCAGCCCTGACTCCTGCTGCGTCCTTACCCACTCCTTCTCCCAGTGCTAGCCCAAGGTCTTATGGCCTCTACCTCAGTATTTCTCAAATCCCCTTCCTCCCATCTGCTCCTCCTGGATTATTGCCTCTCACCACACTCCCTTGCAGGCTCCAATCTCCCCCTTTCCCAGCAGCTTGCACCCTGCAGCTCAGGCAGGCTTGCTAAGCCTCATCTCACCACGTTCCCATCTCCAGAATAAAGCCCAGCCTCCTTGCCTCCATCTCCTCAAACTACAAAGCGCAGCAACCAATCCCAGAAGGGACAACTCTTGTCCCCAACTCTGCTCTGCCTCCTCCTCTGGGAAGCCATCCCTGGCCCCCACCCTGAGACTGGGCTGTGAGCCCCCTCTGAGCCCCGCAGTCCCTTCTCTGCTGCTTATCTCCTTCCTCATGATAAATCATCTTCATTACCCTACACTCCTCAAAGGCAGAGACCCAGCCTCATCCACGTCAGCTTTTCCAGTGCCAAGGCAGGGCCTGCACACAGGAGGTGCTCAATAATTGTTGAAAGGCTGAATGGACAAACAATGACAGGAACCATGGATGATGCTACTTCTGGGCCCCAGAAAGCAGGGTGATTCCTGCTTGATCCCAGAGTGGGTGGGGATGCCCCACCTCCACCCAGCTTCTCCGTCTGTCCCACTGAATCCCATCCCACAAGGCCATTTCCTGTCTCTGCGCCTTTTGTAAGAACTTTCTTCTCTGCATCTTCCTTCTGACTCTGGAATTCCTTCATGTAGGAGAGTTCTGGCACCAGAACAAAAAAAGAGGAATCCAATCCCTTACCTGCTTTCAGTCTACATTAGGCATTTTCAAGGTAGGGGCTGATTTTGCCTCCAAGGGCAAGAACACTGATTCTTGGAAGGGGAAGACGAAAAAAAAATCTTACTCTTTTTTTGTATAAAGCACAGATATATATAAACCAATATATAGTATATCTGTGGTATTAAAATATCATGTGATTAAGAAAGAAAATGTCTAAAAGGCTTTTGAGGGGAGCAATAATGGAAAGAAATGGTTGAGAAACTCTGATCTACATGCTTGGACCTTGCTTTGTCTGGTCCAAGAACTAGCCAGAACTGAGGGAGAGTCTAGAGTCCTTCCCAGGGCATATCCAGGTATCCCCAGAGCTATTGTCCTTTCCCCCAAACCATCCCTTCCCTACCCTATGCCTGAAAGTCCACCATTCAGTGTCTGGCATCCTTTAATCTCCTCCTGTTCCTACTGGGGCCATAGTTTGGCGCTTCCTCCGTCCTCCCCCAGGGTGGGTGCCCCAGCTCCTAACCCTGGAAGGAATTAGAGGCCTCCCAGCTCTATACTGCAGTCTTGGGCTGCAGCACAACCCTGGAGTTCCTGGAAGAATCCAGGAGGGAAGCCCAACCACAGGAGGCACCCAGGACACGGGGGTGCCGCTGTGGGACAAGGCTTTCTTTATTGGGGTGGGGATAGGGTCACAAGTCACCTTACTTAGAAGTGCTCCAGGTGGATGGAGTCACTTAAGGGTGGGACAGTCCGGACTGAAGGTCTGTTGGCAGGAGACACAGAGACAGGGGTGGGGGTCGTAGGTGGGTTTGACATGGTCTTGGGCAACACGGGTGTTCTGCGGTCTTCATATTTCATGGAGTTCTCCAGTATCTGGGGCCTCCGTGGGATGCTGAAGCCAATGAAGACCAAGTAGACGATGGCACCTAAGTAGGCACCCAGGAGTGGTGCCACAACTGGCACCCACCACCAGTCCCTGGCCCTGCAGGCAAGAGACAGAGGGACCTGCTGAGAGGGCTGATGCCCGGGACAGCACCTGCATCCACTGAGGCTGAGACAGGGAGTAGGGGCTGAGAGTAGAGGAGTGACCCCTATTCTAGCCCAAAAATTGCCCCTGAGCCTGGGGCCCTGGTTAGCTTCAGCCTGATTCAGGGATTGAGCTGGTCTAGGACACGATTGACATTCAGTCCAGGAGCAGGATTTATATCAGTGCTGGTCTGGGGGAAAGCAGGGACCCACTTCTGTCTCCTCAGGCCACCGGGGAGTTCTGCAGGACTGTGGAGCTTCTCACATCACCCCCCACCCCTCCACATGCAGGGAACCCACAGAAAACTGGCAGGGATGGGTTGGTGAGGGAAGTACCTGAAAACCTGTATACCCCAGCCAGCAATGAAAGTGAAGAAGCGGGGAGGCAGGTCTCGGGATGGGTTCATGGCATATCCTGTGTTCATGCCCAGGGATAATCCAATGACAACAATGAGGATGCCAATCACCAGGGCCTGTGTCCCTTGCAGTGCTGGATTGTTCTCCTTGTCCGTGATGGCGAAGAGACATAGCTGGAGTATCCCTGTCACTATTACCTGGTGAGCAGACACTGTGGCAGCCACCTTGGGCCCTTAGCCAAGTCACAGAGCTTCAGCAACACCCCCAGCCCCAACCCACTGGCAGAGACCCCACCCAGAGTTCTTATCCTTTCTATTGTGAGGGCTGCCTGCCAGCCCCCGCTTCCTTAGGTAAGGAGGACTTGAGGAGGGGAACTCATACGGGATCACTGACCTCATCCAGGAAGCCCCTCCACAATGTCATGTGCTCAGGAAGATAGGTAGCAAAAATGCCAGCGGTAGCTGTGGGACCAGTCACTGTCAGATGTCCACCCGAAAATTGGATAATGGCTGCTGTGGAGACACAGACTGAGTGTGAACCTGCCACCAGCTAAACTCTACTGGATTCCCAGGAATAAGACTGTAGGACGGAGGGGTGGGGAGCACCTCCAAGGCTTTCTCTCTAGACATTTTCACAGGCCAAGACACTGGGTCTGTATCTGCCCATTTTTCAGAGGAGGAGGCTGAGGCCAGGGGTGGACAACTTAGGGCAAGACACTCACAGTAGAAGAGGCAGTAGATGGTGGCAGAAGCCAGGAAGGAACCCAGAAACTGACCCAGGATGTATACAGGAAACTTCTTCCAGGACATGCGGCCTAGCACACAGTTGGTGAAGGTTAAGGCTGCATTCATGTGGGCCCCTGCGGGAAGGGGCAGAAATGTCAAAGGTGTGAGAGAAGAGAGAAACAATAACAACAAATAATACAAAAGCAGCAATAACAATAATAGTAACAGCTAGTATCTATGGAGTGTACTAATTTAATCCTCACAAGGACCCTACGAGGCAGGGACCTCCACCTCCATTTCACCATTAAGGAAAGTGAGAGAGAAGTTAAATAACTTGGCTAAGTTGACCCAGCTAGTAACAATGGGGGGTCCAGGGCTCTGAAGAGTCTGGGCAGAGAGGGTCAGAAGAAAGAGGTTCAGGGTATTCTCCCTCCTGTGGGCTGGTGAGGATGGGTTCCGGCTGACTTGGGGAAGGGGCTGGCTAGAGGAGGGCAGGAGCAGTATACAGGGGACACCTGGCCTTGCTGATCAGATGGGGCCCAGGTTCACTCACCAGAGATGTTCCCTGCCATGTGCACTCCCATGGTGACTCCGAAGCCAAAACCCAAGTTGACACTGAGGTAGCTCCCAAATTTCTCTCCTAGAACCATATGGGCCACGGAGCCAAGGCCAAACACCTGTGAAGGAGTGCCTCTGAGGGGACCACCTGTCCAGAAGCCCCAACCTTACAGAAGGGCTCAGGCTCAGTTTGGGCTCCTCACCCCCATGCCCCAGGCCACCCTGCATTGCTTTTGGAGACCCTCTACCATGCCCTTGTCCTCCAGAAACTTCCTTCCCTGACTCCCCTTTAAGACCTGACCAGTGAGAGTTGGGTGGGGCTGTAAAAGGACCTGGGAGGGCAGTGGCAATGTCAGGGGCTCTTAAGGATACACCCTGGCCCCTGGGCCCCCAGACCACCTGAAGTTCAAGGAAAGGGGCAGGGCTTCGAGGAGGGCATGGCTGGTCTGGATCGAACCCCTCAGAATATCTCACACTTCAACCTAACCTGAAGGAAGTTTCTTCAAGAGATTTCCATACTCCATGCCTGTTCTCTGCCAGGACCCCATCCCCTACACACACATCAGCCCTGGAAGCTAGTGGGTGGGGTTCTATTCCTCTTGCCTCCAGCAACACTTCCATTGCTCTCAGGTGTCATTTCTGAACTTCTTGCTCTTGCCCATCCGTAACTGCTGGATCACCTCAAAGGATAACCCCTTAATTCCCCCCTTCACAAGATTAGAGGCCTGAAGCTAGGCTCTCACTCAACCTCCTGAAGTTCCTACCAGAATCTATATCTGCCTTCCCCTTCAGCTCTGGTTCCCATGCCCAGCTTCTCTGTCCCTTTGCAGATACCTCCCTCTTGCCATGACTGGCTCCCACAGACTTGGGACTCTTCCTTCCTAAAAGTAAACCTTCCTGCCTCAGCCCAGCCTGTCTAGCTATGGACTCCTGGACACCCTGTCCCTGTGTGGACCAAGCTCTGGGAAAGGACCCATTGACTGGCTCCTTTATCCTTTCCCTTGCTCTCCCTCTTCAAACTGGCTCCTGCTTCCACATGTCACGGACATGTGGACAAAGCTCTCTCCGAGGACTCCCACCTCCTGATTTCTTAAAGATCCCTTCAGTCATTATCCTACTTGACTTTGCTAATTTTGACCCTCTTAACCATTCTGTGCATCTGGAAAGTCCCTCCTTTTTGGCTTCTACAACAATCCTCCCCTGCCCTCCCCTCTCCTCCCTTCTCCTCCCTTCTCCTCTCCTCCCCTCCCCTCCCCTCCCCTCCCCTCCCCTCCCCTCCCCTCCCCTCCCCTCTCCTCTCCTCTCCTCTCCTCTCCTCTCCTCTCCTCTCCTCTCCTCTCCTCTCCTCTCCTCTCCTCTCCTCTCCTCTCTTACCTATACAGCCTCCCTCTCTATAGTTCCTTCCCACATTCTTCTTCTTTCATCTTCCTCGTGAATATGGATAACCCCAGGGCTCCATCCTTGGCCCCTTTCACGTCTCCTCAGTCACTCTTCCTGGGTCTTCTCACTAACTCTGTGGCTTCAGATATGCTTGATGCACTAAAACTCCTAAAACCTCCACCTAGCTAGGTCCTTATCTTCAAATACCCACTGGGAGTCTGGATTTTTCAAAGGCATCTCAGGCTCTATGTTGAAAGCTCACCATCTCTCAGAAAATGTTATCCTCATCCTATGCTCCCCATCCCAGTCGGCCAAGCCAGAAACTTGGCAGTCACAAATGAGAGCTTCCTTTCTGTCATTCCCCACAACCAGTCAGCACTGCTTACATTCTATCCCAGTCTTATCCAGCCTCTTCCTTGCAGCCAGAGTGACCTTTCTAACAGACAAAATCTGATCATGTCTGCCCCTTGTTCAAACATTCACTGTCTCCCCTCCATTTCTAGGATAAAGTCCAAACTCAATAGGCCACCATTTAATACCCTGTATAAATTATCCCTTCTGCCTCTCACTTTCATATCTGCTCCAATGTTCTCTATTTTCACCAGTAGTGTTACTACTAAATAATAATCATGTATTGAGTACTTACTGTGTGTCAGGCACTTGTAAGCAAGTTATATCTGTCACCTCCTTTAACCCTTACACTAATTTATATGTTAGGTGCTCTTGTTTTCCCCATTTGACAGATTTTCACCCAAATCCTAGAGAAGTTGAGTGGCTTGTCCAAGGTACACGTTCTGCACAGAATGAGCCCGGATTTGAATCTAGTCAGTCAGCTGTGCCAAATAACCTCAAGGCAAACAACCACATTGCTCCCTGTGTGCCTTGCTTTCTCTGCAATTTTGCATGTGCTCTTCCCTCTGCCTGAAATACCTGATCCCAGATTCTGAAAAATCAATACTGTACTTTAAAGTCACATTCAGGGGGGGCGCCTGAGTGGCTCAGTCGGTTAAGTGTCCGCCTTCAGCTCAGGTCATGATCTCACGGTTCATGAGTTTGAGCCCCGCGTCGGGCTCTGTGCTGAGAGCTCAGAGCCCGGAGCCCGCTTCAGATTCTGTGTCTCCCTCTGTCTGCCCCTCTGCTGCTTACACTCTGTCTCTCGCATTGTCTCAAAAGTAAATAAACATTAAAAAAAATAATAATAAAGTCACATTCAGATGGCACCTCCTTTGAAAATTCCGTGTATTTTAGATATGTTGTCTCTGAGGGATCTATAGCTATCCAGGCTGCTGGAAATGGGAATCTCGATCTGTGTCATCCAATATGATGACCACCAGCCACATATGGCTATTAAGTGCTTAGCATGTGGCTAGTTCAAATTGAGATCTGTTCTAAGTGTAAAGTGCACACCAGATTTCAAAGACTTATTAGGAAAAAGAGAATATAGAGTATCTTATTAATAATTTTATATCAGGGCGCCTGAGTGGCTCAGTTAGATGAGCATCTGACTTCGGCTCAGGTCATGATCTCACAGTTTCTTGAATTCAAGCGCCACTTCTGACTCACTGTTGTCAGTGCAGAGCATGCTTTGGATCCTCTGTCCCCCTCTCTCTGCCCCTCCCCTGCTTGCACCCTCACTCTCTCTTCTCAAAAATAAACGTTTAAAAAAATTTTTTAAATGTTTTATTATTTATGTTTGAGAGAGAAAGAGTGAGCATGAGCAGGGGAGGGGAGGGGCAGAGAGAGAGGGAGACACAGAATCTGAAGCCGCTCCAGGCCCTGAGCTGTCAGCACAGAGCTTGACGTCGGCTCAAACTCACGAACCGCAAGATCATGACCTGAGCCGAAGTCACACACTTAACTGACTGAGCCACCCAGGCGCCCCAAACATTTTTTTTTTAATTATACTGATTACATGTTGAACTGGTAATATTTTGGATATATGGATTAAATACATTAATTATTCAAATTAATTTCACCTATTGATTTTTACCTCTTTAATGTGGCTACTAGAAAATTTTTAATTACATATATGACTCATATTATATTTCCCTTGCAGAATTGTGTTCTAGAGTTTTTGAAAAAGAAAACCTGGAGAATTGTGGACACGGAGGCTATAGTTGAAGCCATCAGGGAGGATGAAGGTGAGAGGTCAGTTGAGGGCTGAACCTAGAGCTGCACATGGGATGGCATTAGAAACCCCAGTTGGAACAGGTGTTGAAATGACAGAAGAACAAAGGGAGAATGTGCCCTAGACACCAGCGAGAAGCTGAGTTTCCCAAGGAGAGTGTGGTCCCCATGGTCATATGCAGCCTCTGGGTCAAGTGCATGAAGGCCTGAAAAGTATCCCTTTGGATGTGACAGTCCAACAGTCAGTAGTAATGTGGTGAGCACTGCCTCATCAGGCCATGGGAACAGAAACGGGGTCCCAGAGATTGAGAGGTGAGTGGGTGGTGAAGAAGAGTTGAAGGGTACCCATGTAGACATCTGTTTGAGAACCTGCCTGAGAAGGGAGAGAGGGAGAGCATGATAATTGAAGGGGCTCACGGAGGGGAAGAGAGAAATGTTTTGTGTTGTGCTGGTTTAGGGAGAGAGACTTCAGTATGTTAAAGATGAGAGAGGGAGACGCTGAAGATGGAAGGGAAGGAAAAGGATGGAGCAAAGTACCTGAGTAGACTGGAGGGTGAGACTGGTGCAGGAGCGGAGGGCTCCACAAGGGAGGGGCCCACCCTTGTCAAGAGGGAGATATGTGGATTCACAGGTAAATGGAGTCTGGTGCTGCAGGGACAGGTGGGTGAGGAGCCGGACACAGGAAACCCGCCTGATGGTTTTCTCTGCCAAGCTACAAATCAGCCATTTGCTGATTTAAAAAAAAAAAAAAAAAAAAAAGATGGGGCGCCTGGGTGGCTCAGTCGGTTAAGCATCCGACTTCAGCTCACGTCACGATCTCGCGGTCCGTGAGTTCGAGCCCCGCGTCGGGCTCTGTGCTGACAGCTCAGAGCCTGGAGCCTGCTTCCGATTCTGTGTCTCCCTCTCTCTCTGCACCTCCCCCGTTCATGCTCTGTCTCTCTCTGTCCCAAAAATAAATAAACGTTAAAAAAAAAAATTTTTTTTTAAAAGAAAGAAAGAAAGAAAGAAAGAAAAGAAAAGAAAAAGAAAAAAGGCAGAGTACAAAGCAGCATTGGGAAAGTCTGAGAAAAAGTGAAATAGCCCAGGGGCGTCTGAGTGGCTCAGTCAGTTGAGTGTCCAATTCTTGATTTCACCTCATGGTTCGTGAGTTCGAGTGCCACATCAGGCTCCACGCTGACAGTGCAGAGCCTGCTTGGGATTCCCTGGCTCTCTACCCCTCCCCCACTTGTGCATGCGCTCGTGCCCTGCCCCCTCTCAATTTAAATAAGTAAACTTAAAAAAAATGAAATATCCTGGATAGGGTAGGGAAAAGGCAGTTGAGCAGGGCCACGTGGGTCCCTCAAGAGCTCCATGACAGGTGCAAGGGAGCCCAGGAGCAGGCTGACTTAGGACAAGGGTAGGATGAGGCAGGAGAGGACAGGAACACATGGGGCGGGGGGGGGGGGGGGGGGGTGGGAGACTGAGGCCAGGACAGGCTGACAGGCTTGAGGAAGGTCAGGAGGTACATGGACTGGAGCAGGCATGAAGAGTCTGAAAACTGAGGGTCCGCATTTCCAAGTAGGAGCTCAAAACCATTTGCTAAAAATAATGAATGAGTGAATAAACTCCACATGATTTCCTCCGTCAGGGTTTTCAATTGGCAGTCCATGGGCCAGTCCATCCGGAACACATGTTTTGTTTGGGTGATCTGGGTTTGACGACCAGAGGTTTCAGCCTCCCTTGACAAATCAGAAGCTCTGGCAGCTCTGGCCTTCATCCCGCCCTGCGTGCCAGCAGTCAGCTAGAATAGTAGCAGCCACGCCTTTGCACAGGTCAGCACTCTGCACTTAGCCCCAGTTCCTGCCACTGTGTGTTGATTCTCTGGCCCCCATAGCATGTAAGTTTGCAACTCCTGCCTTATGGCTCATATCAAGAGCTGTTTTTCCAGGGCCCTAATGGCCCAGCCCCTCTTCTCCCTGGTCAGTGAATGTAGCCCAGCCCCGTTCAAGGCCAGCCCTGAGCACAACATCCCCAGAGGCTGTAGAGTGGAACTGAGTGGAATGGTCCACCTCCCTCATCCTGGCTGCAGTAAATGGGGCCCAAGGTCATACTAGCTTTTCTGGCAAAACTTTTGCCCTGATGACTCACTGAGCTTCTGATAACTGAAAAAGCTTCCCCACTTCTTGGCACAGGCCCAACAACTGAAAATAAGAACACAATGTCCTATATGAGCTTAAACCTCACAGAGTTCTTTTATAAACGTTATTTCCCTTCAATCCTCACAGCTAATCTGCCTGGCAAATGTTTTGGCTCCCATTCTACAGATGGGGAAACTGGGGCCCAGAGACTGCCAAAAGCCCAAAAGTGAGGGCCTTACCTCAGCTGGAGGGAATTAACAAACCAGGGTGTTAGAAATCCTGCTGTAGTAAGTTAAGGAACAGAGAGAAAATAGAGATTAAGGGTCACACTGTGATATTAGGTTGCATTGGATTTAATCCTAACTTAAAATGTGACTTTGGACAAATAATTTAGTCTCAGAGCCTCAGTTTTCCCATCTGTTAAATGGAGATAATAATAGAACTTCCCTCACAGGGTTGCTGTGAGGATTTGAGAAGATACAGTATGTAAGGGGCTTGGCATCATCATGCCTGGCATGCAGTAGGTACTCAATAATAATCTCAATAAAGGGAAGACAAGCAGGGGCACAGGAAGGCATTGGTGCATGTGAGTGGTGCCTGCTTCTCCTAAGAGCTCTCTGAGGAGGCACCCTCCTACCTCCATGGTTCCAAGGTTTAACAACCCTCATGAGGCTGGAATGTTTTGTCATGAATAGATGACTTTGTCCTGGATTAAGGCTGGACACCGTCCAGCTGCTGTCTTCACAGCTCAGAAGTCAAAGCAGGAGGGCAGGTAACAGGGGAAGGGAAGAGGACAGGAGACAGGGAGAGGAAAGCAGTTGAGAACACTTATCGTGACAAGAGACTAGCACATATGTCCTACATGTGTACTGGGTATCTGCCACCTCAATGTTAGTGTCACATTTACCAACAAGGAAGCTAAATTTCTAAACAGTCAAGATACTTATAGAAGACCACACAGCTAGAAGATAGCAGAGCCAGGACTCAAACAGCTCCACAGCCCATAAAGGTCCGATTCAACACACATACTAACTGAGAAGACAGACTTAGCCGTGGAGAGGCCTGCCCAGGGCCAGCTGGTGACTCAGTGACAGAATCAGGATTCTTATGTCTAGAGGCTCCTGTGCTCCATGGGCCACACCATCTCCTACACTGGCTCAACGCACACACACTCATAGCCACACAACCAGTTGTACTCATACTCACATGCACACACTCAGGGACACTCTCTCTCACCCCCACTTCCTCTGACATGCTCCTGACTGCCTTTGCTTTCCTTCCCAGAGCCACCCCTTCTTTTCATGAACCTGGGCCTGCCATAAAGTCCAGACAGGCATGGCTACAGCTCCAGGGAAGAGGCTGTCTGCTGTAGATGGTAGAGCTGAAGCAGGTGGAGAGAGGGAGTTTCTAAGAAACCTCACATCCCACCTACAAGTCTGGTTTCTGTCCCATCATCTACTCAAAGAGCCCTTGTCAAGGTCCCTAGTGACCTCCCAGTTACCAATCCCTATAGACCCTTATCAGTGGTCATTTTCTCTGGCCCATATGTAGGCCTCCCACTGCTGACCACCCACTCCTGTGGACCCTACCTTCCCCCCCTTGTCCTCTCACCTCTCTGGCCACTCCTCCTCAGGCTTCTTTGTGAAATGCTCCTCTTCAGGTTTCTATCCTCAACTTATCTTTTTTTTTTCCCTCTTTCTATACACTGTCACTGGACAGTTCTATAAACACCATGCATATTCTGATCAGCTCTAACTCCTTACTTCCAGCTCAAGTCCCTCTTTTGAGCTCCAGACCTCTATATCCAACCACCCCCCAGATGTCTCCACAGGCACCTCACCTGATCACACCCAAACTGACCTCACTTTTGGCCCTGTAGCAGGCTCCGGACTCCAGAATGATCCTCCTTGGCATTTACCCCTCATCTGCTACTTGGAAAATCTCAATTCTTTCTCAGCTCCCTCAACGTGTCCTTTCTTCTCCATCCCTGGACTGGTCACCACCATTTCTCTATCCAAGGTCAATAGCCTCCTAACTGCTTCCCCTCCCACCAGCTTTGCCCATTCTGCTGAGACTCCACACTGCACACCGAACCATCTTCTAAAATCTAAATCTGAACACATCACAACCCTGCTTGAGAACCTTCTGTGTATCCTCACTGCCCTCAGCATTAATTCTCAAAGCATGACCCTCGATAACACTTCTCTCCAATCTCTGTACTCCTTGTTTCCCTTCTTCCCGTTTCCAGCCATGCCCCCTGATACCTGCTCCCCCAGCCCATAGTTTTGTTCTGCCTTCACATCCTTTGATCCCTTTCTTTCCCAAAAAGATGGTGAGAAAGACAGAGCTCCTCCTACCTTTCCTATCCTTCTTTAGCTCCCAGCTCCAAGACTGAATAACAGACAATGTGACCCAGGGGTCAGTGGTGGGGAGGGGGCATGGATTGCCTCCACTGAACCTCACCCTCCTGAGGTCCTGGGGTTCATGTCCCTTCCTCAGAGCCCACCCACCCTGTGCCACCCACCCACTCACCATCATGACATATGTGCTCATGAACTCCGCCAGGAACTCTCGCACCATCTCCTTTTGCATTATTGCTTGCATCTTTGTTACCACAGGTGACGAGACCATCTTGGAGTTGCGGGTAGACCTGGAGCAGCAGCCCAAGCCCGTGGGTAGGAAAGAGGCCCAAGTGCACTCACTGCCCATGGGCCCTTCAACTCATAGCTGAGTTAATAGGTAACCCAGAGGTTACCCACACACACCTCCTCTTGCCCTGGTCAGCTGGTACAGCTGGGATCAGAGACAACTGAGAGCCACAGGGATGTAGCCTGGGAAGGGTGCACCAATGAGGCCATTTTGCAAAGAGGGCAGTGGGGAGCCAAAAAGTGTCATCTGTGGTGCCAGTGAGTCTCAGAGGAGAAGCAGATGGGAGAGGGCAGGCAGAAAAGTCGAGCTCAGCTGTCCATCTATCTGTCTACCTGCCTATCTGCAGGAGCCAAAGCTCTGGGAACACAGGCCAGGCATCAGGCAGGACCTGTCAATAGGGAGATACTCCACAAACAACACACGGTGTAGCAAAGTCTGCTCAGGGTGCTATAAACAGCCCTGAGGCCTGAAACGTACATTAGGTTCTGCCAGAGGTGAAAGTATCTGCAAAGTGCACCGGGCCTTTGCAATGGGCTCAACACAATCAGACGTCTGTGAGTGAATGAATGAATGAACAAATGAAAGAGAGGAGAGAGGAAAGGAGGGACCGGATCTTCTCCCCTGTGGTATGTTCAGTGCCTAGCACAGTGCCAAATGCAGAGCAGTTGTGCAATATATATTGTCAAATGAATGACAACTGAGGAATCCATCTGTCTTACTCTCCACTAGATCCTCAGAACTTCCTACAATGCCTGGCACATGGTAGATACTTGATAAATATTTGTTTAATAAATGCATGGTTGGATGGATAGATAGACAAAAAAGTGAGTTACAGGCCCCATTATCTGTTGGAGGTGGGGTAGAGACCTCTGGTTTGGGGAAGGAGATGGAGTCTAGAGGCTAAAGAAGAAGAGGAGGGGTACAGATACCTTTAAGTGTGGCCTTAGTGCTTGTTCAGACTGGTGTCCCTCCCCATGCTGAATGCCTGAAGCTGACACCAGCCCCTCAGCTACCTCATCTTGCTAGGGATAGCAACATCACCCCCTACTCCTCCCCGGGCTTCCTGAAATTTCCCTGGCCTCACAGCAGCACAGATTAAGTAGAGGGAGTAAGAAATGTAAGTCAGGCATGAATAAAACAACTTCCACTTTTATGGCTGAGACCCTATGTTCAATCTCACCCACCCCAGTCCTTGTTCTGTCCTTACTCCAGGGAAATAAATCAAGGGCTGAGTATATGGAGGGAGATATAGAGTTGCATGGACAATTTACTGGCTCCATCCAACTCCAGCTTGCATGCAGCATCATTTGGGGGTCTCCTTGCCCCTATAACCAGCCAGGCAGGGACCCAAGAAGGTCCTGGGAAAGTACCACAAAGGTAGTGGAGAAGTGACAGAGCAGGAAGCCAAGGACACCAAGAGAATTTTAGAACCCTGGCCCCATCCTCCCCACCACATGGCAGGCAGGACACAGTAAGCAATAAATAAATAACCACCAACCAGCTACTGACCTAGAAATCTACCAAATGCCTGCTATGTTCAAGCATTGTAGTAAAGAACATTATCATGATCCCTGCTCTCAGGAAGAAAAACAATTAAGTAATTGCTATAAAGTGTGAGGACTGTTGCCACAGGTGAAGGGGGGCACTACTGGATTGCAGAGAGGAAGCAAACAACCTAGAGGTGGGGGTAGGAGGGTTTCCCACAGGAAAGGAAACAGGTCAAAAATGGAAGGCTGGCCAGATGAAGGAGCATCAGGGGAGGCAGGGGAAAGTTCAAGGCATCAGAATAGCATGGCAGAGGCTTGCAGCAAAGGACTGTGTGATGTAGAGAGGAACTCCCCAAGAATGAGCTGGCCAGAGAGAGGAGAGAAAGTGGCATGAGGTGGGTAGAGATGGCAGAAGGCCTAATGGTCCGTGTTAGGGGGTGTGAACTCGACCCAGAGAGCCATGGGGTTTGGTGGAAGATTTAAGCAGGAGCACTGCCTCCTCTATGGAGGCTGGGATGAGGGAGCAGGAGTGGGAGTGTGGTGAGCAATCAGGAAGCTTCTGCCACAGACAGCCTGAGCAGAGATGGCAGCCTGAGCCAAGAAGGTGCCATGGAGATTAGAAAACAGTGAAAATGACACACTTAGGGTTTAACTGAAGAGGAGAATGGAGAGAGAAGAGATGACCTTCGGGTTTAGGAAGAGCAGCAGAATGACAAGCGAGGTGCAGGAGAGAAGCTGCAGCCTTAGGCAGGAGTATGAGGAGTCTGTTCCGGCCATGTTAACTTTGAAGAGCCTGCTAGACATTTAGGCAGAAATGGCCTATAAGGAGGCAGCTGGTCATGTAGTCTTATTTAGAGATACACATCCAGAGGCCACCAAATCATCTGATCCCTGGCCATAGATGAGGCCAAGGAGAGGATAGAGAATGAGAAAAGGGCATCTGAGAAAAGTGGCCTACAAACTGAGAAGCTAACAGCAAACCAGATAATTACCCACGTGATATCTGCTGACCGAGGTGCTAAATAGCTAATAAACTCACCAACCAACCCTTCAACTTACTAATTAATCTAGCAGCTTAGCCAACTAACTGTCCTGTTCACCAGCTCATTTAATTATCTAATCAACCAAACACATAAACCAGCCAGGCCTCAGCGGTACAGAATACAAACCCAGTCTCCAACCTTGGATCACTCCATCTAATGGTTCTGATGGATAAGGGATAACAGCAGCACCATCAGAGGCCCAGGGTGGGAGAGGTGAGGCCTGCAGACACTTTTGAGGAGTGGACAGGGTGGGGCCTAAAGTGCCTGTGAGGGAGTAGAGTAGTGGTAGAAAGAATGGTGGGAGGGAGAACATTCTAGATATTTTAGGAGATGGGACTAGATGTGAGATATGGGGGAGACAGAAGTGTCAAGGACAAACAAGGTCTTGACTTCTGGCTTAAGCAATAGAGAAGGGGATCCTTGGCTGAGTTGAGACCACAGGAGGAGTCAGCTTGGGATATGGAGGTTGTTTTCAACTGGGACTGAGTTGCCTGTGGAACTCACTTGGAAACAGTATCTGAAGCCCCAGAGAGAACCCAGCACAAAGGGGAGCCATTCATTCTCTCTATCCAAGGGTGCACAAATATCCCTGCTCCTGTGCTGGCAGGCAGTGATGAAATGTAATAAGCAAGTACATTTGTGTGTCAGGAGGTAGTATGGCCTATGGGGATAAACAGAGCAAGGGAAAGGGGGTGGGGTATGATTTTAAATAGGGCAGTTGGGGTAAGCCTCACTGAGAAGGTAGCAGACATGAGGAGGTGAGGGAAGAGCATTTCAGGCAGAGGGGAAATCCCAGAAGGACTCTGAGCATGTTTAAAGGAAAGGAAAGGAGGTCATTGTGACTGGGGTTGGGGAGAGCAGGGATGGAGTGGGGGAAGGTCAGAGAGGAAACTGGGACTAGGTAGGCAGGGCCTTGGCCATTGCAAGGGCTTTGGTTTTTATTGTACTCTAAAGATCTGAGCCTGTGAGGGTGAGAGGCAGTGAGTTCAGTTCAGTTGAGCACCACCTACATAAAGGCAGTTGGAACCCCCTCACCAGCCCCTTGACCCTCACCCAGGTCTTTCTGAGCCTCCCTCACCCAAGGGCCCAGCCCAGGGTCCGGCTGGGAGAGGTCTTTCTTCTGAGACTCCTGACCCGGGGTGGGGGTGGGGGGATGGGGGATGGGTAGGAGTTGTGGGAAGGAGGCCTCAGCTGCCATGAGGGAGAGGCTGGGAGTAGGGCAGGAAGGGCACAGGGATGTGCTGGGAGGGTGGGGGATGGGTGGCTGGAGGAGGAGAATGGGTGGAGTGCTTACCGTCTCTTCCTATCTGATTCAGCCATGTTCTGTCTTTGAGATTTTTAGATGCTGTGGAGCCAAAGAGAGGTCATTAGGACTGGGGTGTGGGGGCACAGAACTTGGCCCCACATTCTCATCAGACCTCAACCTCCTAGGGGAGAAGCCACAGGGACAGGTCCTGCCGGTTCCAATCTCTCAACTCAGCCAAGCTGACAAAGAGAAGTGTGGACGTGCCTTAGCCAATGGGGAAAGGCCCTGCAGTCCCACCCCTTCTACCCATGCTGGCCTCAGGACCCCTGGACTAGGCCCTTCCTGGGTCCTCCTGACTTTCTCCACTGTCCAAAGTGGAGATGCCCACAGCCTCCCCTCAGTGGCTCCACCCTCACATATGTGGGTATTATTGCTTTTAGTCTAACCTCTTGCTGCTGACTTAAATTCCGATTTTCCAGGGACTTTTCCTTTTACATACACACACACACACACACACACACACACACAATATGAGGTCCTAAGAATTCATTTAGTCCATTCTTCTAACTCAGAACCAAGTCTACCCTCTTACCTTTCCTGAAAATTCCCCTGTGTATTCCCATTTTCCACCCGAATGACCACACAAATGTAACCCTTGAGTTTCCCCATCCTGGAAGTCCCCCTTGTTCTCTAGCCAAATTCCCTCTAGCAGTTGCACAAGTTGACATCCCTAGCCCTGACTGCAGACACCCTCCAGCCCCAGCCCCAGCTTCTCAAGAGGGAACTCCAAGGGGAGAAACCACTCCAGCAAAGCCAGCAATCAAGCCGTATCTCTGATATTCTCCCTTCTGCTTTGGTCCAGTGTTTGCTTTCCATGGTCTCCTTATCCTCCAGCCAGCACTCCATTGACAGCCCAGCCCTACATACCCTCCCAACCTCTGCTGCGCTGCTGGTCCTCCCAACAGTCAATTTACAAGTAAGGAAGCTAAAGCCCAGAAAGAGTGTGTGACATGCCTATGTCACACAGCAACTCAGGACTAAACCAGAACAAACATCCTGGCTTTCAACTCCCAGCTGGAGTTGCTTCCCCCAGACAGTCCCATGGTCACCTCCTCCCCATACAGTCCCCAGGAAGTGGCACTCTGAGACCTGGGCCCCAGGGAAGGCCCCCTGTCCCAGTCCTGCTTGGAGCCCGACTCACTCTGCTAAAGCGTCCACATTGGGGGCTTCTTGGTTATAGCAAGCTTTGGTCTTATTTCTCCATGACTGTCCCAGGCTCTGGCTGCACCCGCAGCTGGGGCTCCACTGCCCTGTGTCCAAAGTCTAGAGCCCGCCTCTCAGCCCTCCTTAGGTGACCCCACGTACTGCTTTGCTCTGCTCCTCCAGGGGAGAAGTCAGTGGGGCAGGGGTTTGGCCCAAACCGCTTGGGCCAAGTCCAGACACACTGCCCAAAATAGCATCCCTTCTCTGGCCAGCGGCGCCACAGAGACCAGGTTCTGAGGCAGCCTTTGTGAGGTCAGAGGTGGAGCTCAGAGAGGGTCCCAGAGGAAGGCCCTGCCCTCCAAGCCAGGTGTCCAGCCCAAAGTTGGAGGAAGCCCTTCAGGGCCCCAGACTTGGGGGAGGCTCCAGAGGCTCCAGAGCCCCTGGTTCTGGGAAGAGCTGTGCAGACTGGGGAACAGAGATGGAAATATCTGAAAATCAATAGCTAGATGGAGTGGTTTTGGAGAAGACCCTGGTTCAGTCCTCAAGGAACCCCAATTCTGAAGGAGGAAAGGGAAACTCAGGCCCCTCCCAGTCTCAGGGGGAGGAGGACACATAAGCCATATTTACAGGAAACACCAATCTGATAGGGGAGGTAGAAAGCCAAGCCTGGTCCTCTGGGGTCCCTAGTCTGAAGGGGGGAGAGAAGAAGCATCGGCCTCGTCATTTGGGAGCCTGTCTGAGCAGAGGAAGGGAAACCTATGCCCTATCGTCGGCAAAATGCCTCCCTCAGGAATGGCAAGCGAGGCCTCTGTGCAGGAGTCAAAGCCAAACCAGAGTGTGGGGCACTGGCCCAAGGCTGCAGAAATTTAGTGACTGAGATGGGGTCAGGAGTGAGCCCGGGGTTCAGCTACCATCTAAGAAGACTTCAGGAGCCAGGGCACTGCTGGGCATCCAAGTAATAGATAGCTCTGGTAATAGAACTGTCCTCTAGGGGTGCCTGGGTGGCTCAGTCGGTTAAGCATCCGACTTCGGCTCAGGTCATGATCTCACGGTCCGTGGGTTCGAGCCCCGCGTCAGGCTCTGTGCTGACAGCTAGAAGCCTGGAGCCTGCTTCAGATTCTGTGTCTCCCTCTCTCTCTGACCCTCCCCTGTTCATGCTCTGTTTCTCTCTGTCTCAAAAATAAATAAACGGTAAAAAAAAAAAAAAAAGAACTGTCCTCTAGAGGGTGCCAATAGACCAAGCCAGTCTGGACCCGCATTTTCCAGGTCCCTACCCAAAACTGCCCACAGGTCTCTCTGCAAGGAGAAGGCTTCCTGGTCAGAAGCTGTCCATAAGGAGCAAACTCTTCCACTGCTGCCCCCCAAGGCTGAGGCTCTGCCCTGCACTCCACCCTGCAGACTCAAGTGGGCTCAATGTAATGAGTCCTTCCTTCAGAAAGAGAGAGATGAGATGTACCCCTGGACATTGGAGACAACTGCCTTTATTCCTTTCCTGTGTGTACTGTCAAGATCAGGATGAGGTAAGGGTCAAAAGTGAAGCTGGGGTCTGGGAATAGGTCAGAGCTTGGGCACAGTTGGATTGGGCTGGGATCAAGTTGGTGAGGAATAGAATTGGGATCCATATCAGAGTCAGGGATTGAGCCCTGGGCTCATTTACTGGGCCAGGCACTGGAGACCCAGATGTAGAGAAGACAGCCCTGTCTCTTGGAAGAGATAAGCAGCAGATAACTTAGTATATACACTGTGATAAGGTAGATGGTATATAGGCAGTAACTAAGCCAACTTGGAGCAGGGCAAGAATCATCTAGAAGAGATGACAGGGAAGCTGAGTCCTCCAAGTTGAGCGAGGGAGTGTGGGAAGGCGGTGATTATTTGAAGCCCAGTGGGCTTGTGAGAAAACCGAACACATTCTGTGAATGGCTTGCAGAAGGCTGGAGAAGTGGCTCAGTCCTGCCCCAGGGCCTCTGCTTCCTCATCTGTGAAATGGAGTTGGAGGATATGAGGTCCTCTGATCCAACTACTTTTGGCATCCAGACAAGGCCTAGGAAAAGGTTTATGAAGGCACAGCAGCCCAGTAAATCAAAATCTTATTTGGTAAAAATGATAAATTGGTTGAAAAAGAATTGGTAGGAGCACCTGTGTGGCTTAGTGGGTTAAATGTCTGTCTTTGGCCCAAGTCATGATCTCATAGTTCATGGGTTCAAGCCCCACATCGGGCTGCCTGCTGTCAGCACAGAGCCCACTCCAGATCATCTGTCCCCCTCTCTCTCTGCCCCCCCCCCACTTGCACAAGCACTCTCTTGCTCTCTCTCAAAAATAAATATTAAAAAAAAAAAAAAGAGGGGTGCCTGAGTGGCTCAGTAGGATAAGCATCCGACTTCAGTTCAGGTCATGATCTCCTGGTTCATGGGTTCAAGCCCCATGTTGGGCTCTGCACTGACAGCTCAGAGCCTGTAGCCTGCTTCAGATTCTGTGTCTCCCTCTCTCTGCCTCTCCCCCACTCGTGCTCTCTCACTCTCTCTCTCTCTCTCTGTCTCAAAAATAAACATTAAAAAAATTTTTTAAAACACTCTTTAAAAAAAAAAAAAAAGAATGAGGGGTGCCTGGGTGGCTCAGTCAGTTGAGTATCTGACTTCGGCTCAGGTTATGATCCCACAGTTCATGGGTTCAAGCCCTGCATCAGGCTCTGTGCTGACAGCTCAGAGCCTGGAGCCTGCTTTGAATTCTGTGTCTCCCTCTGTCTCTGCCCCTCCCCTGCTCACACTCTGTCGCTCTCTGTCTCTCAAAAAATAAAATAAAACATTTTAAAAATTTTGGTAATATTAGTGTGCTACAGGGCAAGTTTTGCAAATTTTGATGTATCTCTCAGCATTTAGTCCCTCTTGCAGAAATTAACTTTCTTACTTTAATTTCATCTGCAATACATTCTTTTTGGTAGTGAAACTTTGGGAATAACCCAGTGCTCATCAACCTATTTTATTTTTTTAAAGATTTTCTTTTTGAGTAATCTCTACACCCAACATGGGGCTTGAACTTACAACCCTGAGATCAAGAGTTGCATGCTCTACTGAGATCATGAGTAGGGGAGGGGCAGAGAGAGAGAGAGAGAGAGAATCCCAAGCAGGCTCCATGCTGAACTTCAAACCCCTGACCCGGGGCTGGTTCTCAGGACTGAAAAGTCATGACCTGGGCTGATATTAAGAGTCAAACACTTGGGGCACTTGGGTGGCTCAGTCAGTTAAGCGTCCGACTCTTGGTTTTGGCTCAGGCCATGATCTCACAGTTTGTAAGATAAGCCCTGTGTAGGACCCTGCACTGACAGTGCAGAACCTGCTTGGGATTCTCTCTCTCTCTTTCTCTCTCTGTCCCTCCCCTTCCAGTGTTTTCTCTCTCTCTCTCTCTCTCTCTCTCTCTCTCTCTGTGCCACCCCTTTCAGTGCTTTCTCTCTCTCTTTCTCAAAATAAGTAAAAAACATTTTAAAAAAAGAAATCAGACACTCAAGTCACCCAAACACCCCTCACTTTCCTACCTTTACTCACTACACTAAAAATCTTACAATGTAAATTGGTGATTGGGGACATTAATGTTCAACCTAACTGAAAATTTAAATATTTATGAATGCAAAGTCAAGCAAGTTGAACAGATAGAATTGTTTGTCATTGGTGTGGAAATTTTTTAAATAGAATACAAATAAAATGAATCTCACATCATTTTTTTTTTATTCTTTTTTGGCCTAAAATACAAACAAGCCAAAGGAACCTTAAAAGACCCGTTTTCCCTCCATGACAACTATTATTAACATTTTGGTAGATTTCCTTCTCTTTTTTTTTATGTATACACATATCACATCCCTTTCCTACTTTGTCAATAATAAGTAGTAGGAAGCTTATCTTGTAAAGTACTTTTTCACTCAAACATTATTGAGAATATCTTTCCATGCCAGTAGGTCTACATTCACATCTTGTATGTGACTATATGGCACAGAATTGTCTCCAATTTTATTTTATTTTTTTTAATTTTTTTAACGTTTATTTATTTTTGAGACAGAGAGAGACAGAGCATGAACGGGGGAGGGTCAGAGAGAGAGGGAGACACAGAATCTGAAGCAGGCTCCAGGCTTCTAGCTGTCAGCACAGAGCCTGACGCGGGGCTCGAACTCACGGTCCGCGAGATCATGACCTGAGCCGAAGTCAAACGCTTAACCGACTGAGCCACCCAGGCGCCCCAAATTGTCTCCAATTTTAAGTATATCCAATTCTCCCCTATTATGAACAGCATGAGGTACATACAATAGTTCAAAATCCAATTAGGAATGAAAATGCAAATAGAAAACAATTTTTAATCAGAACAAAGAAATAAAACTGCCAAAAGATGCTAAAACTTCTCTGAACTTCCCCCCAAATGCCACCAAAAGTGTTGATGTGTAGAAAACTAATCATTTCAGCTAATTATTTGTTTCAGGCAACATGCCATTTGATTAACTTACTTATCCCATAAACTACTTTCAGTCAAATTGTTTTACATTTGGGGTTTTCAGACTCTTCTGAGCCACCAAATCCTGTGTATAACTCAGGAGCCCATGTATCAATCAGTAAGAAAGGAGCTGCTCTGGCTGAAGGGGCAGGGATGGGTACCAGTCCTTCAAAGGCCCCTGGTCTCTCTGAAATCACTGCAGTCATAAAGATTCTCCTTCTCCTCAAAAAAAGAAAGGACTCTTAAGCCTCGCCCAGGTAATTGTCACCTTTCAAACCCACTTTTCAGATAGGGAAACTGAGATTCAGAGAAAGGTAACAACTTGTTCGAGATCCCCCAGACCTGGAACATCCAGATCAGGGCTCTATCCCTTGCCCCAGGAGGCCACGGCGCCTCACCCAGGAGAACTGGGGACTAAGTGGCTTGGTTGCGGAGGGGTAGGGGCACAGGCAGATGGTATATAATTACATACCATACCACAAGATGGTATATAGTCTTGACCCTCTCCAATGACCAAACTCCCCTTTCCACAGCTCAGCCTCTTATCCTCAGAGTCATATGTGGGCCTTCAGGACAGACTGGACAGAGACTAAGGCAAACAGGGTCAGGAGGCACAGCCACCTGTCCAAGGGAAAACATCCTGTGATTCGAGGAACCAGAATTCAAAAAATAAGCCTGTTCCACTCTAAAGCCAATGTCATACGCCTAATTTGGCATTAGAAACCAGTCATAGGGGTACCTGGGTGGCTCAGTTGGTTAAGTGTCTGACTTCAGCTCAGGTCATGATCTGGCAATTCATGAGCTTGAGCCCCACATTGGGCTCTGTGCTGACAGCTCAGAGCCTAGAGCCTGCTTCAGGTTCTGTGTCTCCCTCTCTCTCTTCCCCTCTCCTGCTCACACTCTGTCTCTCTCAAAAATAAATAAACATCAAAAAATTTGAAAAAAAAAAAAAAAAGAAACCAGGCATCGAGCTCAGACCTGCCACTTTCCAGTATGAGCTAAAGTTATCAGGGAAGACTTCTTAGAGGAGGCAATCTCACTGACAGAAGTTGGAAGATGATACTGACGGAGGTGTATACCCCACGCTGTTCATAATAGGGAAGAATTTGAATGTGTGAGAAGTATTTGAGTGTGCCTGGGTGGCTCAGTCAGTTGAGCATCTGACTTGATTTCAGCTCAGGTCATGATCCCAGGGTCATGGGATTAAGCACCCTGTCGGGCTCTGTGCTGAGCTTGGAGCCTGCTTAAGGCTCTCTCTCTCCCTCTGCTCCTTTCCCCAGCTCTCTCTCTATAGAAGAAGAAGAAGAAGAAGAAGAAGAAGAAGAAGAAGAAGCAGCAGCAGCATTTGTGTCTCTGTGTATGTCTATATGTGAACATGTATATGTGTGAGTGGGCCGGTGTGTGTGTGCACCTACCTGTGTGTGGTCTTGCATGTGAAAACCTCTCTGTGGGTGTGTGGGTACACACACACACACACACACACACACACACACACAGTCATGCACACATGAACATGTGCCCATTCCACTGGGTTAATATTTTCCTGCCTGCGTCAGCCTGGTCCCAGTCAGCAGGCAGCTCACTGCAGGAACGTGCCCTATCTGATCTGGTCAGGGGCTGTGGGCCTGGAACAGGGGGCTTGAGTGGGCAGGAAGCCCATCTCAGCCCCCCCAGAGAAGGCTGCTCTCTCTCCACTCTCCTGCTCTGCCTGAGAAAAGAGGCAGACCCAGAGGCCAGGCAGCCCCAGTGTGATGCTTCTTCCCTTCTCCCAGCTCACACTGGGGCTACAAAGTGGGGCAGACTGCCTGCCTGCCTCTAAAAGAGTAAAGCCAGCTGCTGCCCAAGTACCTCCCACTTCCCTCATCTTTGCCTAAATTCTGAGGCCTCCCCGCACACAGGGGAAATGCTCACAGGGAGCTCCCTTTCAGCAGGAAAGCAGCCTTAAAATGACTGTGCTAGCCGGTGTGAAGGTGGGATTTAATTTACAGCTTTCCAGGAACACAGTGACTGTACAAAGAGCCTATAGAGAGGTCTATGTGGACAGGGACTGAGACACAGGCACCCACAGGCCTTGAGCCTCAGCCAGGAAGGCTCAGTGGAACACAGAGACCCCAGGCAGGGTGGGACCTTCCCAGTTCCCAGGCCTCTCCCAGTGTCAATGGAGGGTCTTTCCTTGCCTACACTGGTCCTTGTGGTGCAGGCTGGGCCAGAGTGGGCTGCACAGAGACAGTCTCTTCTGCTCTGGGCACAGCCTAAGGTCCAGGATGATTCAAACCCAGGTGTCCTGGCACCTAGCCCAGCGTGAGGATGTCCTAATGCATCTCTGTTTGGGAGATCCAAGGATGGAGCACAGAGAGAGGAGGATGACCCCCAGGAAGAGGAGGTCCCCGGGGACAGCAACTGTTTCTCACAGTACAGACTTCGAGGCTTCCCACCTCCCTCAGGCTCCATCTCCGGGCAGTCTCCTCCCCACCCTATAGCCATATTCTGATATTCATGGCCCTTGCCACGTTTGCCTTTGTGGGCCCATTCCTTCATAAAAAATTTTTAAAAAATTATATTACGTAACCATGTTGGTCTAAAGACAGATATATCAATGTTGTATATTAAAACATTTTCTTCAACTGACAAGTTCATTTAAAATTTTAAAACAAAGCATCTTTTTGTAGGCCCTTAAATAGAACATCTTGGCAGGCACAGCACCTTCCGTTTCCAATGGAGAAGTCAGCTCTGCGCATCCCCAGTGCCCTCTCCCACCGCATAAAAGCTGCTATCTCCCCAAGCCTGTCCACATGGCACCCCACTGCTCCAGAACAAATGAACCAACATCTTTCTCTTGTCCTCTGTCTCTCTCTCTCCTTCATCTAACAAACATGTCTACCTTCCCCTGCTTCAATCCAACCTCATCAAGACTTCTCCCAATTCTGTCCACTTTAGCTTCATCAGTCTTTTTTTTTTTTTATGAAGTATTTTGGAGCTTATTTGTTTTAGGAGAGACAGTGAGCAGGGAAGGGGCAGAGAGAAAGAGAGAGAGAGGGAGAGAGAGAATCCCAAGCAGACTCCATGCTCAGCACAGAGCCCCGACTCGGGGCTCCATCCCACAACCGTGAGATTACGACCTGAACCGACATCAAGAGTCGGATGCCTACATCCGAATGCCTGAGCCACCCAGGTGCCCCTTTTTTAAGTATATTAAAACAAATTCCCGGCGTTATGTCATTTCACTCCTATATTCTTCAATATTCTTCTATAAAATATATGAATATTTTCTTAATCACAGTACCATATCCAACGAAATGAACAATTCCATGGAATTAGTGAGTACCCATAATTATTTCAAAAAGTCTTTTTGCATTAATTTGAGTCAAGATCTAAACAAGGTCACACATTACACTGGGTAAGTGCTCTCTTAAGCAGGAGCTGCACCTCTTTCTCCCTCTGATTTGTTCATGTCACTGACTTGTAAATATGGTTCTGTGGGAAGTCCATGTTCTGGATTTATCTGTTTGCTTCTTTGTTGTGTCATTTAACTTTTCCTCCATTCCCTATGTTTTTTAGAATATTCAGGAAGTTAGTACTCATGGGTGTGATTTTATTTAGGTTCAATGGGGGGCGGGCAGAGGATCCTTTGTAGACCATGCTATGTGCCTTCCTTTTGTGTCCTATCCAGAGACAATATTCAGTTGCTTAGTGATGCTTACCAGTCAGTGGGTCCAGAAAGTGGCAGCCTGATCCCTCCATTGTCAAGTTCCCAATCATCCATTCACTTTCTGGTTTCATCCTTTGATTTCTGCCTAAATTAACTTTAAAATCCTTCCACACTAGAAAAGAAGGGTCAGATAATGGTGGGGTGTCAGGTACCTGCTTAATTAGAGCAAAAAGAGGAGTCAGGATCAGGGAGGCTTTGTGAGAAAGCCGACTTAGGTGGTGGCAGAAAAGAGCAGTGGAAAACCCAGGGACCTCCTGGCCTGGAGCCTGAGTCTTGGGCTGGTTTGGGGTTAGGCTATTCACAGGGAGAGGCTCCCCGATGCAGGTGATGAGCTATGGTTCATAGCTCAGGCTTTATCCTAGGCAAACCTGAGCTTGAATCCAGTTTGGCTTCTTTTTTATTTAAATTTTAGTTAACATACAGTGCAATACTGGTTTTAGGAGTTGAATTCAGTGATTCATCACTTCCATACGTACCCAGTGCTCATCTCAATAAGTGATCTCATTAATACCCATCACCCATCTAGTCCATCTCCCACCAGTTCAGCTTCTTAGTTGGTGCTGGGTGGTTTTGGGCAAGATTTTTAATTGTGTGTCTTCATCTGTATGATGGAGATATACTAATCCTCACCTTGCAGGGTTGTTAGGAGAAGAGATTGAGTTGGTACACGGCATGGCAAGTGTCCGGTAGAGAATAAACACTTTGTGGAGAAGTGGAGAGGATGTCTGTTTGAAGAAAGGGAACCTGGATGCACCCCCCATCTGCCCTGACCAACTCTTGCCTGATGCCAGGTCCAAGCTAGAAGGGTGAGGGCAGAGTATACTATGCTCATTCCACAGACAGCAAGACCAAAGCCCATGGAATTCCACCCAGATTTTTTTTTTATTTTTTTATGTTTTTGAGACATGGGCACAAGTGAGCAAGTGGCAAAAGAGAGACAAGGAAAGAGAGAGAAGCAGGGTCACCAGGACTCATGTTTTGCCCAAAGCAGGGCTCAAGCTCACCCCATGTGGGACTCAAACTCATGAACTTTGAGATCATGACCTGAGCCGAAGTCAGATACTTAACAACTGAGCCATCCAGACGCCCTTTATTTTTGTTTTTTATTTTTTCAATTTTTTTCTAAAGTTCAGCTATTTATTTTGAGAGAGAGAGAGAAGAGTGTGGGAGAGGCAGAGAGAGGGAGAGACAGAATCCCAACAAGCTCCATGCCATTAACGCAGAGCTGGACTTGAGCCTCAAACCCAAAAACCGTGAGATCACGACCTAACCCAAGATCAAAAGTCGTACGCTTAACCAACTGAGCCACCCAGGCGCCCCTCACCCAGGTTTTAAGCTGCTCCAGCCAGGCGTGTCTGCTCTCTTGGCCCTTCCCAGTGCAGCCTGGCTGCTCAGCAATCCGGACTTGACTCCCTGGTTGCCCCCTTGGGTCTGGGGGTGGGGCTGCCCCAGGCTGCCTGCAATCACTAGCTCCATCAAACGAGCAGTCAGCTCACAAAGTATCTGGGAGATTCAGGCGTGACAGGACCTGGGGCAGGCAGCCTCTTAGGGATTCCCCAGCCTGCACAGCAAAGTGTGCATAGGTGCACAACAGATATATGTTAAGAGAACTGAGTTCCCCTTTCCCTGAGTGGGAGAGAAATAGGTTGTCAGGGAGGACGACTATACCTGTGGGTGGGGCAAGGGGGCGTGTTTTGGGAATCCCAGAATTTGCGGCTCCAACATCCTGAGTCCTGGGGCGAGCAGCTAGAGCAGGGCAGAGAGCCACGAACTTTTCAATCCTGCTGCTGTTCCAGACTGTTTACTCCTTCTCTGCCTGCTTCCACCCACAACCCTGGCCCCAGGTAGCCTCACTTTGTGAGTCAGCAGTAGTAGCTGTGGGGTGGAGGGTCAGAAGCACCCCCTCTCCCTAGCCACCACATCCTTTTTACAACATTCATTAGTCTGGGTACTAGCATCCCCTGCTGAAGATTTAACTTCACTCCTTTGACCTGAATCCCCTGGAGGCACCACCATGAGCTCTGTCCTCAGACACCCTACAAGAGACTGGCATGACCAGCCTTAGAACTAGGGTGCTACTCTGAGGGGAGACACATCGCTGCATCCTGCCCAGCCCACACACCTTTATTGTGGCTTCCAAGTTTTCTTTTCCATATCACCTGTCGCACCTTCCTTGTTTTGTTGACTTTAGTGCTGTCTGTTTGCTCTGGCTAAGCCTACAGCCCAGGATGGAAACTCTGAACTCATGAAGTATGAGCCTGAAAGACAGCAAGTTGGAGGTAAGGACAGAGAGGGGGTTGGGGGTGTGGAATATGAGAGAAGGCATATTCCCAACCTTAGTCTAAAAGCACTGCTGTTCACCCCCAGGAGGCAAGAAGGGTTGGGAGGTGCAGGGATGGGTAGACAGACTTTCCCAGCCTCACCAAGGGCAGGTCGTGTCCTGTAGTGTTAATTGGTTTTGAATCTCAGCCCCAGAACTCTGAACACTTCACTTCTCCCGGAGGTTTGAACACCCCTTGTAGGGCAGAATGCAAGTCCCCCTGGAGGTTACCTGCTTTCAACCCCTAGTCCTTCAGCTGAACAACACAGGGAATGGCACCCTTCCCCTTGTGAAGCCCCAGGACCAAGCCTTGCAAACTTTTCAAACACCTCCATGAGCATCTGTCACCCAACAGCCTCGAGGGGTGGCCCTGCAGGGATTATGGCCTCTCCCCATTTTACAGTGAGAAAACTGAGCCCCAGAAAAGGTAAAGGGAGATCTCCAAAGTCACTAAGAAAAAGCCTGGAGTAGAAGTGAGGGTTCCTGGCTGCTAGCCCAGACTCTTTGTCCCACTTCAAGCATCTCTCAGATCATGGGGCACGATGGAAAGGTGGCACCAGGCCCTGGGCGCTGGGGCAGGGGCCAGCACACCCAGACGTGGATATGCACGCACACTGCATGCCAGCACACACAATGCCACCCTAACCAAGGGCATGGGCGACCTGGGATTGACATGCTTTCCTCATATCCCCAGAGTGTACACCACTCAGACCCTTCAGTCCTTGCTGCCTGCAGAGGGGATGAAAGAAAGCTCTGGCTTGATGCCCACCTGTCGCACTCACTTCTCCTGACCTACCTATGTGGTCTGTGGGGTGCATGCCCTCTCAGGATTAACATGAGGGAGCCACCATGGCCTGCAGCCAGGGGCTTAAGGGATAAGCTTAGAGAAAACCACTGCTGTCACCATGGGCTTAGAATGCCCAGCCCTGCCAGCTGGTCTAGCCAAGCCCTCCTTGGGGAGGATAAGCTGTCATCAGAGAACCCTTCTCACCTGCCACCCACCCAGGCTTCCTCTGATGGCTCACCAGGTTCTGAACCTGCATTCTTCTTTCAGGGAGACACCTGCACCCATGCACATGTGTTCTGGGAAGAGCTATGAGTTCACCCATCACTCCTGCCTCTTACTGCACCCACCCTCCACACCTATGGCCTACAACTTTGCACAACCCACATGGGCTGTTTGTGTTCAGGGACCTACTGGCCTGTATGTACAATCAGACATGGGCACACATCTCAGACTCAAGCATGTAACACAGCATATACCCTACATAGAGGAACACACAGGTAGGTGTTCCACTCTATAGGCCCCCTGCCCCTTCCTGGACCAGGGTCATATGAGGGTGAGGGGGTGAGTCACCTGCCAACCTGTGGAACCTGCTGAGCCAGCAGGATGGGAAGCCCTAAGCTGACAGATGTGGCTTCAGGGAACCAACACCCGATGTGAGGCCTGGCCTGCCACCAGCCTCCAGCAACCCTCAGTCCTCCACTTCCACAGAAACACCTCTACTCCTTTCAAATTTCAATTACACACACACAGACACACACACACATACACGCACACACACACACACATATATACATATATATATATAAAATTATATATATATACATATATATATAATTTTTTAAATTTATTTATTTTGAGAGAAAAGGAGAGAGAGCAGGGGAAGGGCAGAAAGAGAGAGAATCCTAAACAGGCTCCACACCAGCAGCAGCACAGAGCCTGACACGGGGCTCAAACTCACGAACCGTGAGATCGTGACTTGAGCCAAAGTCAAGAATCAGATGCTTAACCGACTGAACCACCCAGGCTCTCCATAAATACTTTTTTAAATATATGTGTCTGCAGCTGAGCCGCCTGTCACTGTGCCTCAAGGGCTACAGTCAAACTTCTGCTATTAAATACAGATGCCCTGTGGGGAAAACCAGGGTGGTAGCAGGACCTATCCTCTCTCCTCTCCCCTGTCTAAACCCAAGGCCTCTACCTATGCTCTGTCCATGGAAGCCCTCCCTATCGGTGATAATTCACAGGTCTCACTCTTAGCTTGCATACGCTTGAGCCAAGAGCTGCACTCTGGGCCCAGGCAATCCCTGTCCCCTATTGCCCTCTCCCACCACCTGGGTATTCCTGCTCAGGGGTCTGTCCTTGAGAATGGGAGCTCTCTGAGGATGTAGGGCAGTCCACAAACAGAGAACTGGAAGTTTCTCACCTCTGGGTGAGTGTATCACCCAGCAAAGGGAGGAAGCTGGTAAAGCTTACCTCCCCTGGCTCCTCATAATCTATTATGACTAACTCAAATCCTGTTGGTCTGAAGACTCTCATCAAGCTCCTAATATATCCCAGGCGTGTCTGTAAACATCTGGTCAACTTTGTGTGTGCATCAAGATTCAGAAACCTCACTCTAGGCCTCACTATCTTCCTAGTCTGAAAATGTGAAGTATAGTGGTTGAGAGTATGGCCTCTGAAGCCAGATTCCTGGGTTCAAATCCCAGCTCTGCTGCTTGCTAGTTATTTCATCTCTCTATTCCCTAGTCATCTCATCTGTAAAAAGGAGACACTAGTGTCTACCGCATGAAGTTGTTGCAACTTATTAAATGAGTTAATAACACACAACAAATGCTTAGGAGAGGGCCTGGACTATACTAAGTGCTAAGAGTTTGCTCCTATTATTCTCTCTCCCTCCACAAATTCAGCACCTTATCATCTCTCTCTAACAATGGAGTCTTCACGCAGCTGTCAACATGATCTAAACACAAATCTGAAGGGGCCTGTCCTGTACTCAAAACACTTGCATGGCTCCCATGGCCTTTGGGATGGTGTGTGGTTCCCTAGCCCTGCTCAAAAGGCCCCTCACATCCACCAGCCTCACCATCTCCCCTCTCACTTTGCCTTGAGCACCTGGACTCCCCTGGGTCCTCTCTTCCCAGAACTTTCTGTCCTGTGATGTGCTGATAAATGCTTAACAGCTGGCTCTCCGGGAAAAAATGTGTGCATCTATATACATACAGAAGTTTATTATAAATGCTATTGGTATAAAGCTGTAAAATAACACAATTTACAAATAACACTAAAGTATACAGTGACCTTTATGGTAAATTCTACAATGCCAATTACTTTATGTAATACTTTCTTTAATTTTTGTCCACTCTAATATCTGTAGTTTACTCGGTTGCAGTTCATCCAGGATTTAACGAAATCTGACCATGAACAAATGCTTGATTACTATCTGATTCAAAAAAAAGTCTTCACATCATTGACTAATGAGTATAGTTCTAACATAAATGTTGGTTGATATTTTTATTTATATTAAAGGGTAAGACAAAAGTAAAAGAACAAAGACATGTGTTGAAACTTTACTTATTTGCCAATGATGTAAGTGATCTTTTTTGCTGAATTGATGATAGTTTTCAAACATTGGAAGAATGTTTCCTCAAGGTTTTGTGTTATTCACAACGTAGTGGCTACAGACATGACAAGCTTTTTCTTTTTTTTTAAGTTTTTTTTTCATTTATTTTGAGAGAGAGAGCATGTGCACATGGGAGGGGCAGAGAGAGAAAGAGGGAGAGAGAGAATTCCAAGCAAGCTCTGCTGACAGTGCAGAGCCTGACATGGAGCTCGAGCCCACGAACTGTGAGATCATGACCTGAGTTGAAAGATCCCTGCTTGGGATTCTCTATCTCCCTCTCTCTGCCCCTCTCTTGATTGTTCTTCTCTCTCTCTCTCTCTCTCTCTCTCTCTCTCTCTCCCTCCCTCAAAAGTAAATAAACATTTTTTTAAAATAAAAGATACAATTGATATAAATAACTTCAAGAGTATGCACAATAGTAAAATGCAGTAACAATTAGAACGTGATGAGTTTATTACCTTTGTTTTTAAAAATTTACATAATTACAGGTCGCCTGAGTGGCTCAGTCAGTTAAGCGTCTGACTTTGGCTCAGGTCATGATCTCCCAGTTCGGTTCGTGAGTTTGAGCCCTGCGTGGGGTTCTGTGCTGACAGCTCAGAGCCTGGAGGCTGCTTCAGGTTTAGTGTCTCCCTCTCTCTCTGCTCCTCTCCCACTTGTGCTCTCTCTCTCTCAAAAATAAATAAACACTTAAAAATTTCGCATAATTATACATTTATATAATTTAATTTTTAAAGCTTTATTTATTTATTTTGAGGGAGACAGAGACAGCGCAAGTGAGGGAGAGGCAGGGGGGGTGGGGAGAGAGAGAATCCCAAGCTGTCTCCATGCCGCCAGCCAGCGCAGAGCCCGACCTAGGGCTCAAACCCACAAACCGTGAGATCATGACCTGAGCTGAAACAAAGAGTTGGACACTTAACTGACTGAGCCGCCCAGGCCTCCCTGATTTAATTTTTAATAATGGCTGTGTGTAGTAAACAGTTTGCAAAATTCCTGAAAATGTAACAGTTGGCTCTTGTGAACCTGTGGGGGTGGCTCCAGAACCTCTGCCCACAGCCTCTCTGGCAAACGCCAACAGGCCCTTCTAAACTCAGGGATCCATTACTCTGCCCTGACCTTTCCCAGGCTTGATGTGGGGCCTCCTGTGGGTCCCTGCAGCCATGTGAGCTTCTCTCTTTCATGGCCAGTGAAGGCTAAGCTACCTCACTTATTTTCAAGCCTGTTTTCCCTCTGGGTAGGGAGAGAGGGAATGAGCATGTGGACCAACAATCTTGTTCACCTCTGAATCCCTGGGGCTTAGAAAATGCCTGGCCGATAGAAGACACTCAATAAATATTCGTGGAATGAAAGAGGAGGAGCTAAGGAGCCTTGCAGAGGGACACTGGGGAAGAGACAAGATTAGGGAAGTTGGGGATGAGAGGTCTTAATCCAGGGACTCAGAATGTCTGGGAAGGAAGGGTGAGAATGTTCCCTACTTGTCCTGAGAGCTTTCTGATGAGCATGTCTGATCTGGCTACTTGCATGCTAATGCACCACTCTGCCCCCAAAAGGTCCAGCCTCCCCTATCTGTACCCCCACTCAGCCCAAATTTGAGCTGAGTTTTCTCTTACCTTCCAGGACTTCAGAAGTAACTTATAACAGAGACTCCCTGGTCTTCAGTGACCAGGTTAGGGGACACTTTGTCTTTGATAGGCAAACCCCAAGGAGATTCTCCCCATTTCACTGAGGAACAACTGAGATCCAGGGCTGGCAGGTGTCTGACCCAAGCCTTAGATGTCCCAGGGCTTCCTCTTGAGCTATGAATTGCCCCAACCCTGGCTGAAGGCTACATGCTACCTTGTTCCCCAGATCATCCTGTCCATCTGCTTTGCCTCCTAACAAGACAGTCCTCACTCTAGTGGAGGAGCTAAGTGGTACAGCTCTTCCCCTCCCTCCTGGGAAGGAGCCCAAATAAGGAGGCACCTCATGCTCCCTGATCCACCATCACTTACCCCTCCTACAGTCTAACCTGAATCCCACCTGCTTTCATGATACCTCCTTTCCTTCCCAGAAATGGACCTTGGCTCCCACCCTAGAAGTGAACTCACCAAAGAGCTGTTCTCCACCCCCCAGCCCCTCCCCAGCCCCATGGCAGAGCCAGGAGCCTAGCCCAACCCAGCTTCTGTCTCTGCAGTTCCTGAAGGCCGTCAATGAGTGAGGGCAGCCGGCCTGCTGGAGCCACCTCTCCCATCCTTGACCTTTGCCTGGGATATACCTCATCTACACGTTCTACACAACACATGCACACACCCTATCCTGGAGCCCAAGCTCCACTGTCCACCTGTCCAGACTTGCCTGCTGTCCAGCTGGCTGACACACCCAACCCAGTGATTCCCCTCTGGTGGAATGTCTCAGGTCAGAGAGAGAAAGAGAAAGAGGGAGCCTGAGGGGGCAACTTCCCATCATACCCATGGCTGACATCCCTTCCTCAGCTTAGGAAGTTCCATGAAGGACCCCAGGACCCAGGTCACCAAATGCCCCAGTTTTATGAATGGGCAAACTGAAACTCAACAGGGAATTGAGGGTGTGGGCCCCAAGAGCCAGCCCAAGGCCTCAGGGGTGTTAGTCAGGGACAGGACTCGAGCAGGGGCTGGACCCTATGCATAGTCTCCTATCCCTGTCTCCTTGCTGCAAACCCAGAGGGCCCCAGTGAGGAATCTGGGAGTGTCAGAGGAGTCACAGGTGGGGCCCACCTCTGGTAGAGGACAAACTTGCCCAGCAGAGTTTTGGAGGTTGGACACCTCTGAAATCACCCCCAGCTCAGTGCTAAGGGGAGGAAAGAGGACAGGCTCACCTAGTAATCAGGGTTTCTTACCAGTGGCATACTAAATGGGGACCCGTGGAAGCAGTGCTCCCTGGGGATAAGCGATAAGGGTGCATCGGCAGCAGAGAATTTAAAAACAATAATACTGACTAAAAGTCAGTAGACTAAAGTAGTCAGAAAACTAAAAGTCTTCTCATTCCCATCACCAGTAATTCTAAACAATGTTGGTAATAAAATACTTCCCCCAGATGAGGTGTGCCATTCCCACTGTCCCTCCCCCCACACCATTGTTCCCAACTCCAGATTCACCCCCGAATTCTAGACTATCAGATTCACATTATTTCTTAGATCATAAGACAATTTAAATTCCTTTGGAGAATGTATGGGTCCTCTTAGGACATCTTTTTCTGATTTTCTACTTCAGAGCATATCTGAAATATTAACCAGTTCCTAGTAGAGTACTTGATTTATTTGTTACCCATTCATTCTTTCATTCATTCATCAACAGCCATGGAAACCCTACCAAGTGTGAGGTGCCTTGATGTGCCATGGAGAAAAAGTCACAGTCCCAGAGCTGGATGGCTTACATGCCACATACAGAAGCTGATGAGTAAAATAAGAAGATACAATGCAGATATGAGAAATAATAAGCACAGAAGCCTGTGGGAGTTGAGAAGAGGTGGCATCAAGGACGCCTTCCTGGAGGAAGGGACATCTAACAACTGAGAGGTGAGAAGGAGTTAGCCAATTAAAAGAAGTGTGAGGCAGAAAGGATAGCACACACCCCCCCCCCCGCACTCCCCTTCCCCCGCCCCGCCCCCAGAAGAGACAACCCAGGCAAAGGTCCAGAGAGAGCCTAGGTACTGCCAACAGCAAAATTCTGTGTGGCTGGATAGGGTGGGAGTGCGGTGATGATAGTGGTTGGCCTGAGATCCTGAACCATCTTGTGCTTGCTCTTGAGAGTGATGCGGGGGCCACTGAAGGGCTGTAAACAGGGGAATGGCAGGCTATATTAGTGTATTAGAAAGCTTAGCTCAGAAGGCGTGAATTTGGGTGGGAAGAGCAAGAGTGGAGCAGAGAAATTGGTTAGGAGGCAGCTGCTTGATGAAGGCAGGAGATATGGTGGCTGGAACAAAGAGAGCAACATTAGGGATGGAAAAGGAGTGTGAGCTTCAGCGAGGATGCTGAGGAGTGATTGACGATGGGAATGCAGGAGCAAGAGGTGTGGGTGACTCTGGATTTCGCTAGGGCAGTGGCCCTGTCTGAACAAAGGGGAACAAAGGAGGAGGAACAGACTTAGGGCATAATCAGGTCTTATTTTCATATTTCTGATAAGAATTTCTCAAATTCACATCGCTTCTTCAATGTGCCTTCACATGTGTCAGGTTTATGATTTTGCAGATCAAGGCAGCCCCCAAAACACTCTTTCTGTGTAAGGAGGGATTACTCTGAAGAATTGAAATGACAGTTAGTGAGAGATGTGACAAAAAAAAAAGAAAAGAAAAAGAAAAACTATATATATATATATTTCATTAACTCCATCACACTTTGCCAATCATTCTTTCCTTCAGGCCTGGGGCTAAGAAACAGACAAGACCTGGCTTCATAGGATTGACAATCTAGTAAATCAAAAAGTAATACAGGGTTGGGTGCCTGGGTGGCTCAGTCAGTTAAGTATCCAACTCTCGATTTCGACTCAGGTCCTGATCTGTTTGTGGGATTGAGGGGGCTCTGTGCTGGGCATGGAGCCTGCTTGGGATTCTCTCTCTCTCTCTCTCTCTCTCTCTCTCTCTCTCTCTCTCTCTCTCCCTGCCCCTCCCCTGCTCACATGTGCACCCCACTCCTCTAAATAAATAAACTTAAAAAAAAGTAATAGAGGGTTATAAAGTATGTGCACTTTCACATAAAACATTATTCTTGCCTCTTTGTTGTTGTTGTCTTTACAAATGTATAGGTTTTATTATCAAAGCAATAATGCCTATCAAAGATATGTGAAAACTACAAAAAATAAAAGCAAATTGCTCACAATTCAGAAACAACACAACACCTATTAACCCTTTTGCTCCTTTTCACTCTTTGATCTAAGTACTCTGTTGACATAATTGAAAACAGTTCTATATAAGCCTGTTGGTATAATGCCCTTTTCACCTAATGCCATGATTATAGAATAATGAGCTCTTCAGAATCATGATTTCAGTAGCTAAGAGACAAACCATACTTTATTTCATCTGTCTTCTATCGTTGGGTACTCAGTTTGTCTTCAACTTTGAAGTTTTATATTTCATTTTTTTCATGCATAAATATGTATTTGTATTTTAATGTTTCAGTGGTATAAATAACATTGCAATGAAGATATTTGGACAAAGCCTTGGTCTACATCTCCAATTAAATTCCCAGGAATAAAATAACTGGAACAAAGAATATAAGAAACATCCAGCTTTATTTTTATTTATTTATTATTATTATTTTTTAATTTATATCCAAGTTAGCATATAGTGCAACAATGATTTCAGGAGTAGATTCCGTAATGCCCCTTACCCATTTAGCCCATAACCCCCTCCAGTAACCCTGTTTATTCTGCTTAGTTAAAAGTCTCTTATGTTTCGTCCCCCTCCCTGTTTATATATTATTTTTCCTTCCCTTCCCTTATGTTCATCTGTTTTGTATCTTGAAGTCCTCATATGAGTGAAGTCACATGATATTTGTCTTTCTCTGACTAATTTCACTTAGCATAATAACCTCTAGTTCCATGCACGTAGTTGCAAATGGCAAGATTTCATTCTTTTTGATTGCCGAGTAATACTCCATAGTGTGTGTGTGTGTGTGTGTGTGTGTGTGTGTGTGTGTGTGTGTGTGTATATATATATATACCACATCTTCTTTTTTTTTTTTTTTTTTTTTTGGGACAGAGAGAGACAGAGCATGAACGGGGGAGGGACAGAGAGAGAGGGAGACACAGAATCGGAAACAGGCTCCAGGCTCCGAGCCATCAGCCCAGAGCCCGACGCGGGGCTCGAACTCACAGACCGCGAGATCGTGACCTGGCTGAAGTCGGACGCTTAACCGACTGCGCCACCCAGGCGCCCCTATATATACCACATCTTCTTTATCCATTCATCCATCGATGGACATTTGGCCTCTTTCCAGACTTTGGCTATTGTTGATAGCTGCTATAAACATTGGGGTGCATGTGCCCCTTCAAACCAGCATACCTGAATCCCTTGGATAAATTCCTAGTAATGCAATTGCTGGGTCATAGAGTAGTTCTATTTTTAATTTTTTGAGGAAACTCTACACTCTTTTCCAGAGTGGCTGCACCAGTTTGCATTCCCACCAGCACTGCAAAAGAGAGCCTCTCTCTCCACATCCTCGCCAACATCTATTGTTACCTGAGTTGTTAATGTTAGCCATTCTGACAGGTGTGAGGTGATATCTCATTGTGGTTTTGATTTGTATTTCCCTGATGATAAGTGATGTTGAGCATTTTTTCATGTGTCAGTTGGCCATCTGGATGTCTTCTTTGGAGAAGTGCCTATTCATGTCTTTTGCCCATTTCTTCACTTGGATTACTTGGTTTTTGGGTGTTGAGTTTGATAAGTTCTTTATAGATTTTGGATACTAACTCTTTATCTGATATGTCGTTTGCAAATATCTTCTCCCATCCCGTCAGTTGCCTTTTAGTTTTGCTGATTGTTTCCTTCCCTGTGCAGAAGCTTTTTATTTTAATGATGTCCCAGTAGTTCATTTTTACTTTTGCTTCCCTTGCCTCCAAAGACATATTGAGTAAGAAGTTGCTGCGGCCAAGATCAAAGAGGTTTTTGCCTGCCTTCTTCTTGATGGCTTCCTGTCTTACATTGAGGTCTTTCATCCATTTTGATTTTATTTTTGTGTATGGTGTAAGAAAGTGGTCCAGGTTCATTCTTCTGCATGTCGCTGTCCAGTTTTCCCAGCACCACTTGCTGAACAGACTGTCTTTATTCCACTGGATATTCTTTCCTGCTTTGTCAAAGATTAGTTGGCCAAACGTTTGTGGGTCCATTTGTGGGTTCTCTATTCTGTTCCATTGATCTGAGTGTCTGTTTTTGTGCCAGTACCATACTGTCTTGATGATTACAGCTTTGTAATACAGCTTGAAGTCTGCAGCTTTATTTTAACCCTTTATATATTTATCTCTTAAAACCATCAGTTTTATGGTGTAAGGTGAGGATCTAATTTTTGCTTTCCAGAGATGAGAACGGATCTTCTTCAGGTATCCCTCTCACCCCCAATCCTAGCCCCCAGCTTCTTCTACTTCCCTCAGAGATAATAAAGATGAAATCAAGAGGTGACATTACAAGCTGTAATTCTCTTTGCCCTAATTACAAGAAAGTGTTTTTCCTTGTTCTATGAGTAACTGGCTTTCTCTTAAGTGTCCTCACTTTCTGATGAGTAATTGGAAATGTGCTTCTGTTCGTGAACTTTGTCAAAAGCACTTGTGCCAAATCAGCTAAAAAGCCCTTGCAATGCTCAAAAGTAAATAAAATAAAAAGGGATACCATAATATGACAAGGAATAACCAAGTTAATAGGTGTACAGCACTCACCACAGTGTCTGGCACTATTAAGTGCTCAATAAGTAGTATTTATTCACTTGACGTTCACTGAGCCCCTACAAGAAGCCAGGCACTGTGCCAGGCTCTGGAGACCTGGCAGTGGCCGAGATAAACACAGTTACTGCCTTCCCAGAGTGTCCTGTCTGGTGGGCAAGATGGTCTGAAACACATGACTATATGAATAAGTAGTGGATCATAAGTATTACATGTCAAAGTACTGGGGGCCGTGAAAGTGTATCATAAGGGAGAGGTAATAGTCTGAGGGGACATCAAAGAATTCTAAAAAGGGAAATGTTAGTCAATTTAATAAATGGAGATTTTAGATCCAGGCTGGATGGAAGCACTGCCCAAACGTCATAGGTGCAGGTAGAGAGGATTCAGGGCTTCCTGGCAAGGCCTCCACCCAGTACTCTTTCAAAAGCCTGGGAATAAGTGCCTAGCCCCAGAGTCCAGCTAACATAGGGGTGAAAGGAAGCAGAGTGCCAGGGCAGAGTGTGAAGGCAAGGAATGTGGCAACTCCAGGTAAGGAAGCCCAGTGGAGGCCAGAGGCTGGAAAGGCAGGGGTACAGGCTCTGAGGTGCACACATGTGGAGGACGTCTACACCACAGGGAAAAGCCCATTTGGAGACCTATATGAGTGGCTGGAGATAAGGAGGATGTTGATGATAGTGAGGGGGGAAGCAGAGATGGACAGTGCTGGTGAATCAACAGAGGGGATGGTGGAAGCTGATGACAGTCCAGAGGACTTAAAGATGATGGAGACTGGGACAGGGGGTGAGGGGTATGGTGACCAAGGTGATGAGGATGACAGGGACAGGTGGTGACATCAAGGTGGGAGTGGAACTAGCCAGTGACAGGGTTGGGGTAGAGGTAGTTGATAAAGAAGACAGGGCAGGCTCAGATAACGACAGCCTTGGGCATGGGGCTGGGACAGGGATGGTGGCATGCTGAGGAAGGTAACACAGTGATGGGAACTGGGTCAAGTGACACCATGGTTAAGAAAGGGCCAGTGGTTGTGATGCAGGGATGATGGTGAGGGTGACAAATGAGTGACAGGGTCGGAGATGAGTGGTGACCATGAATGTGACCCAGGGATGACAGGAAGTGTGAGTGGTGATGATGTCTGTGCTGGTGGCAAACTAGAGACACCCACTCCACCCCCTCCCCTGGGCCCATTTCAACACTAGAACTGTTTCCTAGGCCGCAGGTTCCATGACTCAGTACCACACATCAGCCAGCCCAGATAAGATCTCCAGGTGCAGCCACTGCCACGGGGGCTGGCTGAGTGCCCTTCCCGGCTGTGCCCAGACCCATCAGGGGACCAGGGTATGGAACGTTGGTGTTATCTCTGCCTCCTCCCTCCTGGGTTCACATCCACAGCAATATGAGGTCCACCAAGAACTCCTAACCTTTCTCTTCTTGAAGAATACAACTTTTGCCACAAGTGCCCTGGCCAGGGCTTTGTCTATTCCCCCAGCTTTGTCTATTCCACAACTGATCCCATTAGAAGTTTCTGGGTCCTCTAATGCTTTGTCATAACCATTCCCTGAAAAGAGAGAGAAAGGAAGGTGAGCTTCAAGGATGGGGAGGGAGTCTGAATAATTCCATCTATTCCTCCCACATATATCTATTGAGCCCCTCGCATACCAGGAGCTAGCTGTCACAGCCGGACCTGTGGTTCCCCCTCTCCCTGAAGCTCGGTCTGGGGGATAGACATGTAGATGGCAGTCATCCTCGAGAGAGTGCTATTCCCTTGAGATAGATTATTTTCAAAACCTGAGGAGAGTGGGTCCCATTAAAGAAATTCTCAGGACTTGTGATGGTGACCCTTCTGCCCTTTGCTCAGCTGAATACCTTAAACAAAACAAGACAAAACTTAGAGTATACCAAGGAGAGAATGTGAGTACGGAGATGAGAAGGGAAAGAAAATCAGTGATGTGGCTGGATGCCAGGTGCTAAATACGATGAAGTGCCAAGATAAAGGTGCCATTACAGAGGAGCCGAAATGATTTCCAAGAACAGGGATGTCTAATATTCAATTTGAGCATGTTGGGTTTGTGCAAAGTAAACTCTCTCCAACTCCCCAAGCCTTCACCACAATTTGTTACTGACATAAAGACCTGCCATGAAAAAGGGAATTCTCAGGGCACCTGGGTAGCTCAGTCAGTTGAGATCCTGACTTCGGCACAGGTCATGCTCTCACAGTTTGTGGGTTCGAACCCCATGTCGGGCTCTGTGCTGACAGCTCAAAACCTGGAGCCTGCTTGGATTCTGTGTCTCCCTCTCTCTCTCTCTGCCCCTCCCCTGCTCATGCTCTGTCTCTCTCTCTCTCAAAAATAAATAAACATTAAAATTTAAAAAAAAAAGAAAAAGGGAATTCTCAAAAAAAAAAAAAAGAAAAAGAAAAAGGGATTTCTCTCCCTTTCTTTTTCTTCCTTCTTCCTTCCTCCCGCCCTTCTCCCTTCCTTCTCTTCTTCCCTTCCTTCCTTCCTTCCTTCCTTCCTTCCTTCCTTCCTTCCGTCCTTCCTCTCTCTCTGTTTCTTTCTCTTTTCCTTCCTTCCTTTCTTTCTCCCTCTCTTACTCCCTTTCTTTTCCTTCCTCCCTTTCTTCCTTCTTTCCCTCCTTCCTTCCTCCTTCCCTCCCTTCCTTCCTCTCTTTCTTTCTTTCTTCCTTCCTTCCTTCCTTGCTTCCTTCCTTCCCTCCTCCCTTCCTTCCTTCTCTCTGTTTCCTTTTTTCTTTCCTTTCCTTTTCTCTCCCTCTCTCTTTCTTTTCTTTCTTTTCCTTCCTTCCTTCTTCCCTTCCTTCCTTCCTTCTTCCTTTCCTCCCTCCCTTCCATCATCTGAATCTAAGACTCTTTTAGGAACACCAGAAGAGAATTGCAGAATGCTAGAGCTGGAGAAGAAGTTAAGGATCAAATCATCTCATGCCAACACCCCTGTGATATTGAAGGAGAAACTGAGGCAGGGTGGTAATGGATCTTGCTCTGAATCTCAGAGCAACCTGGGGCTCTTGACACCCAGGCTTCCCACCACACTTCTCTGATCTGGTCGTGTGCATCTGGTCTCCATAGAACACAGGGTCTGGCCCTGGCTGGCTCCTCCCTGCGTCCCTAGCTTTGTGCTAGATGGGCTCAAAGAGGTCACTAAGCAAGAGCCCCAAACTTCGGTTTCTCAGATCCTCCCTAACCAGGATACTCTCTGATCAGGCCTCACCCACCTTCCCAGTCTCATCTGGTACTATAAGCTCCAGCCACACTGAATTCCTTCCAGCTTTTCTCAAACACTTGATCTCCTGCCACCAGGCCTTTGCACAAGCTGTTACCTCTACCTGGAGTACCCCACCTGGCTAACCCCTTCTCATCCTTCAGGTCTCACTATAGGGATACAGGGCTGAATTTATGGGCAGATGGCCTTAGGGGCTTTTTAAGGCTATATGGCACTACAGAGGCCCCATGCTTAATTTAATACTGTTGCTGTGTTGAAATTCTAAATAATTTTTTAATAAGAAGCCCTGCATTTTCATTTTTCACTAGGCCCCAACAAGTGATGTAGCCAGTCCTGTAAAGGTGTTTTGTTCTGGTAAAATGTCCCAATTCCAACTTTCCTTTGATTGATTGTATTTGTAGTCTCCTCCACTAATTAGGCTTCAAGTTCCATGATGACAGAAACCATTTGGTAGGTTCCAGCTCCCCCTTTCCTAACAGTCCTCAGTGTCTCTTTGGGAATCCATTTTATACAGATGGCCCTGATAGCTTCCTTGAGGCTAGAGACGAAACAGGTGACTTAGGCTAATCCAATCAGATCAGGCCATCCTCATGCCCCAGAGGTGGGCATGTGACCAACATGGTCCCATAAGAGGGCACCCTCTTTGTCGGGATTGCTGTCACAGAGACGCTCCCTCTTCTCTGCTGGACATCAACGAAAAGCATGGAAGTTGGAGCAACTGCCAGGGATCTTGGAACTACAAGAGGATTTAGGCTTAGGAGGAGGCTGACACTATGGAGGAAAGAGAGGAGAGACAGAAAGGACGTGGTGCTAGATTAAGCCTCATCTGAAGTTTTCCTCTGATTTTTCAGTTCTGTAAACCAATGCAGTACCATTGTTACCTAAGCCACTTTGAGTCAGAATTCCACTTTTTTGCATCTGGATGCTTCCTACCTGATACTATATGCATACATCTCACTCATTATAATATTCCTGGCACCTACCACACCCTGGCATAAAAAAGATCCTCAGTGATCATTTGATGAAAGAATAAACAAACAAATGAATGAAATAGACGCAAGTCCTCTGGCAGAGAGACCAGGGATAATACTTTACACGCGAGACTGTTCCAGGAGCCCTTTTGCGGAGTTTCTTCTACTGGTCGCCCTGATCCTGCATACCTCCAGAGACCTCTACGGGTTCCCCTCTTTCCTGGCTGGGCCCAAATCTCTAGGACAGCCCAGAGCTTAGTCACTTTCTGTTTATCCCCTGGCAGATGGGCATGCTGCGGTTTGTCTCTGCAGTTAGGTGTCTCTGGAGTTAGAAGCTAAGGGGTGAATGGCTTCACCAGTCACAGCATGTGACTCTTGATCTTGGGGTTGTGAGTTGAAGCCCCATGTTGGGCATAGAGCTTACTTAAAAAATAAATAAATAAAGTTTGTTAAAAAACAAAAAAAAAGGGAAGAAGTTGCACCCTGAGACTGGGAACCCAGGCCTGGATTGGCTGTTGCCTTATCCAGTAGATTTGCGCCATTCACTTGGATTTGAGTCATATTGCAATGTATTAGGAGCTAGCTTTTATAACTAGACTCAGCCTCCTGCTGCATAGAATGGCAGTGAGGATGAGGACCTATTGACTCCAAAGGGTGAGATAACTCTCACTGTCTGGTTGTCTGGGATTCTAAACTCCTGTGAGACAGACAAGCAGCTCTAGTGGTTGGAAATGGGGAGTTTTAGTCAATCCTGCTGTTCTCTTATTCAGTAAGTGTTTGTCAACAGCTCCTGGGTACCCGGCCCAGTCACTGGGACTCTCCATCACATTCTTTAAACTTCCTGCTTCCTGACCCCTTGCTCTGAAAATCTGGGTTGTGGCCTCAAAACCTAAAGGCTTCCCAACCCTACATCCGGGCCAATGACACATCCTGTGACCCCCATCTCTTCATCCCCTGTCTCTGCACTTCCCCCCTCCCCCCACTTCCAGCCTGTCAGGTATCAGTTTGCCTTTTGTTTCCCTCGCCCACAGATATGTGGCTTCTGGTAACCACTGAGTAGCAGTGTATTTGAGTATGAGTATTAGGTAAGTGTGTGTTCAAGAGTGAGTGCACCTGAAGGTGTCAACAAGTTCTTGAGCGTGCATGACTCTGAGAGTGTGTGTACGTGTAAGGACATGGAGTATAGACGTGTGTGTCCGTTTGATTATGGGCATACGTGAGTGCACATAAGTGTATCTAAGTGTGTTTGGGCATCTGAGTATGTGGGTGTAAATCAGTGTCAGAGTATGAGTGTACATGCATGGGTATAGATGGGTTGAGTGTGGAGTGTGTGCGTGGGGGGGCGGTCAGTGAGTGCATGAGAGTGTAAATTTGTTTGGGGGAGCGTAAACACATTCGCACCATCTTCACCTGTCACAGCAGACACACCTTCATGTGTATGTGGGCACATGTGTGCATCTAAGGAACAAAAGTGGCTCAAAGCTATACACCCTTTGTCGGATAAAGGGAAGACTTTGTCCACAGGCCAGGGTCACTCTCTCCTTTCCACCCCAGACATGGAACTAAGGATCTACTGGGAAAGAGCTCCCTGTAACCAGCAGACAGCCTCCCTGCTTAAGCCAGGCCACCTCCCCCCTCCCTCAGCCCATTTCCGGCCAGGCCCTGGCAATGACCCTGAGCAGAGAGGCAAAGGATGAGGGCAGTGAGCAGGACGTTCCAGGTGCCTCCTTGGCTTTGGGGGGCATCTCCGTGGAGACAAGAGGTGGACCATATCCAGATGATTATCAGAGCTCCCAGAGTTCTCTCTCCCCTCACCCAGCCTCTCCCAGGCACACCTTCTTGGCTCTGAGAGCAGTGAGGAAGCTGGCAAAGGCCCACCACTTGTCACAGAGGTTTCCAGAAAAAAACAGAGGCTGGAGGATAGCGGGAATACACCAGAATGACTTCTCAGAGCAAGAGATTGGAAAAGCTGGTCAAAGTGATTAAATCTGGTTTCAGGCTTTGTCCCCAGAGAGCTCTAGGGATGGGAAAAGTAACACTTACCTCTTCTCCACAGCACACGTTACCTCACTCTGAAATGAAAGCATGGCCAAGGTGGTCAAGGGAAGGGACCCTGAAAGGGATCAGGTGAGTCAGTTTTCAGCCTGCTCATAACCTCATCCCACTGGCAACCTTGGCTTTTCATAAGACCTCCCAATTTGTGTCCCCCCACCCCCATCGCCCACCTCTGGCCTCCTGTGCTTTGGCCATATGCAAGGATCTTTTCCCTATTCCCAAAGCTGCTGGAACTCCCAGGGTGCTGGTAAGAGCTGGAAAAGGCTTCCAGGGTCACGCTAATTGTCCTAGTCTGCCCCATTCTTGAAGAGCTGAAGCTAGATGGTAGTGAGACTTGAGGAAGAACTTTCTGATAAGGCAGTGAGACAAGAGTAGGAAACGCAAATTGGGATTTTTGCCTCTGCCTTCAACCTCTCTCCCCTCACCCCATACACACTACCCTCTCAACCCCTAATTCATCACTCTGACCATTCTCAAACCCTACCAGCTCCTTGAAATCCCACGAGATGGTGGAGTAGCCACTTCTTTCTTTCTCAGGAGCCTGAGTTTTCTGGAGAAGAGCCAGGGTGGGAAGGGGGCTCTGGCTTTCATCTCCCCTCACCCTAGTCTTCTCAGGGAAAGCTGGGTCCACGTGAGTCATAAGGACTGGGACTAGACTCCCAGGCTGACCAAGGCCCCACAGAAGCTGCAAACAGCCTGGAGCTGGAGGAGATGGCCTTGCAGAGTCATCCAAGCCTGGTTTGACTTCATATTTTCCCTCCCAATAGTACACAGGGAGCTCACAAGGGAGTATGGCAATAACAGTAATAATAACATTATTCTATATTTTGTATCATTTACTGCAGCATCTGGCACCATTCTGTATATCTGTTAACTCACTTAATCCTCACTTTGTGCAACCCAGTGAGGTACTGTTACTATGCCCATTTTACAGATGAAGAAACAAAAGAGCAGAAAGATGAAATCTGTCAGGGATCCAGCAGGAACAATATATCCTCAGAGGGCTTCACTAAAGTGGAGCTTGTGAAGGGACTACAGAGGCAGAGTCAGGGTCACAGGGACCAACAAGGGGTAGCCTGGGACTGACTAACAGCAGGCAGCAGAAGAGAGCAGTGTTACTGGGATGCAGTGAAAGCCCTGGGAAAGGCATGAGTACCCTGGCCTTCCACCCCACCCCATCCCTGCCCTCTGATTTCCTGCCTGTGCCTCCTGCTTGCCAAAGCCAAGGCAAGACAGGGGCAAGAGGGCTCAGGTGATGCAGCCCATAGATATTAGCCTCCTGAGGCACAGAGCAGGCCAGAGATTGGATCTGGAGGAAATGGAGACCTCCTCCATGTGCCTAAGGCCCCGTGTGGGAAGGGCTGGTTGTCTGGACCCAGAGCCTTGCTCCCTAAGATGTCGCAAAGTGCTATCTGGAAAGGGGTTGCGGGGAGCTAGGTTGGGGACAGGAGACTGGGTTGTAATGCAGACTGTGCTGCATTGTTCTGTGGTCCTGAGTGAGACTCTGAGTCTCAGCTTCCCCTTTACACAAAGAGAAGATAGGTGCCACTCTGGGAAAGCCAAGGTGCCCAGACCAGAAAGAGCTTCTGTTCCCACTGCCACTCTCTCCCTTATTCAAAGAAACCTGGCATCAAAGACAGAGGCCCCAGGCATGGAGATGCTGAGTCCCTGAGGAGGCCACCCCCACTTGCTGCCCACTTAGGACTCAGAGATATTTTGTGATGAGCCCCCTTCAGTCTCCTTGAGGGCCCCAGTGCCTTAGTCTCTTCTCCCTTTGCCAGTATTCCCTGGCCCACAACGCAGGAACCCATCTCAGGACAGGTTCCCTCCTCAGTGAGGAGGTGCAGGGCCCTGCCTAGGCCAGTATCTTCACAGACCCTTCCTGAGGAGATCAAGGGCATCTCTGGCCTCTGGGGTCTCTGTATGGGGTGGAGTAGTTCCTCCTCTCCCCTTCCCACCCCACCCAACTCTGCTCCACCCATGCTTCCCCAAGCCTAGGGGGAGCCCCACCCAGGTTTTCAGACAAACAAAATCAAGGGGAAAGAGTTAGCAAGAAGGAGGGAGCTCATTACCAGGAATTAAGGAGGAGGCATGCCCTGGGGTAAGACGAGCCAATTGGGCTAGCAGGAGAGTCACTCTTAGGTACAAGCAGAGATGGACTCTGAGGTATACCAGATGTACAGTTAGAAATACACAAAGAAAGATCCAGCCACAAAGAGTCAGGCAGTGACAGAAACACAGAAAGGGACAGAGACCTGGTTGGCCAGAGGCACAGACCCACAGAGACATAAGACATACTGAAAGAGAAAGACAGCCACTCCCAGGAACACTGAGAAATGCACACTTGCATGTGTGCACACACTCAGAGGCAAGCACACAAGGAAACAGGAACCAAGCTCAGGTTTCAGGGAGGCTAATTTCAATCCAAACAAGTCAAAACTTTGAAGAAACATGGGCTCCTCCAAAGTGAGCTGTGGAGCGGACTGGACTCAGGAAGGACAGAGCTGAGGTGTGGGATCTATCTACCTTCCCACATGGCACCTCCAAGCACACCCTGTAAAGTGGATTAAGATACTTCCCTAAAGGGAAAAAAAATAATTTAACTCAAAAATTAAAAAAAAAAAAAAAGATACCTAAAGAAGATGAAAACATTTCTTTTTAGAACTTGCTATCAGCCACAGCTACTAATGGGAGGCATAGCCTGGACATGAGTGGGGAGGTGGGAAGCTTCCCTCCAGCCCCTGGAGGGGTCACACGCTGCTGCTTGGTTCATGTCCCTACCAGACCCTGCCCTCATTCACTGCTCCTTGCCTGGCCAGGCCTGAACCTTTCTCAGGAAGTCTGACCCTCCATCCAACACGGTCCCTGGGCTGCCCACTTCTCTGCCCTCTACACCTGTACATGTAACCCTCTTGTGTTTCTCTTCTATCTCTCTCCAAAAGCCTCCTCAAGTCAGGTCACAGCAAGCCATCACCCTGACTCCTCCTCCCCCCTTCAGGAAATTCAGAATCCATGGAAGGAATCTGAGGCGGAAGAGAATGTGGAATTCAATGACTTTAAAAAAAAAACAGCCTTCAGCACCTCTCCACAACCACCATCCCCTCCTCTCCAGTTCTGCAGGAAAAAATCATAAGGTGACATTTATTGACTATTTACCATCTGCTGGTCACTATGCTAAGTCCTTTTCATGAATTATCTTCTACTACCTCTTCCTCTCAATATCTCCCAATTCACAAATGAGGAAACTGAGGTTCAGGGAAAGAAAAATGACCACCCCAAAGTCACACAGCTAGAAAGAGGCCAAGCTGGGCCTGGAATCCAGGCTTGACTTCTCTTTAACCACTGCACCAAAAGACCTCCCCCCAGCCCCTGGCTGACTGGTCAGGATCAGCTACAGAATTTGAGAGGAAGGGATGACAGAAGGCATTGGGCATGCTGGGGAGGACAGCAGGGTGGGGGCACCAGAGGTAGGACTGGTGTAGCTGGAATGAAACTCTGAAGTCACATTCCCCTCCCAAGTCTGGCTCTTCCTCCCCAGAGGGCCTGGGAAGGGGACACTCCCTCTGGCTCAGGTCCCTCCAACATTCCAGACACACCTCTTGGGAGCTGGGGACAAGGAGGGGTTGGAGACCTGAGATGGACCAGCCTTCTATCCCCACCTCCCCAGAGTCCTGGCTGTGTGACCCTGCATTTGCCACCCACCCTCTCTGGGCCATGGTCTCCTCAACTATGAAGTGGCTGGGGAGCACCAGCTCAATCTCTAAAGACCACATTTCTCCTGCCAGACCCAGGGATCCTCTGGCTGCCCTGGGGTTAACTCTGCAGGAGGGCTAGGCTTGGGGCCCGCCTTCCCTTTTATTCCCAGTGAAACTTGAGGAGGATCTGGTGAGGCAGGGAAGTAGAAGGTGAGAAGGGGCACATGATTTCTTGACAGAGCTTCCTGGGCTCAGGTGTGCCAAGTCCATTGCCTCCCTGGGCAGTCAGGACACCAGCATCGGTCCAACCCCAGGCTTACGTACAATGGAGGTGTCTCAGACTGAAGAAGTGAGAAGAGCGGAGGGAGACAGGGATGAATGCAGTCCTGAGTTCAGACAACTAACTGCAGAAGATGGTGGAAGGGTGGGGAAGAGCAGGGGTGACTTTCTAGAGAAGACACTTAGAGAAGACCAGGAGGATTTCAGTGAATGAGCACTTTGGAGCAAGGGTCCAAAGGTAGGAAGGCGCAGAAGTACACAAAGTAGTCTGGGGTGATGCAGCACTGTGAGGGGAGCATTATGAGGGCATAGGAAGGGACCGTGGGCCAGGTCCTGGGGAAGCTGAGTGCAGGAGGGAGGGTTTGGGATTGTGTCTGAATTATCGAGCAGAGCCTTGGAAAGAAGCCCTCTTTTAACAGTGGTGCCAGAAAGATCCCTGTGGTCCTGTATAGTCTGGCTGAGGCCAGCCTGGAGGCAGGGAGGCTGCTAAGGGGGCTGTGGCCAAGGTCTGGGTGGAGGTAACAGAGCCTAAACAGCTGAGAGCTATAGAGGACTATACAGGTGACTAGTCTGATTGGCCTCCTCCAGCAACAGGGAGCTCACTACTTCTTGAATAGCAATCCTCCCCTTTGGGCAGCTCTGCCTGGGAGAAAGTTCTTTCCTAGGCCAGGTTTAAGCCTGCCTTCCTGGGATGATGTGTGGGTGCAGGGATCAGGAAGAAGATGCCACTCATTGTGTAGGAAGATGGAAGCTTGGGAGAAAGTGTGGGGCCACTGAGTTCAAGCTGAGAAGCTTGGTGAAGAGGCTCACTCACCTGTCTGTGGGACTTACCCTTGCCCCTCAAGCAGGGCCCGAGTACTGCCCCTAGGGTGCCCTGGCCCGGCTGGGCACCCTGGGCATTTGTGGTTGGACACAATGAAGCTCCTTAGCTGGCCCCAGGACAACAGCAGAGAAAACAGAGAGAAATTTGCACAATTGGCAGTTTTAGGCACACATTTTATTGTTTTATATATATATATATATATAAAAGGCAAAAGAGTACATGTGTTGAGTGGAGAATTAAAGGGGTGAAGACCCTATTTTAAGTAGAGTCTCCCAACCCCCATCCTTAAAACTGTAACATCTACTATGTATATTTTTTAAAAAACCAAAAAACATGAAACTTATACCTGGACTTCACCCCACCACCACACATGCCTACATTATGACAGAAATACGTTCTCTGCTCCTACTTATGTACAGCCAGAGCTCCACACCTGGGCTGGGGTCTTCTCCTCCCGGTCCTACCTCCATATTCCCACCCTACCTCCCCCAAAGCCTGTAGAAACCCCCTGCTAGAAAAAGGGTGCACGCACGTGCACACACACACACACACACACACACACTCAGAAACACATATCTGGACCCTCCTCCACATGGAGCCCCCAAAACATGCAGACCCCTGGCACTTTCCTCACTCACAGAGGGGACATACCACAGATGGACCTTTCCCTAGGCTCCCCCCACAGCTAGAATTCTTTCCACTTGGTCCCTTGCCCTGATATCTAGGAAACCACACACACACACACACACACACACACACACATGCTCAAACACCAGCTGCCTATTCTCACTTTTGGGGAGACAAAGAGATATGTTGGCCCTACTCCCTGTCCCAAAACAGCCTAAAGACAGTGTCCTAAGGTCCTGTTTGGGCAGGGTCCAGTGGGGAATCCTGAAGAAGGCCGTCCCACTGCGGGGGGGAGTAGACGGAGTTTCTTAGTCCGGGACGGGTACCACCAAGGCTTCCAGGGAGCAGCCCCTGCACAGTCTGTGGCTGCTCAAGAGAGGGTGGGGAGGTGGCCCCTGCCCACTCAGATCTGCTCCTTGTGCTTCACGTGGGCCAGCTTCACATTCTCCTGCTCAGTGGAGGGTGCAGGCTGTTCCAGGTGGCAGCCGATCATGAGCTGATACACAAAGACTCCCGCAATGGAGCCCAGGAGAGGAGAGACGATGGGCACCCACCACCAGTGTCGGCCAGTCCTAGGGACAGACACATGTGGTCAGGGGAGGGTGGGGCAGCAAAGGGGAGGCGGGCTGGGACAGGCTGGGCAGAGGGGGCTGCACTCACGTGAAGACTTCAGAGCCCCAGCCAGCAATGGCGGTGAAAAGGCGAGGGCCGAAGTCCCGGGCGGGATTGACAGCATAGCCAGAGTTGAAACCCATGGAAGTGCCGATAACGAGAACCACCAGGCCCACGGTGAAGGCCTCCAGGCCACGGGGGACAGGATTGTTGTAGGGGTCAACAATGGCCAGCACACACACGATGAGGGATGCTGTGCCAATGAACTGGGGAATGGAGAGGACAGGATGAGGAGCTGCTCCTACCCTACCCTCTGGTCCCTCCTCTGTCCTTGGGCTCCTGGAGCCTTAACACTTCCCAAGTTCACTTCTCTCCAGCAGTGGTGCTGGCCCCTGGGGAACTAGCTGAAAATGAAGATTCCTAGGAATCTGCATGTTTTATAAGTACCTGCCACTATGATTCTGGTGTCAGTGTCCCCACACATTGAGACAACCCTGCTATAAACAAGGAGTCCTGTCCCCCAGCCCCCCATGAGATGCTCAGAGCAGCTTGGTCCTCCTCTCTGTGTTCCCCTAATGAGTCCCCAGCCCATACCTGGTCGAAGAATCCATTGACCATGTCCAAGTGTCCAGAGGGGTAGGTAGCAAAGATGCCAGCTGTGCCATTGGGGCCCGAGACTACAAGCTCATTCTTGGCGAAGTCCCAGATTGCATCTGGTGAAAGATTAGGCCCAGAGTGGGTGAGGGCAGAGGCTTACCCGGCTCTCCTGTCTCAGGTCGGGCCCACCCTTCTGGGGGATCGAAGGTGAGCAGCACATCACTGCTGTATTACTCAGGAGTCTATGGAAGGGTGGCAGGGGCGGGGGAGGGGGGTGGGCAGCGAGGATGGTGGATGGCCTGAGACTCTGTTGCCCAACTTGTTTCTTTCTTTCACCTTGTGCCCCCAACCTTGGTCCTGTGCAGTGAATGAGTGAGTCATAAGCTCGGGGCCTGGGCAGGCCCCAGCTGTCTGTCATCAAAAGGCCTGGTGCCAGGAGGTCCCAGGCAGAGAAAGGGAGGTAGTGGAGGATGGCAGGGTGGGGAATGCTCACCATAATACAGTCCAAAAACAATTCCAGCACCCAAGAAGGCTCCCAGTGTCTGAGCCAAGGCATAGATGGGCAGCTTGATCCAGGGCTCACGTGCCAAGAAACACATGGCAAAGGTCACAGCAGGGTTCAGGTGGGCCCCTGGGAAGAGAGGAGATGGGACCTATTAGTCACTGTAACCTCCCACAGTTGGGGATCCCAGGATCTCTAACCTCCATATTCCCCTTGTTTGGCCTTAGGGGGCAGGGGTGCAGAGAAGGGTTTCTTGTACCGGATGGTGAGTTGGACTATGTAACAGGCCAACACTGATAATCTGATTCCAAAGTGAGGGTCAGAGGTTCAAAGTGTCAAGTTCCTTCTCCACTCTCCACTTCAAAGGGCTCAAAGCTGAGGCCACGGCTATTCCCTGCCCTTGAGAATGGCCCCCACCACCTCATTCCCCAGTTGGGCACCCTGGGGAATGCCCTTGAAGGTGATGACTGAAGGTGGAGCAAGGCCTTACCAGAGACCTGGCCAGCAACAAGGATGCCCAGGGTGACAGCGAAGCCAAAGGCTAGGTTGATGGTGAGGAAACCACCGTGGGTGCCCCGGCTGAGCACCACCTGGGCCACGGAGCCACAGCCAAACATCTGTATCAGGAAATAGAACCAGGCAGGGAGAGTGAGGCCAGGCAACTCTCACTCCAGAAGGAAGGAGTAAATCCAGCAACCTCCACCTGCAGTCGTCAGAACAGGAAGCCATTCCTGGGGGGATCAAACCCAACCCCCTCCTGCTGCCACTGCACCCTGAAGAAGAAGCAGACACACCCACAATGCCCAAACTCTAACAGGGCCCTATGGAAGGGACTGGAAGCAGAGTCAATGACAGGGAGCCCAGAAGATGGCTGGACCATCTTCTCTGATTTTTCTGGAGTCTCAGTAGGAGTGAGGTGTAAGGGAACAGCTTTTACCTTAGCATAGTTTGTCCTCCAGCCCTTCAGGTCTGGCCCACAAAGTGGGAAGGCTCTCACTCATCCTCCCACCACCCCCACCCCCACACTTGCCTCCTTCCTTGCCCCAGAGAAGAGCTGGATGGGAGTTGGGCAGGGGGCGGGCAGTGCCCACACAGAAATAGGGAGGAGGCCAGAAGTTAGGCTGAGTCTGCTTCTGAATCTGGAATGTCAGAGCCCCTGCCCCTGCCCCTGTTTCTGTCCCAGAGTCTCCTCTCCCCACCTTCTCTGACCTGACCTCAGGAATCCAAGTTCCCTACATGGATGTGGAGGTCCTAAAGACAAAGGTCTGAGTGGCCCCTCTCTCCAGCCCCGACCCAGGACTCAGAGCAGTGCAAGTGGAGAGACTGGCTCTAAGCTTTCTGACAGGGATGGAGGAATTCAAGAGGACTAAGGTCCCTGATGTCCTGCAAATACAGAACATCCTATTCCTCTTGTTCAAATGTAAAAATGTTTCTGTGCCAGCTATAAAGAACTATCACCCTGAGCTCCCATAGTGTCCCCCAAAGCTGCTCAGGCCCTGCCCTGGGTCTCCTTTTCTACCTCCCCATAACTAAAAGTTTTATGTCTACCCAGGGGGCAGTTTCCAAGACTTGTGCTAAGAGCCCTTGTCCATTCTGACAGGTCAGCATCCTGTTGTACTGGGTTGTTAAGCATTTTGATTATCATCCCTCAGAAAGACCAAGAGATAGTGAGGAAGCCAGCGGCAGTGATGCGGGGCAAAGGTGTGTAGGCAGGTGAGAGCAAAGATCAGAGATTGTGAGTATGGGGGGGGGGGGCAGGGGGGGCGGGGAGGGAAGCACATAGGGGTCTGGGGCACGCTGCCCTGCCTGGCAGGCCCTGGCCTCAGCTCCTTTCCTGCCTGAGGCCCAAACCTGGCTTCATCCCAGGAGACCTTGGAGGGAAAAGCTGTCAGAGCCAGTTCCACCACCTTGGGGCTAATCTTCCTCTTCCTCCCCCTCCTTCTCCCTCACTCCCCACCTCACTTTGTACCCCAGAGAAAGGGGCTCCCCTCACTCAAAGGCCAGCCCTGATCCTGCCACTGCAGGCTCTAGGTCCCCAACTCACAGGGGTATGTAGGCAAGCCCTTCTCCACCACTCACCGATCTCCCGGGCCTAGCCCTCCTCCTCAGGCAGCCATTGAGGTTCTGCTTTTTCACTGACACCAGATGCCTTACACTCACCTGAGCCTGAAAGCCTTCACAAAAGTAACGCCCTCTTTTTGTGGTTGGGGATAAACCAAATGATCCTGGGGCTCAGTGCAAGGTCTGACTGCTCCTTTGTGGCAGAGGCAAACTGAGATGTGGGAGGTGATGGAGAGGCCCCTCTGTGAATGTAGGAGACAACCTCCCCTGTGCTGGCATCTCTCGAACAGGGGGCTGGACCATAAATCAGATAAGCAGTGAGGGACACTAGGCTCTGGGGTAAGAGGGTGAAAAACACCTGCCCCTCCTCCCTTCTTGGCACAGGGAGACAAGGGATGGAGATGACGGGTAGGGCCACTAGTCTTGTGAGGGGCTGTGGATAAAGTGCCCCATCTGGCTCCTCCCTTGCTATTCCTGGAAGCCAGAGGTGAGTCTAAGAAGTTTTCTCCCCATGGCACCCATTCTACCACCATCACCCATTTAAGGTGGGCCACCCCAGCCCTACTTGCCTCTAGTTAAGCTTCCTAGTCTACAGGGGGCTGGCTGGTGTGCATCACCTACAGTGGGGGCTGGGGCAGGAACGGAAGAACCTATCGACTGCAATGAAGCAACTGAACCCAGAAGTAACCCAGGAGAAAACAGGTGTAACCACGTGAAGGGCTGAAAATCAGAGAGTAGCTGGGACAGGAAATGGAGACCTTGAGTGGTGTGTGCCTGTCAGACCCAAGAAATGCAAACAAAGTCACCCAGGAGCAAGCTAGGGACGAAACTGGTGTAACCAAGGAGTAAACTGACCGAGGAGTAACCAAGGCAGGGGAAGTGGCCTACCCAGAGAACCCACAAACTAACTCAGAGGCTGTTAGAGGCTGGGGAGTAACTCGGTGTTTTGGCACAGAAGATGACAGCATATGTCTGGGTGACCGACAGAGTCTGGGAGCCACTCAGCACAAGGGGAGCAACTTTAGCGACATCCTGTCCTCTGTGCCCAGGGCCCAGCTGCCTTCCACAGCCTCGTATCTTCAGGATCCTTCTTTCTTCCAATTCTGCTGTTTGCACCCTGTGTGCCTTCCGCCCTCTGCCCCCACCCGTGGAAAACTGTCCTTGCATCGGGGAACTTTTGGACTTTCTGAAGCTTAATTATTCATTAGGGGCCAGATATCCAGGACCCAAATAATCTAATAAGGGTCCATTTGCCAATGCCTCCACTGCCTCCCAGAGCTGGGACTCTGGGAACTGGGGAAAGTGAGAGCCAGAAGACGCTGGAGGTCTCAGACTGCAGGGGTGACTGCTGCCCCCAGTCTGTGGGTTGGGGCACTGGTGAGAGGGTAAAGGCTCAGAGCCGTCAGTGGGAGTAACAGGTGGCACTCTGGCAGGTCAGAGCTGTCACAGACGGGGTTAGAGCTGTGGGGGAAGAGCACTCAGGAAGGGGTCAAGGTGGGGAGCAGAGCTGGGAGAGGGGTGGGGCTGTCTCGAAAAGCAGCCCCTCCCGTGAACAGAGGGGTCAGGGAGCGTGGGGGCTGGAGAGAGAAGGGCTTCTCCGGGCCCCTCCACTCACCACGAGGATGAGGGTCCCCAGGCACTCAGCCAGAGCCTGGCGAAGCAGCCGGTAGCGGATGTGGAGCATCTCCCCGCAGCGGGACACCAGCTCCTTCTGTCGACCCATGGCGGGAGTGGCGGCGGTGCGGGCGGCAGCAGTGAGCGCGGCGGGAGGACGGCCAGGCGGTGGCTGTGGCCCCGAGCGCCGGGTGGCGCCCTTTATAGGAGCCGGAGGCCCTCGCCCCGCCCTCCCGGCAGCCCCTCCCGGCGGCCCCTCCCGCTGAGCCCTGAGACCGCCCGAGGTGTGGGCGGCCGCCCCCAGCGGCTTGCCTGGGGAGCCTGGTGAGGACGCGGGGCTGCGGGAAGTTGGGGAGGAAGGTGGGGGGCGGGGAGGAGCTTTAGGTGTGGGGTTCGCGTGGAGAGGGCACTTAGGGGAGGAGGTGTGTTACGGGCTGAGAGGGGATTGCGGGGTTCTGAGAGCCAAAGGTCGGGTACAGGCATGTGTGGGACATGGCTGGGGAGGATGAAGCTGCCAATGGAGACCTCCGTGCCCCACTCACAGTGAGCCCTGCTCACCCCCACGTGATGGTGGGGGTGAGAGAGACTTGTCAGAAAGGAAGGGAACTGGCCCCATCCAGCTCTACAGTATGGCTGGACCCATTATGTCCTCAGAGAGGGGGCTGGAGGGAGGAGGCTGTGGGCCCCAAGGGAGAAGAGACCTTCCCATAGTCCAGACCTGCATGGACTCACAGAACACAGGCGGAGTTCCAGCCAGAGTTCATGGGCCTGTTGTTCCTTGTGCTGAATATGTATCCCATGTTGCATGTCCTGATCGGCTCTGTCCATGGCTATGTCCACACATGACATCTGTCCTGTGTACCAGATTGCACCTTTTGGACATTTCTCATGGCTGTGTACATGTCTGTTGAACCTGGCTAGGTTAACTGAATTTGCCACACGTGTATCTGCGCGTGTTTTGCACGTGGCTCCAGAGGGTGAGCTGCAGTTGTCCTGACATGCCACATGCCACATGCTTGCCAGCAGGGTGAGTCCTACCTAGTTGTTTTTAACTCTCTCTTCTCCCACTCTGGCTGATCCCAGCCAGGGGAGAGTCTGACCCTTTAAGAGGTTAAGCTGGCTAAACTGTGAGAGTTGTCAGCCCCATCTGAGGTGGGACATGGGGCAACTTTGCTCCTCATATTGCATTAATTTTTTTAATTTTTATTTTATTTTATTATTTTATTTTATAAATAAAATCCCAAGCAGGCTCTGTAGTACTGTCAGCACATGGAGCCTGAAGCGGGGCTCAATCCCACCAACCTTGAGACCATGACCTGAGCCAAAATCAAGAGTCGGACGCTTAACTGACTGAGCCCTCCAGGCGCCCCAAAAAAATTCTTTAAAAAAATTAATAATTGGGAAACTGAGGAGTGGTAGCCTGGACCCTACCTCCACAGGACTGGGAGCAAATATGACTGCACTCCAGTTGCTATGGCAGCATTGCCTGGGGAGACCACATTTTCCAGAGGCACTTAATCCAGGTGGTCTAAGGGCCTTGGGGACTTATCCCTTGAGGAATGGCTGTCAGGAATAAGGGCTCCATTGCCCAAAGGCTCTTAGGCCCAAAGAGATGGGATTTAGCAACACACATTGGCTAAATTTACACACTCTTGCACATGCACACACACACTCTGAGACTGGCAGCCATGCTCCCCTATAAACCCTCAGCTCTGTTCACATGCTCATGGGTTCCCCTCACATGGGAAACTAGCCATGGGCTCAAACATGTATGTAACCCACATGTGAGGTCTCCCATCGCCCTTGGCCCAGGAAGGAGCACCGCACTCCTCCAGCCTCAACAGGTTGGGAGGCACCATGGTGAATCAGGAGGCCATCACCAAGTGCCTACCCATGGCACCACTGCCAGTCTGTGACTCAAGACAGAACACTAGACTCCTGGTGCCAGAGCCCAGACTGTGGAAATGGGGAAACTCCCTTAACCATGCTACTTTTTCTTCTCCCTGCCACATGGTGTGCTTCTCAGCCTCTCAGTGCCTCAGATGGGGCTCCAAAGGCAGCACTGGACAGGAATTGGCAAGGAGCTCTCCTCAACACTGAAAGAACGTAGGAACCCCAGCCCATAGCACCTTGTCCTCACTGTGCCCCATCCTGGGGCTGCCAGAAGGACAAGCCTGGCCTGGAAACCAGAGCACAGGAGAAAAACAGGGGAACTCTACCACCAGCAGGCATATATGCAAGGCCCTTAGACACACATGCATTTGCACTCAGCTTACATAGGTGTTCACATGTGCTGCACCATATGCTCCTACAAAACTCATTCATATCTATAATTAATGTGTGGACATACATGGTCATACATGTACCTACACATGCACAATGAGATGAATTCGGGTTGAAGCAGAGAAGGTACGATACGGGTAGAGCTTCATGTTTCTTAGTGGGCGTGAAAGAGGGGGAAGGATACAGTGCCTTCCAAGGGTCCTTTATTCCTGCCAGCCCTCATTTGGGAGTAAAAGGGGTCTGGACCTGGGGAGTTAGTGCAGAATTGCCAGGCTGGCCTGAGTTGGGGGGGCAGAAGCAGGACCTCACTGTCTCTTCTCATTGTAGTCAATGTCAACGGCGCCCCTGGAGCCAGAGACAGAAAGAAGTATGGCTTCAGAGAGAAGTGATAGCATTGGTAAGGCCAACTCTGAGTCACAGAGCTTACCTATAGCCCTCTGGGCTCCCTCCTGTGCTTTGGGAAGGAAAACTAGGGCCAAGTGCAAGTGCAAGCTAGAAGCCAGCCCACCTGGGAGCTCTGGGAGGATGCAGATGAGGAGGCACCACCTCCTCCCAGGGCATCTTGAGCAAGGTCTGTCTCACCTGGGCGGAGGGCTGAACCCAGGAAGGGGCCTTGACAGCCCATCCACCCGTGGGAGGCTGTGATTCCTTGAGGTCAGAGCTGGGGGAGTGGGTTCCCAGACAAGGGAAGGGCTAAAGATGCAAGTCCCAGCCTGCTGGACCAGAGGGGCTGGCTGGGGCCCTGTAAGAGGAGGTGGTGGCACACCCTTCATTTTCTGCCCCCCAAACTCTTTTTGTTTGAATAGGAGCAGCGTGAACCATCAGAAGACACATGGGCCTTGCTGTTAGCAAGTGGGGTGGAAAAAAGTGTAGACATTAGAAAACAAATCATGCTATAGTCTCCCCAGCCTCTTCAAACCCTCTAAATCTCTTCCAGAGCTTTGGAACAGGGTGGGGGAGGGGCAGGCCAAAGCAGACATACAGACATTTTCAAGTTTAGAGATCACTTCCTCCCATTTGCAAAACAACTCCCCAAAGTGGGTGTATTTTTCCCCTTTCACTGATGACAAAACTGAGGTTTAGAAAGAAGTCACCTGCTGAGGTCTCAGCCACTAAGCATTGAGCTGGGATTCAAACCTCATGAGGATAAGGAGGTGAAGTGAAGAAGAGGGGCGGAGAGGCCAGGGAACCTCAGGTCCAAGGCACAGGAGGAGCAGGGATCCAGGACACAGGAATCCACTGAGTCTCTCCATACCACCTGAGCCCCTTTTCTAGAATGCACCCCGCTCTTAGGCCAATGCTGGACACTATTCCTGCTCCTAGGCCTCAGGAGTTGGGGGCTGGCTCCGGACTGGAATTGGGAGTGGAGAGTGGAGATGAATCATCCTATTATGAGCGTCCCCAGACTGGGGGGCGGGCAAGCATCTCCTCCTACTCCTCCAACAGTCACCCCCTGTCTCCAGACAAGATGGCAGAGAGCCCATGAACACATACTACCCCCTTGGGCACTTCCAGCCACATGTCCAGCTCTGAGAAAATCTACCTTTAGACCCATATCCTGGGGACTTTGGATTCACCTTCTGGTGTCTCTGAGCTGCCCTCGGCACCCTTTGAGGACAGCAGAGAGTTGCAGAAGAGGCAGAGAGATGCGGCAGAGGCCTAGACTCCTTGCTGAGGAAGGACCCAGAGTTACAGGGGCCAGGCCAACAGGTCAGAGGCTTCTTGCCGATCAGAATCTCAGCTCCAAGTCTGGCTTGGCCACTGAACAGTCAGGTGACCTAGCCAGCTCTCTTCTCTCAGCCCTCAAGTCTTAGTTTCTTCATCAGTCACCTGGAAGTTTCAGATGGAGTCGTCCCACCCCCCAACCCAGGGCCTCTGTAAGAATCAAGCAAGATTGTGGGTGTTTCAGGCTTTAAAAACTTTATCACACAGTCAACATAGAAAGCAAGACTCATTCTAGAAGCTGCCTCCTTAATCAGAGCCACATTTCCTCATATGTGAATATCCACGTACATCCACATGAGTTCTTGGCTCTGTGTTTGCATGTATCCATGGAGGTCTGTGTGTACAGGGGGACAACCATGGGGTTCATGCATGCATGTGTGTATCCATCAGTGCCTGTGTATGCATTTGTGTGTCCAAGGGGCTCTGTGTGCATATCTGTGTGTGTCCCTGTCTGGGCCTGGCTGTGGGTCTGGGTCCAGAGTTTACAAAAGCCAGAGATAGAGAATGGGGATCTGTTGAGGAGTCTGGGGACTAACTGGCCGGACAGTTGGCCCTGCCCCAGGCTGGCCTAGAGGGAGAGGAGTTAGTGACATGGAGCTGACACAGACCAGGTTATCACTACAAACAGGCCTAGGGTGTCTGGAGAGCTCTGGTTCACACCTCAGGATCAGATCCCTGGAGCCCCTGGCCTTTATGTTTTCCTCTCTCTCTCTTCACTAGCAGGAAAGCTTCTGGAACCAGGATGGTTGCCTCAGAATGAGGGGTCAGAACCAGAGATTGAGGAAGAAGAAAAACTCATGGCCTTCCTGGGGGGCCTGAATTAGGGCCTGGCGTTTGCCTGGCCACTGCAACCAGGAAAGGAGCATAGAGCATTTGGGGGACTGAGGCAACCAGAGAGCTTCCTGGAGGAGGAAACATTTGGCTGGGGATTTTGTATAGGGTCTTCCGGGTGAAAGCCTGCCAGGCCAGGCCAAGGTAGGTATGGCTGTTTGCCTGATACAAGATGAGAGCACCTGTAGTGAAGCCAGGGCGGGACACTGGTAGCACAGAAGGGCCTTGGGTTCTATACTAAGGGCCTGAACCTTATCGAGGGGCTGGAGACATTCAAGCTGTGCTTCTTTAATCCCCAGGACTCTGAGGAAGCTCTCACAGGGACTGTGGCAGCTGGAAGCCGGGAGAGGGAAGGCAAGGAGGCAGAGCCCTGGTCCCACCTCCCGTTTCAACCACAGTATTTTAACCATATTACATCAGGGTTCTAAACAAGATTACAATTGACAAATGTTCCACTGCTAAGAACAGAAACTAATGGGAGACCTGAGGGTTTTAAACAGGGAAGTGGTGTGGTCTCCATTTGCCAGTTAATGGAAGGCGCTGGAAGGATCCCTCCAGTTGCTATGTGGAGGATGTGTTGGAGGGGAAAGGCTGAGACCAGGAGGTCTGGAAGGAAGCCACAGAGGAGGCAAAGAGGCCAGATGCAATGGGTACAGGGAGTGAGGAGAGTTTGAATTGGGGATTTAGGAGGCAGAGTGATCAGGGCAGGTCGTCAAGAAGCTGAAATTGGAGGCGAGCCCAACTGGGTAGACAGGAACTTGAACCTGAGATGGAGCCCAGGACAACTGTTCTCTGAGAGGCCTGTGGTCTGAAGGGGGTGGGATGGGGGACCGCAGGGGGAAGGAGGCTCTGCACCTGGTGTTCCAGAAAGGCCATGGGCATGTGTGAGCCCCAGAATTCTCTCCCCTCATCCCAGCCCAGTCTGTGCTAATTACAGAGCAGCCACCGGCTGCCTGCCCCCGGGGGAGAGGTGTCACAAGGAGAAAGATCTAGGGGAGAGGACAGGCTACAGCAGGAAGTTCTGCAGTCAGACTTCAGGTATGACTTCCTGAGGATCTCTAGACCTGGGATAGGTGGGAACTGGGCTCCAGGGAGACCCCACTGATTGGGATGGAGGTGGGGATGTTGTGGGGGCAGATTAGAGAAAGGTCAAGATGCCATATCTATCATTTTTATTCTTCAAGTTGAAATATATTTGACATAAAACATTGTGTAATTTCATTATTTATATATTATGATTGCCGTTGTAGCAATAATTAGACCTCCATCACATTACATAATTGTCCTTTTTTTTAGTGGTTGGAATAATTAAGTTCTAGTCTCTCAGAAAGTTTGTTGATTATAATACAGTATTGTTGCCTATATTCACTATACTGGGCATTAGATCCCTAGGGCTTATCTACTACTCACTGTAAATTCATACCTTCAAACATCTGTCCTGCCTCCCCTTCCCCACATATATCTATCTTTTTCATCCAAATCCCTGATGGTCAAGTGGAACAGGGGACTGGATCTCAGGGCCTCCTTATTCCTTAGGTCAGGGCCCAATCTGGGCCTTGTCAGTCTTTGGAAGACCCCAGCCCTATCCTGTGGAGGTTCTGGAACAGTAGGGGAGAGCTGGGTCCTGCTTTTGAAGATGTCCCAGTCAGGGGGACAGAGATTTCAGGCTTGAGGTAAGGTGGACCAGAGTGTACACACTCTCAACCCTCCCCTATCCTTGACTCTGCTCCTTTATGTCTTGCTGATAACAGCTTTATTCAGCTGCCCTGGGTGGAGGGAGAAGAGCAGGGCTGGCAGGTGGCCCAGGACAGAGGAGGGGGGCAGGCTTTGCACTCCTCTCTGCCCCATTGCACAGATCTAGAGTTCAGCTCTCCGTTCCTTTATTCCTCTTCACCCCAGCCCTTGGCTGCAGGAGAGCCCAGGCTTGGCAGCGGGGTCTGGAGACAGGATTCTCTGGATCTCCACACCCCCTGTGTGACCCTGGACAAGTTCCTACACCTCTCTAGGCCTCACGCAAACCAGAAAAATTATCCTCTCCATCCTGCTTTCAGAAGTTGAACTGTGAAAGGGAAATGAGTCTCTCTCTGGGTTTGGAACACCCTGGTCCCCATTAGTGCCCTGGGCAGTCTAAGAGTCCTGTTGCTCCCCACACACACCCTCCCCCCCTCCCCCCACTCTGCAGCAGAGGGATGGGCAGGCAGGCTGACCTATTCTTGAGTAGGGTAGGGGTGACTCACGTGCCCCAGGCTTCCCCTCCCCTTAATCGCTCACCTGGATTAATCTATGACTCACAAAGCAAGTACCGGATGTTGGAGGGGTTGTATGTATGTTTGTTTATTGGGGTGGGGGCACTTGGACGAGTCCAAATCCGAGCAGCCCTCAGGACTTCTTTGAACGTAACCTGCTGCAAGGACCCCTAGGCTTTGGGATCTTGCTCTTTTTCTCCAAAGTCATGTGCTGGGCAGAGGAAAATAGGGTCTTCAGCTGAATGGATTCCAGTTTAGAGGAGATGGTGATACCACAGTCAGAAGAGAGGACACTTTGAGAATTCACTAAATGTAACCACACAGCGAGGCTTAGAAGGTCTGACAGAACTGGGGAAACCAAAGCCCCGAGAAGAAGGCTTTGTTTAAAGCCACAGAAACAATCCAGAGTTTTTGCCTCTGCTTTTTTTTTTTTTAATATTTATTTTTGAGAAAGAGAAACAAAGACAGTGCAAGCCAGGGAGGGGCAGAGAGAGAGGGAGACACAGAATCCGAAGCAGGCTCCAGGCTCCAGGCTCCGAGCTGTCAGCACAGAGCCTGATGCAGGACTCGAAGTCACAAACCGTGAGATCATGACCCGAGCTGAAGCCAGACGCTTAACTGCTTAGACTGAGCCACTCAGGCACCCCCCACTCCCCCAGAATTTTTGCCTCTTTATCTGAGAGCTTTCTCTCCTGACCTACTCTTCAAAAAAAGAGAGTTCCCCTTTTACAGTAACTCTGAGCTGGAGACAAAACCTGCACACAGACTAGTGCATACAGACATGTCCATGCCCCCCAACACACAGAGCAGACAAATCACTCCATACATCAGACTCCTACCCCATCATGTCCACCTGCAGACGTAAATGCAGAACCCCCCAGAGGCAGACACACCCACGGGGATGTATAACCTACATCCTGCCCAGCCTTGCTCACACAGGAGTTCCTAGTCTTCTCTCCTTCCCTTCCAATGAAGTTCCAGCTCCTCATGCCACCATGGTCATCTTAGACCACACCAGCCTCTTCACCCACTTCCTAGAGATTGGAGGAAACAGGTTGGAGCTACAGTGTGATGGACTGTGAGGTTGGAGCTACAGAGTGATGGAGCCTGGGCTGCCTGCTTTCTCCACAGTGCTGAGCAGGGAGTGCAGAAAGGTGGTACAGCTCCTTGGGTTGAGTTATCTGCCATCTTCCCTTGCCTCATTGTGCCCCTGACAAAGCCATTACCATGCCCATTTTACAGGTGGTGAAGCTGAGCCCCTCAAGGGAAGTGATTTGCCCAAGGAAACATGGAGGTAGCAGGGCCAGGGCTCATTTTCCAAGTGGGGACTGGCGTCTGCACCTCTTGGAGCCACCTGCTGCAGTTTTGCCCGGGGGCAGATTCTGTTCCCTCCTTCACCAGGATAATCTAGAACTGGGTTTGTGAAAAGGCCAGAAGCTACAGGACTGAAGCCGACCCACGGATGGAAACAGGATGGTTTGAAACAGGCCAGCACCATCCTTCCCCAGAGCCTACAGAGGGACTGTGGAGAAAATAAGTGAAGAGGAACCAGGGAACACCACAGAACCAAGGTCCATGAGGGCTGGAACTGCATTTCTTTCCCCAAACACAAAGTCTTGTACACCTCTGCCTGGAGTTCATGAATCAAGAGCACAGCTCACATAGCCCATCATTGTATTCTCTATGACATGCCAACATCTAATCTCATGACGGTGACAGGTAGGGACCGGTACAGGTTCACAAAGACTAACAGACTTGGGACAAAATTCAAGATCAGGGCTCCCATATGTGGCTTATCGTCTTTTTTTTTTTTTTTTTTTTATCTTTATTTATTTTTGAGAGAGAGAGAGCAAGTGGGGGAAGAACAAAGGGAGAGGGAGACACAGAATCTGAGACAGGCTCCAGGTTCTGAGCTTTCAGCACAGAGCCCAACGCAGGGCTCAAACTCATGAACCATGAGATCATGACCTGAGCTGAAGTCAGACGCTCAACCAACTGAGCCACCCAGGCATCCCTTATCATCTTGAGGATGAACCCTGATAACCAGGCATCAATCTCTTCACAAACAGGCCCATGCCTGCTGCTGAACCTTTCAGAAAATGAGGATAACTAAAAGCACATACTTCACAGGGCTGGTATTGTTGCATGATCACGTTCCTGCACATAAGACATGTAAAATAACGGAGTGCCCAGCATTTACCAGGCACTCAAAATGTCAGCTGCATCTTAATTCTCAGGGTGCAACTCATTGTCACCTCCACACTCATTCTAGGCAGAGATTACAAATTATGATTCCCTTGTCCTTAAAGCATTTTGGTGGGCCTGCTTGCTCTCCATCTGCCTGGCCTAGATGCCCCTTCTGCACACACCTGCATCCTACTTGAGCATTGTCCTGGGTACCACGAAGGTGCCAAGAAATCTGTTCAAACATGTTACCTGCCCCCAGAGAGTTTACTTCTAGGAGACAATGTTAAAACTATGTGAAAATGGCAGAAAAGCCAGGAACATGGGGAAATTAAGTGACTTAATTTTAAATCAGAGTTTAAAACAACAGAAGAGTTCACGCCCTGTATGCAACTACGAAGTAAACCGAACAGACAGTAATTGCTCTCATGTTTCAGACGAGAGAAAGAGCACCTCAGGCTGGGGGCGAGGGAAGGGTTGGAGGAGGAAGCACTATTCGAGCTGAGTCTGGAAAAACAGCCAGGATTAGGGGAGACGGAGAAGGGAGAGGCTGCTGCAAGTGGGGTGTGGACCGGGGTGAAAGGAGGCAGCACCGCCCCCCACCCTGGCACTGAGAGCTCCTGGAGAGCAGGACTTGGGGCTTGTTCCCCCCGCACCCTTACTGCAGGGATGCAGTGGGGACAGTGTGTGACATGAATGGGCAGATGCCATGGAGCCGGGGGACTGAGACACTGAGCAGCCAGGGCAACGCTGAGTGCTTTCTGCAGCTCTCCCGGACTAGGGGACCATCTGTCCCCCTCACCCCTTCACCCCTTCTCTGGTTCATTGGGTACCCAGCCCCTCCTGTCCTCTGTGCTTTCCCATGGTGTACCCTGGAAAGTAACAGCACCCACACAGGAGAGACCCGTGTCCCTTCAATGGGCTCTATTCATACTCACAGAGCCCCTTTCCCACTGCTCAGTGCAGATATTCTGTGAGCCTCAAGAAGTGCCATACCTTCTCTGGACCCCATTTAAAGGCCTGACACTGCCCTGAAGGGCATACTAAGGTGTAGGCACACATCCTGGCAATGGGAAGGGGAGACAGCCTCAGCCTTGGGCAAATGTCCTCCTCTCCACACTTCTGGAAACATCCTAGGAAGAAAAGGAAAAAAAAAAAAAAAAAAGCCCAGACTAAGGCTGACAGGTGGATGGATCTCCTGGGTTCATTCAGTTTGCTGAGCTGGCTTGCCCTCCTCTTCTGGAAGTTCAGACAGGCCCAGGGGACTCTGTAAGAAACCAGGCCCCTGCTCTGATGCTGAGGCATCAGACAGAAATTTGGGGCAGGGCTTTTCTAGGGGAACATCTCAGTGTGTTTAGGCCAGCAGGTACTCCATGGAAGATCCGTACGCAACGAGGATGGAGATCATGCCATTGACATCTTGCTCCAGAGGTCTGAAGTCCGGCTGTACACCTACAGCTTGCTCCTGGGGTGGAGATCACACAGTCCACCTCTCACTTCGGGCCTCCACAGCCTGTACCAGGCCTTCACCCAGGATGGCAAAGTCCTCCAGGATTGCTTCTACATTGGGCACCATCACCAGCTCCCCACTTTGAGACACCACCATGTGCCCCTTTGTGTTGGACGCCTAGGGGAACCAGAGAAATATGGACTGAGGTGTCACAGAGGCACACCCAGAGACACCAAGCCGGGTGGGGGTGGGGAGCAGTAGCAGTAGTATAGATCGACACACAAGACACATGCTTCACACCTGACCCATGCAGTCAGGGAGCATGCCACATACAGACATGCATGCCCACATGGAACCACATGAACACACTTGGGAACAACACTTATCATCAGCCAGCACACCTTGAAGGGCTGGGGCTGGAAGCTGGTGGGCTTCCAGAGAACACCAATCACCTCTCCACCATGCTGGTCATAAAAGAAAAGGGCCAGGTCCCCAAAGGCCTCCTAGGAAAGGGCAGGACATAGATAATATTACACATAGACATCTGAGAGTCACCTCCATGGCCCCAGCTTCACCTGGAAGCCCCCTCCCCAGGTTTAGTCAGCCCTTTAGGACCTACCCTGAGCTGTGCCAGATAAAGCTGAGGAGGATCGTAGCCTAGCACAGGCATCAAGGACGAGGGCCCTGGCTCATTGAGCAGGCCACGGCAGAAGGAGGCAGCTGGTGAGTCCACGGCTTGGCGGTGCCGGGGGATGTGGCGGGGAGACAGGCGGATCAACACGTCATACATATCCAAGGGTGGCCGGAACACTGTCTGAGGGAGTACCGTAGTGCCCACTGGGAGTTGGGAGCTGGACCACAAAGCCTTCCACATGCCCACCTTGGTTCCCTCCTTCCCTTTTGTCTGACCCCCCATTAGGGGCCCAAATGTTCATCTGAAGGTGGGAACATCAAGCCCCAGCTGGTGTCAGCCAGCTTCAATCTGTCAGGAGGAGCACAGGCTACAAGTGTGAGGCCTGGATAGAGCCAGGGACCTGGTTCTCCTGTAGGTTCCACCACTGCCAGGCACCATGGGCAGTATCAATGCCTTCTGTGGATTCAGTCTTGCCAAACAAGAGGGCTGAGCATCCTGTGAGAGCCCCTATAGCTTCAGATTCCCAATGTTCAAAGACAGAATCCCTAGAACCCGAGTCACTCTTGGTCAAGGGCTTACCCTGATGTCCCCAGGCCCCCGGGGATCCATTAGCTGCTTCTCTAGGACAGGCAAGGCCTCGGCTGCCAGGACCACAAGCTGCTGTAGGATCTGAGGGGATACACACAATCAAATACATCAAACCTGAGTGTGGGTCTTTCTTAGCTCATGCTCGGCCTGCTTTCTCCTTGGGGGAGAAGACCACAAATTTAGAGGTAAGGATGGGATTGAACCTGGGGTGATGGTCCATCCTGTGTCCATACAGAGTTTTTACGATCCTGGGGGGTAAGGATGACCATGACTGGGAGTTGTCTCCGAGCTGCCAGGAAGCCACTGCGGATCTCCACCTCCTCTTCCACTGTGAACAAGAGGGGGTCCTGGGTCAGCCTGCCCCCTTCCCCAGCTCTACTACCCCAGATCTTCCTACTGTACACCCAACAGCTGCCCATCACAGGGATTTTCCAGTGCCCCTCCCCCAAAGGACAAAGGCAATGTAAAGGACACCATGTTTGCCTCAATTGGGTGGGGCGTTAAACTCTCAGCCTCAGCCCAAAGGCAGAATTTTCCACTGCCTGGCACCCCATTCTAGTTTCCGGGCCGACACAAGCTGAGGCCTGCCCCTGACCCCCTTCCCACCCTATGCTCCCACACACCTGGGGAATTAGGAAGCTGACACCCTCCTCTCTGCTTGGACCAGGAACTCCTCATGTTACAGCTGAAAATCATCACCCCCACTCACCAAGAAGTCTGGACATCTATTCTAACCTGGGCCCTGCCCTGATCCCCACAAGACTTCTCACTTAGTGTTCAGGGTCCCCCTTCTACTCTCCTTTCCCCTTCACAGCCCCCTCCAGGTAGCTTGTTTACCACCCCGGTCCATTCTGTTTCTGAGCATCATAGGAACAAACCATAGCTCTATAGCCTTAGAGCTCCCTAAAGCCTTGACTGGGCCTCTTCCTCCTAGTAACTCCCCACCCCAAGGCATCAGGGCCAGGCACAGATATCTGGGAAGGGGAAGCCACGAAAAAAGCCCTATCTAATAAACTGGCGTGGAAAACCCTTGTGTGCCCTATTGCTCTGCAATCCACAAAGGTTTTTTCTTGCAGGAGTCTGACCCCAGTCCTACCACTTACCAGTGAGCTCATTGTTGAGGTTGACAATAAGGGGGTTGTTCTTCCAATCAAAGGTTGATATCAACAAAAGGAACCGAAGGAAGCCCACCTGGGGGGAGCTGAGAAGAAGGAATGAGTAAAGGGTCTGGGCCCAACCACACATCCCAGGGCTTTCCCCACGGCCTAGACAATCTAGACCCCCCAGCATGGATGGGGGTGTGAGGTGTCTTAGAACCTCTTCTGTCACTTTTTTTAGCTACCCTTTCCCATTTGGACTGAAGGTACAGCCTAAGGGACGACAACTGGCCCCAAGGGGAACTTTCTGGCTAGAGAAAAGATGGAGTTCGGAATCACCTGGGAGGGGTGAAGGGCTCAGGGTGCAAGAAAAGAGCAGCAACCACCAGGTCCAGGCTCTCATCGGTGAGCCCCTCACCCAGAAGCTGGGCGCGCACCCACCGCTTGGCCAGCCGTGCCACACCTGAGAAGGCTGGGTGCTGCTGCTGGAGTCTGTGGGGGGAAGAGGGAAGTGGCAATGAGACTCAGGCACTCAGGGCCCAAGAAGAGTATTTCTGCTCTACCACCACTATTTATTCAACCTTTACCCAAAGTTGCCCTCTGTACAGAATCTCACATCCCCCTAACTAACACCCCAACAGATCAGTCCTATAAAATTCCCATTTCAGGGGCGCCTGGGCGGTGCAGTCGGTTAAGTGTCTGGCTCTTGACTTCGGCTCTGGTCATGATCTCATGGTTCTGTGAAATTGAGCCCCACATCAAGTTCTGTGCTGACAGCACAGAGCCTGCTTGGGATTCTCTCTCTCTTCCTCTCTCTAAAAAATGAATACATAAACCATGGTATAAATTTATACCAGGTGGCCTCCCAGAGAGACAGGTGGCCAGGAGAGCAGAATAGAAACAGGCAAGGATCTACAGACAGAAGAACCTATGCAGGTGGCCATACCCATGCAAGGCACTGGTGAGCAGGGGCAACTGCCTTGTGTCCCTCTCAAGGCGGAGGGAGGCAGGCGTGTCCCTCAATGAGATCATCCCCTCAGAGCTCCGCATTTCCTTCAGGATCTGGGGCTCCCGCTGATAGGCCACACGAATCCGGAACACAAACCCATCCTGTTCAAAGAGGGTATGGGATGGGAGACACGTGTCAGCATGGGACACCCTAACACCCTGTGCCCTCCCTCTCTGGGGAATCCCTACCCTACACCAGTCTAACCTTGAGGACATCAGTGTGCATGGCTGTGGCACGACACTGTAGCCCATGCTGTTGGGTCAGCAGCTCCGCCAGGCGCAGCTGGAAGGCAGCTCGGACCCGGCGTATGGCCTCAGCATCCTGTGGCCACTGACCACTGCCCTCCAGATGACATACCACTAGGAAGAAAAGAGGTTCAAGACTGCAGCATGGAGTGGGAACAATTTCTCTCAACCCCTCCCAAGAGGATCCTCACCAGTCATGGGCTCCACATAGGCTGGACAGGGCTTGTCAGGCCGAGGCAACAGCGAGGCCTGCTCTCGCAAGTGATCGTAGAAGGAGTAGGCTGGCCAGACTGGGGTTGGTGGGAACACCTATGGAAGATGCAGGGCTGAGGTAGGGGCTCAGGACTGAGAAAGTGAACACAGTCAGGAGTCGGAAAGGGGAATACTGGAGGAATGGGGTAGAGACAAGGAATCGCTAAGCAGAAAAGGCTTCCTGCCACCTTCCACCTCACCTCAGTGTAGCGCAGTACTGGATGAGCTCCCTGCACAGCAGACACAGTCAACGGGAGACCTTCTAGCCCCCACAGGAGGCGGCTGAGGTCATCGTAGCAACGCACTGCTGCTGCCAGGGCTTCCTCACCTGTGCTGGAGGTCTGAGAGGGAGAACACAGTCAGTCAGGAGGCCAGGACCCTACAGAACCCCACCACCACCCAGGATATTGCCACAGCTCGGGCTGCTGCAGAGCCAGCACCCCCTCTGCTGGACACTATGAGAAGTGCAGCCCGGCTGAGGTGTGCTCTCCACCCCCTACCTAAGCTGGCCACACAAGCTACTCTGCAACCCCTAGCCTTAACCCTTAGCCCTGACCCATGACCCTTACCTCTTTCGGGCTTTGGATCAACGCGTCCAGAAGGCCCCCCACATAGTGGACACAGGTATCTGGGATGTCGGCATGGCTGGGAAAGGGGCAGAGACTCAGTGTGGGCACTGAGGAATATGGAGAATGCTGCTGGACATTCGCTGCTCAGCCCAAAGCCTGGGCCAGACCCTCCTAAAAGGCTCCCCAACCCACCGGTGCTTCCCAGCATCCAGATGCTAACACTCACAGTGCCAAGAGATGGGTGACCACCTGGTGGGGAATAAGGCGCTTCTGGGCCATAGAGGCTGCCTCCCAGACCACAGCTTCCCGAATGGCTCCATCCTGGAAACGCCGAAGCTCTGAGCGAAATCCCCAGAACTGGCGGAAGTCAGCAGCCTGAGGAAAGGCAATGGGTGGTGGAAGAAATCAACAAAGATGGGCTTTATCAGAAATCCCCAACAGGACTCAATCCAGGTGGCATGAGGATGATCCACCCTACTCCTGCCAGTGCACGGCCTGGAGTTCCCAAGACAGAGCCAAATCACCCCCCAGACCCCAGAGCTCCTCACCTCGGGCTGGTTGGCTTCCGGACCCAACTCAAGGACACTGGTCAGCCCCTCAGGCCGGAGGAGCAATCCTAGGGTCAGGGTCCCAGAGTCTCTGTGCTTCGGTGGATCCTGGCTAATGTCCCACTATAGGGTGTAAAAAGGCTGAGTTCAAGCCAAGAATGCCCCAGCTTGACCTGGAAATCCAGTTTCCAACTAGGTAGAAAGATCTAGCTAGAGGGATGGTGTGTCTTTTGTATTACCTGAGACCCTAGATCTAGTCCTCCTTAAACCCACAAACTCCCTACCCCACAGCACCTCACCTCTAACACTGGGGGCCGAGAGTGGGCCAGCAGGTGAAGGCGGGACCCCAGACCCTGCTCCAGGAGGGTGGTCAGTGAGCCCAAAGCAGCTGAAACATAGTCCCCACCAAGATCCTGCAGCTCTGGCCACAGCTTTAGCCGGTGACATGCTGCCTGCAGGCGACTCAGTGGATGGAGACTAGAGGGACAAAGAGACAGAATGAGGTACTGCTGACCCCAAGTACCACCCCCTCCCCAAAACCAGGAACATCTGAGCACCTCTGCCCCACCACTGTAGCTCCAGGGAAAAAGAACCCACTGACATAGCCTGTCAGCCATAAACTTACTGCAAGACGTGGTCAAAAGCCCGGATCACGGGTTTGGGAGTCATCAGCAAAAATTGGAATCCATCATCAGCTCTGCTGTCCAGCAATGCCATAGACAGCCGTGCCTCATGCTGTACCTGGGGCCACAGGGTAAGCAGGGAACTCACATGTGAGATTATCACCACTATACCCCTCCCTTCAGTGACCTGAGGGCTCAGACCAAGAGACATGCCTGACCTAAGCTCTTTGGAGAAGAGTTTCTGGGGTTCTGGTACTGGTAGAAGGGACACAGTCTGGACTGGGACACCTGGGGAATCCAGGAATGGGGAACCATTGGTACCTGGTGGTAAGTAGAGGCAGTGACATCAGCACAGAGGTTGAGACAGCCTGAGGAGTCCAGGAAGACAACAGAGAAGGCCTGATGGAAGTCAGCCAGGGCCGGCTTGGAGGCATAAAAAAGAAGCCAGTCAGGGTTGAGCCCTTACCTTCAGGCCTCCTTGCCCAGCCCCAGCCCTGCCCCACTCACCAAGGAAGGATCTGAGCTGAGACATAAGCTGATCCCATTGACTGTCAAATCTGTGGTGGCTGAAGTGAGCCAGAGAAGATGGGTGTGTCAGAAGGTATCCTCCTCCCTGGGGACCCAGCACTAATGACACTCTCCCTCCTCCCTGCCTCCAGAATTCAGTTTGCTCTTCTGTCTTATGTTAAGAAACTGAATGACCCTTGATAGAATGAGAGGATTCACAGGATGAGTAGAACCCTTGGCCTTTCTGAGTCTAGCCACCTTACCCAGAAACTGCAAGACGCTTCTCAGGACCTGGTAGCCACTCATGGTGGTGTGGATCTTGCGTGTGGACACAAGGAAGGCAACCAGCATGGAGACAAGGAACCCACTGAACCCTCCCAGGCCCTGAAAAAGAGATGGAGACAGAGAGGCCCAAGCTCAGAGCCAACCCGCCACTCAGTGAGGCAGGGAAGCTGGGCCACTCCCAACTCACCTTGTCCAGTTCCCGCTGCCGCAGCCAGACCTTCAGAAGTGCCACGCCATCCTTCAGCCCCAAGGCTGAGCCCAGCACAGTTGACAGCAGCTGCACGTGAGACTCAAGGGCCATGTCCTGCAGAACCCATGTATTATAGTGGGGGGTGGGAGGCTCTGGGCTACCTGTGGGGGAGGGGAAGCCATGAGAAGAGAAATACCCACAACACTCTTCCCTTCAGCTCCACCTTGACACAAGTGCCTGCTCACCATCCCCTGGGGGACTCTGCCCTCGGTACCAGGCAGAGCGCACATTGTTCTTAGATGGCAGCAGGCGGCACAGGCGGAAGAAGTCAGGTGGAGGGCATGGATGCAGACGTACAGTGACCAGGCGCTCATCCTTCCCTGGGGGAGACAGGGAGTGCTGAGATCCTTCCAGGTGGGTCTCTGTGCCACCCTCCTCCTACCTGAGGGTACCGGGTACCATGCCCTCCCACTTCAGAATCTGAGGTCTTTGTACCTTCCCCCTCAAACCTGAGGCCTAAGCCTCTCACCTTGGACTTGAGGCCCCATGCCCCCCCCACCACTGAATCTGTCACTCCATACTGTGCCTTCAGCCCAGTATGTGCCTCCCACCATGTGGCCGAAGTAGCAGCGAGGGTTTCAGGTGGCAGCCATTGGTGTAGGAGAAGCGAACACTGCCAAAGAAGGGGTCTTGGCCCAGGTGGTGAGCTAACTGGGCCAGGTAGAGAGCACGCTTGCGGAAGTAGCGCTGGTTCAACCCATCCTTGTCCTGTAGGAGCTCCTGGAGAGGGTCAGAAAAGAGAGACATGCCCAGGCACTTAAATGCTTTTTGTTAGAGAGCTTGGAGGCCAAGATGAAGCCAAGGTGAGTCACAGTTTAGAAACCTCAGGGAATTTTGCTGGCCAGAGTGCATGAACCAGGGACAACACCACCATATCTAGTTCTCAGATGACGAAGGCAAAGTTCCAAAGGGCAGCAACTGGCCCAAAGGCACATTTAAGCTGCCCTCAAGATGACAGCAGTGATCTGCTCTTTTGATTTCGAGTTCAGATTTCAATCCCCTGGCAAGTGGCAGGTGGGAAAGAAAGACCCAAGAATTTGTAGGTGGTGAAGCAGCAGTCTCTCCATTCCCCAAACTCTAGACCTCACCTTGGGCATGGTCACTGCCATATCCACATTAATGTCCGGCCGGACGCAGGTACCCAGAAGGTAGCTGCCCACAACAGTGACCTGGGCTGGAGGCAGGAAGCAGAAAGAGCCCTTCACAGTATAGGGCACTTGGTGGAGGGGTACTCGAACCCCAGCTGGGAGCCAGGTCTGGTCAGTCAGCTGTGGGGACAGAGACAGTGATACATATTATTTGACTGCCTCCCTGACATGTCCCCTTGGTGTCTAGTAGACGTCTCAAATTAAACATAGCACATTTGAGGGGCGCCTAGATGGCTAAGTAGGTTAAGTATCCAACTCTTGATTTTGGCTAGATCATGATTTCGTGGTTCATGGGTTTGAGCCCCACATCAGGCTCTGTGCTAAGGGCATGGAACCTGCTTGGGATTCTCTCTCACTCTCTCTCTCTGCCCCTCATCAACTTGTGCATGCATGCTCTTTCTCAAAATAAATAAATAAACTTTAAGAAAATAAAAACAAAAATAAACACATCAATACATTTGAAGTCAAACTCCCAGTCTTTCTGTAAACACATCCTCTCCATTAAGGCAACTTCATTCTAGTTGCTCAAGCCCAAAACATTTAGTCACCTGAACTCATCTCTTAAAAACATCCATTTCACTTTTAAGAGCATCCAGACACTAACCACCTCTACTTCTCTATCCTAATCTGAGATGCCACCATTTTCCAGTGGATCACCGCATAATAGGTTTCTAGCTAGTCTCCCTGATTTTATCTTTATCCCCTTCCCTTCTACCTTTAACACAACAGCCTGAGTGAATTACATTCTTAAAAATTATCAAGGACCCTCAAAGAGCTCTTTTTACGTGAGTTATATCTATACTTACCGTATTAGAAATTAAAATGAAGAATTAAAAAAAATTTATTACTTTTTTTTTAACTTAAATTTTAGTTAGTTGACATACAGTGCAATATTGGTTTCAGGAGTAGAATTCAGTGATTCATCACTTACAACACTCAGTGCTCATCACAAGTGCCCTCCTTAATACCCATCACCCATCTAGCCTATCCCCTACCCACGTCCCTCCATCAGCCCTCAGTTTGTTCTCTATCATTAAGCGTCTTTTGTGGTTTGTTTCCTTCTCTTCCTCCCCCCACCCCTGCCATTCTCATATGTTCAGCTTTTTTATTTCTTTTTTTATTAAAAAAATTTTTTTTAAACATTTTATTTATTCTTGAAAGACAGAGAGACAGAGCACAAGCAGGGGAGGCGCAGAGAGAGATTGGGAGACACAGAATCCAAAGCAGGCTCCAGGCTCTGAACCGTCTGCACAGAGCCCGATGCAGGGCTCGAACTCATGAACCGTGACATCATGACCTGAGCTGAAGCTGGATGCTTACCCGACTAAGTCACCCAGGTGCCCAACACCTGTTTTATTTCTTAAATTCCACCTATGAATGAAATCATATGGTATTTACCTCTCTGTTTGCCTTATCTCACTTAGCATACTACATTCTAGCTCCATCCACGTTGTTGCAAATGGCAAGGTTTCATTCTTTTTGATGGCTGAGTAATATCCCATTGTATATGTATACCACATTTTTATCCATTCATCATTCAATGGACATTTAGGCTCTCTCCATAGTTTGACTATTGTTGATAATGCTGCTATAAACATTGGGGTGCATGTACCCCTCGAATCTGTATTTTTCATCCTTTGGATAAATACCTAACAGTGCAATTGCTGGATGGTAGGGTAGCTCTGTTTTTAGTTTTGTGAGGAACCTCCACACTGTTCTCCAGAGTAGCTGAACCAGTTTGCATCCCCACCAACAGTGCAAGAGGGTTTCCCTTTTTCCGCATCTTCATCAACACCTGTCGTTTCTTGTGTTATTAATTTTAGCCACTCTGACAGGTGTGAGGTGGTATCTCATCATGGTTTTGATTTGTATTTCCCTGACAAGGAGTGATGTTGAGCATCCTTTCATGTGTCTGTTAGCCATGTGGATATCTTCTTTGGAAAAGTATCTATTTATGTGTTCTGCCCATTTCGTAGCTGGGTTATTTGTTTTTTGGGTGTTGAGTTCAGTAAGTTCTTTATAGATTTTGGATACTAACCCTTTATCAGATGGGTCATTTGCAGATATCTCCTCTCATTCTGTAGGCTTTTAGTTTTGTTGATATTTTTTTCTTTTTTTTAGAGAGTGTGTGAGCAGGGAAGAGGGGAAAACAGAGACAGAAAATCTTAAGCAGGCTCCATGCTCAACATGGAGCCTAACACAGGGCTCGATCCCACGACCCCAGGATCACAACCTGAGCTGAAATCAAGAGTCAGACATTTAACCGATTGAGCCACCCAGGTGCCCCTGAGTCAACTTTTTAAAAATGAAGCTAGATCACATCACTGTTACACCAAAAAAACGTCCCATCAGTGGTTCCTCTTTTTACCCAGAGCAACAGCCAGTCCTTGTTTCGGTGTAACGAGGCCCTGAGTGAAATGCCTCCTTCCTCCATTGCCTTTTTGAACTCGTGTCCTTCTATTTTCCCCTCATTTAATCCCAGGAACATACCAGACTTACTACTGCCTTTGAACCTTTGTGTTGACTATTCCTTCCTTAGATATCTACATGGTTGACTCACTTCCTCCAAATCGTCAGACTACTGTCACTTCAATGAGGCCTACCTCAACTACCCTATTTAAAATTGGAAACCATTCCCACCCTCTGATATTCCCACAATCCCCTTACCTTGCCCTACTTTCTCCTTTTTCCATAGTGTTTACCATTTTCTAATATTGCCACTCAGTTTACTCATCATGTTTATTGTCTACTATCTGTAAGTCCAACACTAGAAAGTGGGCTGCTTTATTCACTGATGTATCCTAAGAACACAGCTAATGCAAGGAACATAAATGTTTGCTGAACAAATGAACACATGGTTGACTGTACTTCCAGTTGAGCCTCCTGGCAGTGAAAATGAGCTCCCTAGGACCCCACGCCCTCTGAAGAAGAGCAAGGCCTTGTTTCAGAGGCCTACACTGAGGACCTCTCCTGGACTTCCCAGTTCTTCACTCTACCTGCGTTACCTGGGTCTTAGGAGTTGAGGGCACCTTCAGGACTCGCTGGTTGACCTCCCGTAGGAAAGCATCGATCCGCTCCTTCTTCTTCTCTGACAGCCTTACTTCCTTTAGTAGCTCCTCTACCTGTAAGAAGAGATAGGGGTGAGTTCTTCAGCCTCAGGGTTCCAGGACCATCCCTCTAACCCAAGCCCCAGCCACCCAGTAGTACCTGCAAACGAAGCAAGCTAGAGTGGAACAGACTCTCAGTCTCCCGAAGGCGGTTTAGCTCTTCATTGGTAGGCTCCTTGTACAGTTCTGCCTGGCTAAGCTTCACTGGCTGCAGGAGACTCTCCATTGGAGACCCAACCAAGGTACACTTCTTAGAGTACTCCTTCTTTCCTTCCTGGCGTGTGTCTTCCAGAGCTAGTTCCATCACCTGTGGCCAATGAGAAGAGAAGCCAGTGTGAGGTCAAAGGTGTGTAGCATGCACTGCCTAAAATGCCACCATGATAGGACATGGATAAATGCTTCACAGGTTCCTGTTCACTCTTTTGAACAGAAGTCAGACTGCAAAACCCAGGATTATCATTACTTAGAACATTACTGAGCTCTAGTCTTAAAACTCCTGAGTTGAGGGTTCCCTGTCTATTTGACAGCACAAGCATGGAGCTTGGCTTGGAGCTGGAAGGGGTAGTAGTTGACTGAGCCCTGACCTAAACAATGCCTGAGCTCCTTGTATTTCCAGATACTACGCATCAGGAATCTTCCTCTTTTGCTGGGTTTGTCCTGGGAATTCACAAATGCCATCTCCACTCTTGCTCTATCCAAATCCTGCCAACCTCTAACCTGCCAGCAATCCTTGACCGTAGATTACATCAGTATACATTAAGTGGTCAGTGCTGGAAAGACCTAAACCTACTGCCTCAGGAAAATATACTCAGTAAATCATCCAATCTTCAGTAATCCCAGAAGAAAATGTACACTTGAAGGAAATCAAGGTTTCACAGGTAGTATGCCTACTCTGTCAGCAGGCATCCACACCCTGCACACCCTGGTCTGCAGAATCCTAAACCTTCTTCCCTACAGCCATGGCCCCCGCCTCTACCCCACAGTCCTACACTGGAGAGAGCCTTACTGGAGGGCTCCAGAAGAACCACCATGTGCCCTCCATTACAGCGGCGAGCACAGAACTAGGCACAAGAGGTCAGATCTCATCCAATGACAAGAAAGAGAACCTGGTCGGGGAAATGACCGACGTCACAGAGCTTTCGAAGGAGTGAGCTCAGTAAACTTTATTGCTGCTATCCAAATAACGCCAGGTTCCCCCTGGGTCTGTCTCGGTGCGCCAGACTGGCAACATGGGGGAATAAGGCTCCTCCAGAAGGGACGGCCATCCTGTCCCTCGTCGGCGAGCTGTCAGACTCTGCCACCTCTTGCACGTAGAACATTCCTCCCTCCCAGATGGCTCACCCACCTCCGGGTCCCCAGCAGCTGCCCGATGTTTCGCTCCCGCAGGGGCCGGCCCCATCACTCGGAGTCCAGGTCTTGCTCACGCACTTTGGTTCAAAGCCCACGTGCTCAGCACTTCTTCCCACCCTGGCTGAATTGCTGAACCCCCGCCACAGACCTGCTGAAATCCCGCCACAGAATTGCTGAACCCCTCCACAGAATAACCGAAGCCTCACAACAGAACTGCCAAAGGCTTGCAGCAAAGTCACCGTACCCAACGGGAAACTTCCCGCACCCAGCAGTAAACTTCCCGCACCGCGTGAGGACTACCCTCGTGCCGCAGGACTCCGCCCAGCTCCAGAGCCATTGGGTGAGTGCCCGATGAGTCGCTGGCGATTGGTATCTGTCACTGTCCAGGACCGCCCATCGTGGGGGAGGAGCCAAACAGTGTTCTCCGATTTACGGTCTCTTTGCGACGCCAGACCGGAAGCCTGCCTGTAGTTTAGCGGTCGCTTGCTTTTCCTTATTTCCGCCGCTTGCGTCGAAGGGGGAAGGGCGGAGCTAGTTTGGGCACTTGGGATTGTTTATTTATACCAGTGGTTTCTATCCTTTTTTTCCATCCACCACATCGTCTCAGTTGTGTCGGTTTTGTCAATTCCACCTCCAAAATATACCTTGAATTCGTTCATTCTTCACTGCCTTTAGTGCCAAATTTAGTCCAAGTCACATCATCTCGTGCCTAGATTATAATACCTTTCTCCAGTTTATTATTAAAATTTCCAAATCTACCCCAAAATTGTAATATTAATATAATGAACTCTCATATATTCTTCACCTACCACCCATCATAACTTAGTGATAATGTTTTGTCGGATTTGTCTTTTAGGTATTTACATACTGTTTTGCAGAACCACTTAAGAATTAGTTGTGCACATCCCTGAATACTTAGGCATTAATCTACCAAGAACAAGGACTAATCATAGTCCAGTTATAAAATTCAGAAAATTTAAGCTCTATCAGTACTATTCAAATTTTGCTGATTATCCCAATAATACCCTCTACATAGTAGTATTTTATTTCCTGATGTAAGAGCATGCATCAATTTGGTTGTCACGTTTCTTTTCTCACTCTTAATCTGGGATATTTGCTGAGCTCTCCATTTTTTGGTCTTTTATGACATTTTTGAAGAGTATAGGACAGTTTTATTCAATAGCTTTTTACTTTTTATTTGAGTTCAATATATATGTATATGTGTGTATATGTATATGTAATTATAGATGTATGTACAATGTACACAAAATTACATATATACACATATGCATATATAATTCCATACATGCATATATAATCACACATATATGATTATATATACATCTGATTATGTATATACATATGTATACATGGAGGAACTACATAAGGTAATTCTTCCTAATTACATAAGGTTTGAATATGTATAAACCAAACATACCCATGTTACCAGCTCCCAGAAAAGCAGAACATTTCTTGAACCTTTAGAATCTCCCCTCATTCTGCCATCTAGTCATTATGCCTCAAGAGTAACTACTATCCTGACTTCTAATAGTACCGACTAATTTATGCAATAGCTTTTAAAGGAATTTTTCACAAGAGTGGTCTTGTCCTTCTTCAATCCATTTCCATGTAGTTGCCAGAATGAGTGTCTTGAAACCATCATTCTCTCATGTCACTCTCCTCTTAAAAACTCATCATTCATATTAAATACGAATTTTAATAAAACCTCAATCAGTATGGTCCTTCCCTGGCCATGCCATCCTTTCTCTTGATACTCTACCCTTGTAAAATAAAGAACTTAATGTTCTTTTTTTTTTAATTTTTTAAAGTTTATTTTTGAGACAGAGGGCATGAGCAGGGGAGGGCAGAGAGAGGGAGACACAGAATCTGAAGCAGGCTCCAGACTCTGAGCTGTCTGCACAGAGCCCAACATGGAGCTTGAACTCACAAACTGCCAGATCATGACCTGAGCCAAAGTCAAACGCTCAACTGACTGAGCCATCCAGGTGCCCCAAGAACTTATATCATGTTCTTTCACATCTCAGAGACTTGAGCCAAGCTGTTTGCTCTGCCTGGAACACTTTTTCTCGACTTTTTCTCTGCTTCAGTTATCAGCATAAGTATCACATCTTTAATTAGGCCTTCCTGATCATCTGATCTGAAATATGTTTTTCCTTATCTCATCATCCCATTTGTTTCTTTTTAGCACTTTTTTTTTTTTTACAATTTTTTGATTGCTTATTAGTTGTCTCTTTGTTTTTGACTGTGAATCCATGAAAACAAGGACCACGTCTACATGGCCAATGCCTAGCACACTGCAAATACTCAGTAAGTGTTTACTGAATGAATGAATGTGACCACTGTCAACCTTTATAGCCTTGTCTCTGACCATTGTTTCTATCAAATTTTATGCCCCAGCCATATTGAACTACTTGGAGTTTCCCTAGTTACCTGGCTTTTTGTCCTGGGCCTTCAAACTTGCTGTCCTTTTTGCTCAGTGTCTTCATTGTTTTTTCCCCAGCTTTATTGAGATATAACTATTGTATAACATTTTTTAAAGATTAAAAAAATTTTTTAATGTTTATTTATTTTTGAGAGAGAGACAGAGCATGAATGGGGTAGGGGCAGAGAGAGAGGGAGACACAGAATCCGAAGCAGGCTCCAGGCTCCAAGCTGTCAGTACAGAGTCCGACGTGGAGCTCAAACTCACGAACTGTGAGATCATGACCTGAGCCGAAGTCTGGCGCTTAACCGACTGAGCCACCCAGGTGCCCCTACATTTTTAAAAGATTTTTTAAGAGGTGTCTGTGTGGCTCAGTCAGTTAAATGTCTGACTTTAGCTCAGGCCATTATCTCACGATTCAAGCCCCATATAGGGTTCTCTGCTGTCAGCTCAGAGCCTGCTTCAGATCCTGTCTCCCTCTCTCTGCCCCTCCCCCACTTGTACTCATGCTCTGTCTCTCAAAAATAAATAAAACATTAAAAAATATAAAATAAAGTCTATGAAAAATGGATTTTTAAAGGTTTATTTATTTTCGAGAGAGAGAAAGCACAAGTTAGGGAGAGGCAGAGAGAGAAAGAGAGAACGAGAATCCCAAGCAGGTTCTGCAATCAGTGTGTAGCCCAACACAGGGCTCAGACCCATTAACAATGAGATCACGACCTGAGCCAAAGTCAGAAGCTTAACTGACTGAGCCCCCCTAGCTGTTGTATAGGCCCCTAGCTGTTGTATAATGTTAAGTATAAGCTTTGCAATGTGATAATTTGTCATATGTATATGTTGCAAAATGATTACCACAATAATGTTATAACTAACATTATATTTAACACATCCTTCACCTCACGTAAATACCATTTGTTGTTGTTGTTATGGTAAGAACAAATAAGATCTATTCTCTTAGTGACTTTCAAGTACACAATACAGTATTGTTTACCATAGTCACCATGCTATACATTAGATCTCCAGAACTTATTCCTTTTTTATTTATTTTTTTCAATATATGAAATTTATTGTCAAATTGGTTTCCATACAACACCCAGTGCTCATCCCAAAAGGTGCCCTCCTCAATACCCATCACCCACCCTCCCCTCCCTCCCACCCCCCATCAACCCTCAGTTTGTTCTCAGTTTTTAACAGTCTCCTATGCTTTGGCTCTCTCCCACTCTAACCTCTTTTTTTTTTTCCTTCCCCTCCCCCATGGGTTTCTGTTAAGTTTCTCAGGATCCACATAAGAGTGAAACCATATGGTATCTGTCTTTCTCTGTATGGCTTATTTCACTTAGCATCACACTCTCCAGTTCCATCCACGTTGCTACAAAACTTATTCCTTTTTTAAAAAGTTTACTTATATATTTTGAGAAAGAGAGAGAGCATAGGGGAGGGGCAGAGGGAGAGATTGAGAGGGAGAGAGAGAGAATCCAAAGCAGCTCCACACCCAACATGGAGCCTGATCTGGGGCTCAATCTCATAAACTGTGAGATCATGACCTGAGCTAAAATCAAGAGTCAGATGCTTAACCAACTGAGCCACGCAGGTGCCCAGAACTTATTCCTCTTGTAACTGGAAGTTTGTATTCTTTAACCAATATCTCCCCAGTTCCCCTACCCCTATCCCCTGGCAACCATAATCTACTCTCTGTTTCTATAAGTTTGGCTTTTTTTTAGATTCCACATATAAGTGAGATCATGCAGTATCTGTCTGCTGACTTATTTCACTCAGCATCATGCTCTTAATGATCATCAATGTTGTTACAAATGGTAGGATTGCCTGCTTTATAGCTGAAGAATGGTTTTTTTATATAAAAATTTTAAAGTTTATTTATTTTGAAAGAGACAGAGACAGTGCAAGTGGGGGAGGAGCAGAAAGAAGAGGGGGCAGAGAGAATCCCAACAGGCTTCATGCTGCCGGCGCAGAGCCCCATGTGGGGCTCAAACTCACGAAAACCTGAGATCATGACCTGAGCTGAAACAAAGAGTCAGATGTTTAACCAACTGAGGCACCCAGGCGCCCCTGACTGAAGAATGTTTTGATTGTTAAGGAAGATTTCCTGGAGGAGATGGGTCTGTGCTAACTCTTGAAGCATAAGTTGAGTTTGGATTGACTGAGAAGATGAATCAGCACCATGGAAGTTTAACAAGCCCTGAGGAAGATCAGAGAGTTGAGAGATAAGTCAACCACTCATTCTACATTGGATGGCACTTAAGAAATGGCAAGCCCGGTGCTCAGTGTCAAGGATAAAGAGATAAGTAAGACATAATGATCACAAGCCAGAAACCTGGGGTAATGTTCTTGCCTTCATAGTTTATAGGCTGGTCCCTCTATTCAATTCTTTTTTTTTTTTTAGATTCCAGCTTTGACCTTTATTTAAGAGACCAGATGGGTTGTCCCAGGAACCAAGTGTCAGCCCTAAGGCCAAGCAAGGCTGGAAAGCCACATCTGGCCCTGCTTCGCCCTGAGCTGCAGCCTCAGCCCCAGTATCCTGCTTGCTACCAGCAAGCGGAGATGCAGGTGCAGGTGGAGGGAGCCCTAGGAGATTGGACGTTGCTATTGACTCATTAAAACAAACAAATAACAAACAAAAACACCCAAAACTATTGATTTGGGGCTTTTTCCTAAACAAACAAAAAAAAGTACACTAAGCTTCTATGTTTCCTGTGACAGGTCATCTGGGGTGGTGGGGGGAAATCTGCATGACTCCCCCTCCCCAACAGCAGCATAACTTCTGTATAACCCATCATCGGGGGCAAAGGGTGGGCACATGGAGGTTATTGGCTCTTGTGTTCATTTAAATGCAATCTCATAGAGGTTTATTCTGCCCCTGCCCTGCTTCCATTTAAAATTGCATTCACCCCTGATGTGCCTGGCTGGCTGTGATGGTAGACAATGCAACTCTTGAATCCTACCATGGGTGTAGAGATCACTTAAAAATAAAATCTTAAAAAAAAAAAAAAAAAAAAAACCAACCTGCACTCACCCTCCCAAAAGAATAATACAAATAAAAAATAAAATTGCATTCACCCCAACATTTTCAGTTTTAGGCTCTAATTTAGTCACCTTCATTAGTACTCACCAAAACTTGCAATATTATTTGTCTAGTAATTACTGATTTTTGTCTGATTCAATCTCAGCCACTAGAATGTAAGCTCCATGACGGCATAACTAAATCATTAAATCATTTAGCATAGGGCCTGTCACATAGCAGGCAATTAATAAATATTTATTGAATGAATAAGTGGCTCTTAAGAGCATCTCAGAGGCTGGGAGAAAGATGTAAACAAATAATTGCAGTATAGGATTGGAGGCGTTGTGTTATGTGTGGATTGTTATGGGCACATTAGAATAGGAATATTACAGGGCTTTGGTTAGGAGCAATCATGCTTAAGTGGGATAACCAAGGTTCAACTCCAGGTTCTGCCATGTACTCACTGGGTCACTTTTTTTTTTTTTTTGGAAAGAGAGAGCTCGTGGGCTGGGGAGGGGGCAGAGAGAGAGAGGGAGAGAAAGAATCCTAAGCAGGCTCCTGTGCTGTTAGTGCCGAGCTTGACACAGGACTCCATCTCATGTTACACGGGATCGTGACCTGAGCCGAAATCAAGAGTTGGACGCTTAACCAACTGAGCCATCAGGTGCCCTACCTTGGGTAAATTTTTTAGCTTTTCTAACTTTTATTATATTCAGGAAAATAGATGTTCTAGTGTGGATGTCATGGATTTTTGAGAGAATTAAACAGGAAACTACATGTAAAAACTCTGTCACAGACTGATGCACAGCAAACATTAGCTATAATTATTAAAGGAAGATTGTGTCTCCTTAAGAACACTATTGGACTTAACATGTGTTAACATATGCAGAATTTAAAAAATGTTGGTCTCCTAAAGAGTCATTCTGTAAGGTAAGAATTGACCTCTCCAAAGAAAATACTCCTACCTCTCATTTATCTTCCAAGATTTCTATATTTTCTCCCTTTAGAAGAAAGAATCATTTCAGAAGAGCCCAGGTTGAGGAGCACCAGGTGATACCAAACAGACTGAGGGTAAGTGTCCTATTTTCTTCACCACCAGAGGGCACCACTAGTCAAGTCAATCTACCCGTCATAAAACAGGAACTCTAGGAAGCTGTTTTTGCCCTTCATTCTTCTGACAAATATGTTTTGAGTACCTACAACATGCCAAACATTGTAGTGGCTTGTATATAAAAAAGGAGCTTGTATAAACAAGACCTGTCATCCTTGTGGAATCTATAATATTGAGCATCTACTATGTGTCTGAGAGATTCTATTAGACATGGGGGTGGAGGGTGGGGTTCAGTTTGCTTTTGCTGTTTTACTGTCCTTGGCTGTAAGCCCATGAGAACAATTACTTAGTGTCTACTTTGTGTCAGACAATGTGCTGGTTGCTGTGGATCCAGGCATGAATATGACACAGTTGCAAACTACTAATAAACAATGTCTTACCTGCTAGGATAAAAAGGCATGAGAAATTCTGTGGAAATAAGAGTTCTTCAGACCAAGAATGGAGAATCTTAAGTACATACTTCATTAACACACTAGGATATAAGCTTCCTACACAGGTATATGTTTATTAGCCACCTCCCTTAGGGCCATGGTTATTGTAGATATTTACTATGAGTTTGTGAGTTTGTTTGAAGCCAGGGAGCAGCTTCTGGTCTGTGTCAGTTGTATGTTCTAGTGGGTTAGGCTAGGGATCTACCATCTTCTGGGGCAGGGTGGGACTGTGATGAGTTTATGTGGGTGAAATGCTTTGAAGATGAACTTTCTGCCTATTTGTCTACTCACATCCTTGTTATTAAAGGTGTCAACATCATCTCCTACGTTTCCAGGTCAGCAATTTTCTTGTCCCTAAATTGAATGCTGGAAGAAGGGAAGTCAGAACCAGCAACACAGCATCATTTTGGGAGAAGGGGATGTATTGACTAAGACATTCTCCCTCCTCTGAAGTGAGCCCTATTTCCAGTGGATTTGGTTCCAAGACCTAGAAAGTAGAGTTGGGAGCTAGGGAAGGATTCTTCAAAATATTGAGATCTCATCTCTGATGAAAAAGAACAACAAAAATAAATAAACAATGCTCCTTCATTGTGGATTGTGCAAAGTGACTTCCTTTTAAAGGGTATGGTATACAAAGGAGGTGAAAAGGGTTACATTACAGTGGACAGACCTGACACACTACCTCAGCCAGGTGATTGAGGTCAATATCAACACTGATAAATCATGTGGATACTATGTGCCCTGATATGATGTGATAAAAAATATCATTTTACTTCTGTGATCTTCCACCCCAAAACCTATAACCCACAAATTCTAATTGAGGGACATTATACAACATACTTGATTAGTACTCTTCAAAACCCTCAAGGTAATCAAAAATAAGGAAAGTCTGAAAAACTGTCACAGTCAAAGGAAGCCTAACAAAACATAAAAACTAAATATAGTGTGGCATCTTAGAACAGAAAATGGACATTATGTAAAAATTAAGGAAATGTGAGTGAAAACTTTAGTTTAATAATGTATCAATATCGATTTATTAGTTATAATAAATGTACTATATTAATGTAAGATGTTAATAAGGGAAATTGGGGTGCCAGGGACATGGTAACTCTCTGTAGTGCCTCCTCAATTTTTCTATAAATCTAAAACTGTGTAAAAAATTGTCTACTAAAAAATCAAGGTGCCTGGTTGACTCAGTTAGTGGTGTGTACAACTCTTGATCTTGGAGTTGTGAGTTCAAGCCCCACTTTAGGTGCAGACATTGCTTAAAAATAAAATCTATTTATGTTCATTTTTGAGAGAGAGAGAGAGTGTGAGTGCAAGAGGGGCAGAGAGAGAGAGAGAGAGAGAGAATCCCATGAGGTGCAGAGAGAGAGGGAGAGAAAGTGTGGAGCCTGGAGTGGGGCTTAAGCTCACCCAATGCAGGGCTCGAACTCACAAACCCTGAGATTGTAGGTTGAGCTGAAGTCAGATGCTTAATCAATTGAGCTATGCAGGTGCCCCCAAAATAAAATCTTTTTTAAAAATGGAGGAGGTGGTGGTGCCTGGGTGGTTCAGTCAGTTGAGCATTGGACTCTTGATTTTGGCTCAGGTCATGATCCCAGAGTTGTAGGATTGAGCCCTGTATCTGGCTCTGTGTTGAGGATGGAGCCTGCTTGAGAGTCTCCCTCTTAAACAAACAAACAAACAAACCATCAAATAAATAAATAAATTTTAAAAATGGAAGGGGTGGTAGCCAGAATACAGCTATGCCTTAGTATTTTTTTCTTTAAAGTTCCTATTTAAAGGGGCGCCTGGGTGGCTCAGTCAGTTAAGTGTCTGACCGCCTCAGGTCATGATTTTGCAGTTCATGAGTTCAAGCCCTGCATCGGGTTCTGTGCTGACAGGTCAAAGCCTGGAGCCTGCTTCAGATTCTGTCTCTCCCTCTCTCTCTGCCCCTCCCCCACTCTCTCTCCCTCTGTCTCAAAAAAAAAAAAAAAAAAATTAAAAAAAGTTCCTATTTATGGATCATTTACCATATGCTAGTAACGCTGTATATAGATGATCTCATTTAATATTTACAGTTGTTTAGTTGTAATTAATCCTCTATTACAGAAGCTGATGAATAAGGAATGGATAATGTAAATCGTGGAGCCAGGATTGGAACTTAAGATCTTTTCAATCTCAAAATTCTAAATGTATGGAACTCTCATAGCATCCTGACTTTTCTAGGAAATGTTTCAGCAGTTATCACAGGAAGAGCCTTCCCAAGAGAAATAGGTATTCTAAATCACCGGGATTTAAGACTGTCTCCCATCTCACTTCACTTACGATTAACTTAAAAGTCCCTCATTTCCAGGTTGGATCTTCAAGCTGAAAGGAACTGTAGGGGGTCAAGGTCCAAGTTCAACCACAGTATTCTTTTTAAGATTTTATTTTTAAGTAATCTCTACACCCCAGGTGGGGCTGGAACCCACAAACCCAAAATGAAGAGTTGCATGCTACACTGAGCTAGCCAAGCACCCTCACAGTATTTCATTTTACCAATAACTGAGGGATAGCCAGAGCACTTGCCCCAAATCACAGAGAAGGGCCAGGAACCCAGGCTCCGTCTGAGTTATTATTTCTCTCTTTATTTCCCACAACTTCCTCTTTGTAGTTAAGAAGAGAAGTAGAAGCTGGCCTATCTGCCTTCCCCATTTCTCGGATGGGAATCGCCCCCCCACCCCCACCCCGGGTGACACACTGCCCTCCAAGGACACACTAGTTTAAGGGCCCTGCAAAAGACGTGTCGGGACAATTGTTCCTGCCCATAAGTCCCATAAACTCAGCACATTCTTGTCAAGCACCTACTGAGTGCAGGGACGGCGGACTTTGTGTCACGGGGAGGGACCTGCAGAGGAACAGAGTTCGTCGGAGGATGGCTGCGAAGCCTGTGGATACACATACAGAGAGGAAGGGAAGGCGCTGGGCAACTCTAGGACCAGTGGTCCTTTCCCGGGAGCTCCCCAGGAATCGCGGCGTCGAGCCGCACAACCGTCATTTGGGGCCAAGGGCATCCCCTGTGGCTACCTTCCGCCCCCACAGCCTCTTAGCCCTTTAAGGGCGGGGGACACGCGTCAGCGTCACAAAGCGCCGCCACCGCGCCTGGTGGCGGAGAGCAGGCGGGGAAGGGGGAGGAGGAGGAGGAGGAGGAGGAGGGAGAGCAGGGAGGGGGAGGGAGGGGCGTGCGCACGCGCGTCGGGCCGCCCGCCGCCGAGAGCCGCCCTCCCTCCCGGCGCGCGCCCCTCCTCCCTCTCACCCTCCCTCCTTCTTCTCGGCTCCGTCGCTCCCGCGGCGCGAGGCGCTCTAGCTCTTCTCCACCTCCTCCGTCGTCGCCCCTCCCCCCGCGCAGCCGCCGCCGCCGCCGCCGTCGCCGCCGCCGCGAGACCCCAGCGCGCCGCGCTCCCCCCGCCCTCCGGCCCCGCGCGCCCTTCGGCCCCAGCAGCCCCTGAGGAGAACGAGAGGGCGAGCGAGCGCGGCGCTCCCGGGCCGGCTCGGCCCCCTCCCCTCACCATCGCCGGCCCTTTGCCGCCCTCCTCCGCTTCCACCCCTTCTCCCCCCCCCCCCACCAAGTTGAGGCCCCCCCCGGGGGGGGGAGGCCCGGGACCGGGAGCGAATTCCCCTAACTCCTTCAGCCCCTCCCCCCACCTGGCCCGAGTGTGAGGAAAAGGGCCCGGTCCGGCCCGCGTCGTGTGTGAGGAGGACTCGGGCCGGCCCACGGGCCGTCTGGGGCCTGGTCCGGCCCGCCGGGTGTGTGAAGACAAGCCCGGTGCGGCCCGGGCGAGCACGAGCGGAGGGGAGGGGCCTGGTCCGGCCCGGCCGGTGCGAGAGGACTGGGGCTCCGGCCCGGCGCCGCCGCCGCCGCGATGGCCCAGCAGCAGATGACCAGCTCGCAGAAGGCCCTGATGCTCGAGCTGAAATCCCTGCAGGAGGAGCCGGTGGAGGGCTTCCGGATCACCCTGGTGGATGAGTCCGACCTCTACAACTGGGAGGTTGCCATCTTCGGACCCCCCAACACCCTCTACGAAGGCGGCTACTTCAAGGTACCCCCACCCCTCCCAGCCCTGACTTCCCCAGGCGGAGGCCTTGGCTCCCTGTCGCTTGCGGGGCCCAGAGTGTGAGCGCGAGTGTGTAGAGGGGGCTCCTCACCTCGACAGCCCCCTCCCCCCATCCGTGGAAGCAGGAAGGCCTTGCTCACCAAGTGCCTTTTCTTTGTCATGGGGGCGGGGGCGGGAGGCCAGACTGCACCGGGAAATAGGAAAGCCTCTCTGGCTAGGGTAGTGGCTACCGGCGGAGGAGGGCTGTCTTTGTTTTGTTTCCCCAGCTGAGGGTGTGTGGGAAGAAAGGTGGGCTTTCCTTTCTCGTCTTCCCATCCGAACCTTCCCCGCGCCGGCTGGAACTGCCCCAGAGGGCAGAGTGACCTGCACTTACTGGATTGGACCTTTCTTTTTTGGGGGGTGGGGGTGGGGGAAGGGTATTAGTCTGTCATTCCAGAGGCTGCCTAGTGACCTGACACTCTGAGGATTTGATGGGCTTCTTGCGTGGTGGTAGTTACAACTTTACATTCCAGTGGGCGGTAATGAATAGGACCCTAGGGGTGGTAAATAAGGGTGCCTGCGTTTTCTGGCCATTATCTTACTGGAGGGAACGCTGATTTAGCCCCCTTTCTTTTCTCCTTTCTCTGTTTACTTAATGGTGTTTCAAATGCCCTTTGTCCTCACCCTGCCACCAACTTTACTGCCCCCCCCCCCCACCATGTAAAAATATCTGTAGACGGTGTAACGTGTACAGGAGATTGATCGTTTCCCACTTAAGAGAGACAAAATTGAAACGTTTTACCCAGGTGGTTAGCTTTAGCAGATGGGGTGGTCTCACAGATGAAAAGTATCATCTGAGGTGAGATGGTTTCACTGAGTAGGACTGTTCCATAGCCACCCCCGATTTAAGACGGTGGTTATTACCATTCCTGAATCCATTGATTTTTTTTTTTTTTTTTTTATTCCAACGTAAATAACTTGGAGGTATTGAGAGTTTTTTGTTTTTGTTTTTATTTTATCATTTTGTGGGGGTGATCACGGACTGAAGGTGGAATGTTTCAAATGGTGGAGGCAGACAGGAAATTAGTGCTAAGGAATCCATTTAATTTTATTTCCAAAATTAAGTAAAATAGAGCAGTGTGAGTCAATCTTGGTTTGCTTTGAAGGGAGGGGCTGTCTTGGCATAAGTTTTAAGTGACTATCTTAGTCATGTAGTTATGATGTACATTTTTAGGACTACCCAATTACTTTTGTTTTTCTATCCTTCTAAAGGTAGAAACTTCAGTGTCAGCTTTGAAATTGGGTCAACTTTGTAGAAAATGTGAAGAATTGACGGGGATGTTTAATATTCATGCCTGTGATAATCAGTGAATATCTAGTGAAAATACATTTTTAGAGCAGCACCCTTACGAACTGTATGCTTAATCTTTTGTGGTCACCATACACTGTACTTTTTTAGATGCATGTATTAATGTACAAGTTATTAGTGACAAATTGAAGAAGGTATTGCTGTGTATGCTGGCTAATTTAGTGGCATAAAGTTTAATTTCCATAAAGTGTCATTGTTTGGGGTAATGGATAGTCAAGGTGAGTGGGTACTAATTAGAATGATCTCCATCTCAGTGTTTAAAAAAAACAACTATGTGAAAGGAAATAATGGGCTGCAAATTGTATTTTTTGCTGAAAGAACAGGAAAAGGACTGTGGAGAATCCTCTCAGTTTGAAAGAAGTAGTATGGGGAGAGGATTCCCTACTGGAATTTTAACTTTAACTTTTAATTTTAAAATGTAGGATTCCCTACATTGATTTCAGTTAGGTGTTTTGTAATTTCAATCCTCTTTAGAAAGAATGGTTGAATTTCATTGTATATGTTAATTTCTTAATCTTCAATTATGATATTTTAAAATATGAAAATTCTTAGGTAGGTTTTATGTTTTAGTCTTGTGTGAGAATTTTGTCAATTTTGTTTTCTTATACTTTATTCCTTATTGTATGGCCCTTTATCCCAAAAGTCTTTCATTGGAAAAAGTCAAAGTTATGGTCATGAGCAGTTGACACTTGTGATAGGTCTAAAACCATTGTTTTTTATTTCACTGCTTTTGTCTTAAAACAAGGCTTTTAGTGTGTTCCACTACAGCTGCAGTTAAAAGTTGGCACAGACCTTTTTCTACCACTATTCTCCCTTATCAGATAGTTCTTGAACATTTAGTATAATTTATTTTCAAGTTAAATTCTTTTTTCTATTTTGGATTGTAGTTTCTGAAGGCAGTGGAACCACCATTCTTTAAATTTTTCATGTTACTCCTTTAACTTTTACATATTAATAGGCTTCTTACTGATCTTTTTCACCGTGAAATAGTTGGCTCCAGTCTGTTCTAACTATGGCATCTGTTGTGGTAGAGACTTGTGAGACCTGTATTTCACAAATTTATTTTGGATTCATGTTGTCTTTTTTAAATCTCTCAAGTCTGTGATTCTTAGCTTTGGGCGGGTGGGGGGGGGTGTTGGATGTATGATAGGCATAGGTAGTTTCTTGTGCCTGTTTTTCTGGATATTCTAAAATCTTTCTTGGCCTTGTTTTTTGTCCAGTTTCTTGGTCTCTTAGACTTACTGAGTGAACTTCTTTGCTGCTTCGACTTTTTCCTCTAGGGATCAATCATTACAAAACACAAAGTAGAATATAGCTTAGAATAGAGAATACCTCTGAACGTAATTTTGCTACTGTGGAGCAAGTTGGAATTTTATTGTCAATGGAAGAATAAATTGTTGATCAAGTGAGCAGTTAATGATGACTTTTAACAAGTTTACCTCATTCCTTTAAAAAGTACTGTCTTGGGGCGCCTGGGTGGCTCAGTCGGTTAAGTGTCCGACTTCAGCTCAGGTCACGATCTCGTGGTCTGTGAGTTCGAGCCCCGCGTTGGGCTCTGGGCTGATGGCTCAGAGCCTGGAGCCTGCTTCCAATTCTGTGTCTCCCCCTCTCTCTGACCCTCCCCTGTTCATGCTGTCTCTGTCTCAAAAGTAAACATTAAAAAAAAATAATAAAAAAAAATTAAAAAAAAATAAAAAGTACTGTCTTTTCAAGTAACTCCTGTTAATGATCATAACTTAGAATGGCTTCTTTGGGCTAGAACCTCCTTGGAACTCCTGCATTATTTATCTGAAAGCATGCTAGCAGTGAGTCTAGAGATCAGAAAGTGAGAGTGCCTAAGGGGGAACCTGGCTGTCACGGTTGGTAGAAAATGTGACTCTTGATCTCGGAGTTGTTGAGTTCAAGCCCCATGTTGGGTGGAGAGATTAAAAAAAGAAAGATAGTGCCTCTTTCATGAGGTGTGTAACATAAAAGTTTAAATGATACAGAAAACTTAAAATATTGCAGTTAACCTTTTGTAGTTTTAATTTTATTCAGTATTTGAGAGTGAAATATAGGTGCCTTCCATTTGTAGAAAACTTCAAACTGATAATTTACAAAGTACTATATACTCAAAATTTTCTTTAGTAGGAGCTTCTTTATCAGACTTAACACTTGATTTATATTAAAGAAACTTAAAAAAAATTTTTTTTAAGCTTGAGAGAGAGAGAGAGAGAGAAGGAGACACAGGATCTGAAGCAGGCTCAGCAGAGAGCCTGATGCTGGGCTCGAACCCATGAACTGTGAGATTACCACCTGAGCTGAAGTTGGATGCTTAACCGACTGAGCCACCCATGCGCCCCTAAAGAAACTCTTCAATGATAGTTTTTAAAATAATGGCTATGCATTATTTTCATTTGTTCTAGAATAAATGAATCTATTTTTTGCCCCCCTCAGAAAAAACAAAACAACAACAACAACAAACCTTGCCAGGCTTACCTTTAGTGCCTGGCAATGCCCTTCCGATTATAGCATACTCTATTTTGTGACTCTAATTTTTTCTTTTCCTTTTTTTTCCTTTATCGTTTATTCATTTTTAAAAGAGCATGAGCAGGAGAGGAGCAGGGAAAGAGGGAGACATGGAATCTGAAGCAAGCTCCAGGGTCTGAGCTGTCATCACGGAGCTCTACTTGGGGCCAGAACCCACAAACTGTGAGCTCACAACCTGAGCCGAAGTTGGACGCTTAATGGACTGAGCCACCCAGGAGCCCCTGTGACTAATTCTTAATATAAAGTTGAAACAGTTATTTTAAGACAGTGATTCTTGGGGTGCCTGGGTGGCTCAGTTGGTTAAGTGCCCCACTCTTGATTTTGGCTCAGGTCATGATCTCACAGTTAATGAGTTTGAACCCTGCATCAGGCTCCACAGTGATCATGAGGAGCCTGCTTGGGATTCTCTCTCTCTGCTCTTTCTATGTGCATGGGCTCTCTCTCCCAAAATAAATAAATAAACCTAAAACAGGGAAGACATTGATTCTTAGTCTTTTTGTTATATGGATCCCCTTGAGAAACCATTTTCTTTGGGAAAACATTAGCACATATAAACTGGCTTGCATACATTTTCTTTTTCTTTTTTTAAAGTAGGCTCTGCACCCAAAGTGGGGCTTGAACTCATGACCGTGGGATCAGGAGTCAGATTCTCTACCAACTGAGTCAGCCAGACACCCCAGTTTGTATACATTTTCAGAGGGTTAACTAACAGGTTAAGAATTCCTGTTTTAAAGGATTTGGATAGGCAACTTAACAATTAACTTTAAAATTATAAGCATAGTGCTTTTTTTTTTTTTTTTTTTTTTTTTTTTTTTTTTTTTAAAACAGTTGTATGATGAGTCTGTCAATATCTCAATTCTTAATTGTTTCTCAGTCACTTTGAGAATGAGTACCTCTTAGTGCTTTTAGCTGTAACCTTTTCTGGAAGTTGAACTTGTCTTGAGTGCTGAGTGAACTAAGGCAACACTATAAATGGAAACATAGTTAATGTCTAGTGGTTTGGGGCACTACTGTAGTAAATTTAGTAGTTTTAGTGTTCCTCCCACCACCTCCCCCCACCATGGCATAAGTATAGCGTCTCCGTATTTATTTTATTTTTTAATGTGTGTTTATTATTTATTTATTTTTAAATGTTTTTATTTATTTTTGAGACAGATACAGAGCATGAGCAGGGGAGGGGCAGAGAGAGAGGGAGACACAGAATCTGAAGCAGGCTCCAGGCTCCGAGCTGTCAGCACAGAGCTCGACGTGGGGCTCGAACTCACGAACCGTGAGATCATGACCTGAGCCGAAGTCAGATGCTCAACTGACTGAGCCACCCAGGCGCCCCATTGTGTATTTATTTTTGAGAGAGAGAGAGGGAAACCCAGAATCTGAAGCAGGCTCCAGGCTCTGAGCTGTCAGCACAGATCCCGACGTGGGGCTCGAACCCACGAACTGTGAGATCATGACCTGAGCTGAAGTCGGATGCTTTAACTGACTGAGCCACCCAGGTGCCCCAGTATTTTTTTTTTTTAATGTTTATTTTTTATTTTTGAGAGGGAGGAGGGGCAGAGAGAGGGGGACAGAGGATCTGAAGTGGGCTCTATGATGACAGCAGCAAGCCTGAGTAGGGGCTCGAACTCACACTGTGAGATTGCAACCTGAGCCAAAGTTGGCTGCTCAATGCACTGAGCCATCCACGTGCCCCGCATCTCAGTATTTTATAGAATATTTTTTTACCATATTAAGCTGATTCCAAGATGGTTTTTTTTTCCTCTTTTTTTTAGTTTTTAACTTGTTGGAAATTGGGATGTGTCTTAAAATCCGTGAAGTCTTTTTTTTTGTTGTTGTTTCTTTAATGTTTATTTTTGAGAGAGAGCACAAGTATACAAGCGAGCTTGGGGGAGGAACAGAGAGAGAGGGAGTAGAGGATCTGAAGCAGGCTCTCTGCTGTCAGTGCAGAGCCTGGATGCGGGGCTCAAACTCACCAACCATGAGATCATGACCTGAGCCAGAGTCAGATGCTTAACCAACTGAGCCACCCAGGCACCCCCATGAAGTCTTAAATCCCATCAGCCAGGTGGCACTTGAGATCTAGTTGTGAGAGAACTTCCCATTGAAATCTTGTAATAAATTTTTTTTTGAATGCTAGCATCAGTGTCTTAAATATGATAAAATAAGTATAGTTTCTTTTTGAATGAAGAATTTGAGCCCTAGTTAATATTTTGTTTGCAGCATGTTGATTCTTGTGTTTCAGAGATTTGTGTTAGTAAATAATACTGAGTATTCATCAAAGGCAAAGCACTGTATGAAGAGTAACTTATAGAGAGTAAGGAAAGTGTTAGGATAGGTAACCTTAGACCTTATATGAATAATCTTAAAAATCTTTGTGTAGACTTTAAAATATGAGGTGTAGGTATTATTCACACAATTGTAAATGGTAATTTAAATCAAACCTTTTATTTTTATTATTATTTTTTAAGGCGCTGTTTTATTTTTATTATTTTTTAATGTTTATTTTTTAGATAGAGACAGAGTGTGAGCAGGTGAAGGGCAAAGAGAGAGGGAGACACAAAATCTGAAGCAGGCTCCAGGCTCTGAGCTGTCATCACAGAGCCTGATGTGGGGTTCCAACACACAAACTTTGAGGTCATGACCTGAGCTTAACTGAGCCACCCAGGCGCCCCTATTTTTATTATTTAAAAAAATATGTATTAGTTTATTTTTGGGAGAGCACAAGTGAGGGGGGGGGTACAGAGTGAGGGGGAGAAAGGATCCTAAGTGGGCTCTTTGCTGACAGGCTTGACAGCAGCAAGCCCCATGTGGGGTTTGAACTCCTGAACCATGAGATCATGACCTGAGACAAAGTCAGACACTCAACCGACTGAGCCACCCAGGTGCCCCTAAATCAAACCTTTTAAAGTTTGGAGGCCCATTAGAGCATTTGTCAACATAATGACAATCTGTCATGATAAAACGTCTGTTCCATCTTTGCAATTTAGTATTACTAATCCTAGTTTAAGGTTCCAGAAGAACCTGTCTTGTGGGGAGACAAGTGAAATAAAGGAGGCCATCTAACAAATTGGTCCAACTCTGTTAGTTAGGGGGAAATAGCAGGAAGAGTTATAAATTCAGGGTTTAGGACTACAGAATTCCACCTTGCTGAAAGGTCATAGTTAAAAGATCTAATTCTTTTATGTTCCTGAACTTCTTTTGGACTGTTTCACATACAACTGCAGAGATGTTAGAGCAAGACTGAGCCTCTTTGGATGTGTTCTGTCAACACAGAACTATTTTATTTCAACTTTATTCAGTAAGAAATTTGTTATTCAGAGTTTATGCTTATGTACCTTTAAGTGAGGTGATTCTGAAGTGAAAGGAATGATAGATACGAAATTAAAGAGATAATTTTAGTTCAGATTCCCAAGGTTTGGTATATAAATATTATTCCATATTAAAATTGGAAAACTCAGATTTTGGGATACATATTTAAGGTTTGTAGACAATAGTCCACTTTAAATACTATACTTGATTTGTTTTAATAACAAATATAAAAATGTTTTTGTTATAACATAAATAGTAAACTGAATTACTGTTGTGAACCTGTTGGCAAGGTAAGTAGAATGAATACTTAAAACATATTAAAAACCAAGCACACAAATGTACTAAAAACTTTGAATGCCATATCTAATTGTGGATACACACTACTAAGTACTGTATTATAGATATTAGTACCTAACATTTATTGAGGCTTACAATGTGCCACATCCTTTATAGGAGTATTTCATAATCGTGTGAGGTGTGGTTACTGTTACTTTCATATAGGGAGAATGAGTCATAGCTCATTTAAGTTGTCCAGGGGTCTTCAGCTAGAAAGTTTTAATACCAAATTGTAGTACCAGACTGCTGGACTCTGAAGCCTGTTATTCTTTTACTGAGATCTTTTGCCACTTAGGATATGTTTGAAGGTATAAAAGTGGAGCTTTAAGAAAATCAAATTTATGGGGGTGCTTGGGTGGCTCAGTCGGTGAGTATATCTGACTTGATTTCAGTCCAGGTTGTGGTGTCCCGGTTCATAGGGTCGGCCCCTGACGGGTTTTGCACCGTGAGCGCAGAGCCTGCTTCGGATTCTTTCTGTCCCTTGCTCTCATTTGCCCATGTGTGCATGTGCTCTCAGAATTGGTAAGTAAATATTGTAAAAAAGAAAATCAGAGTTACAGAGTTTTTATAAGGAACTATTTAAAATTTTACTTAAGTTTAAAGGTCACAAGGGTAATATCTGCCCCTCCAAATTATGGGTCAAGATTGTTATGATGACATTGGTTTATATCTTAAGTTCACTGGAAAAAGGAGATTTTTTTGTTTTTGGATTACTTCAATTAGAGAATGATAAATCCTGTTGCAGAATGATTTTTTTTTTTTAATTGGCAAAACTGTTCCTTTAATAGTAACTTTCTAATTACTTTAAGGGGCCAGTGGGTTAGTGCCACTGTTGAGAAATAGAAGTCTGAGAAAACTACTTTTGGGATTAGAAATGATACTATATCTCTCACAGAAATGATGGTGGGAGGATGATAGGAGTTACATTTCTTTTTTTTTTTTTTTTTTTTTTTTTTTTTTTTTTTTGATGATTTTTAAAAAATTTACATCCAAATTAGTTAGCATGTAGTACAACAATGATTTCAGGAGTAGATTCCTTAGTGCCCCTTACCCATTTAGCCCATCCCCCCTCCCACAACCCCTCCAGTAACCCTCAGTTTGTTCTCCATATTTATGAGTCTCTTCTGTTTTGTCCCCCTCCCTGTTTTTATATTATTTTTGTTTCCTTTCCCTTATGTTCATCTGTTTTGTCTCTTTAAGTCCTCACATGAGTGAAGTCATATGATTTTTGTCTTTCTCTGACTAATTTCACTTAGCATAATACCCTCCAGTTCCATCCACGTAGTTGCAAATGGCAAGATTTCATTCTTTTTGATTGCCGAGTAATACTGCATTGTACATATATATACCACATTTTCTTTATCCATTCATCCATCGATGGACATTTGGGCTTTTTCCATACTTTGGCTATTGTTGATAGTGCTGCTATAAACATGGGGGTGCATGTGTCCCTTCGAAACAGCACATCTGTATCCCGTGGATAAATGCCTAGTAGTGCAATTGCTGGGTCGTAGGGGGAGGATTTACGTTTCTTAATGCAGTATTGGCTTATACTTTTATTTATTATTATTATTTTTTTAATGTTTGTTTATTTTGAGAGAGAGCAAGCAGGGGAGGGGCAGAGGGAGGCTGAGAGAGAGGATCCCAAGCAGGCTCTGTGCTGTCAGTGGAGAGCCTAATGCGAGGCTGCATCTCATGAACTGTGAGATCTCTCATGAACTGAGATAATGACCTGAGCCAAAATCAAGGGTCCTACACTTAACCAACTGGGCCATCCAGGCGCCCCATGATTTATGCTTTTGAAATAATAATGCCTATGAGAAAGAATGAAATACGGCCTTTTGTAGCAATGTGGATGGAACTGGAGAGTGTTATGCTAATTGAAATAAGTCACATAGAAAAAGATACCGTATGTTTTCACTCTTATGTGGATCCTGAGAAACTTAACAGAAGACCATGGGGGAGGGGAAGGGAAAAAAAAAAGTTAGGGAGGGAGGCAAACCATAAGAGACTCTTAAAAACTGAAAATAAGCTGAGGGTTGTTGGGGGGTGGGAGGGAGGGGAAAGTGGGTGATGGGCATAGAGGAGGGCACCTGTTGGGATGAGCACTGGGTGTTGTATGGAAACCAATTTGACCATAAATTTCATACTAAAAAAATAATAATAATGCCTTAGGGGCACCTGGGTGGCTTAGTCTATCGAAGTCTAGCTTTGGCTCTGGTCATGCTCTCATGGTTCTTGAGTTCTAGCCCCATATCAGGCTCTCTGCTGTTAGTGCCTGCTTGGGTTTGTTCCTCTGTCTCCCTCTCTCTCTGCCCCTCACCTGTGTTGTCTCTGTCTCTGTCTCTGTCTCTCTCTCTCTCTCAAAAATAAATAAACATTTAAAAAAAACCCTAAAGCACAATGCTGTAATACTTTTCTTACTATATTCAAGCACCATAGGAAACTTGAGCAGTTTAAGGTTAAAACTTTTTTTGTTCCTTCATTTGAGTGTTAAAGTGATATATTCCTACTTCTAGCATCTTTATTTTTTTTATTTTTTTATTTTTTTTAGCATCTTTAGATTAGTACCATAGTTTTCATCTGTTCTGTGTCTGCATTTCCAACTTTCATAATTCATTATTTATCTGCTTTGCTGTATTTGCTTCATGGGCAGCTGATGTTTAATTTGAGGGATAAATTCCATGAATTTATCCTAATTTATCCCAATATCCTAATTTATACTAAGTGTGCCTCACTTAGTAACACACATAGTAATTCAGATTGTAAATATTGAATAATTACTGTCTTGTTGAAAATAACCGTAGCCTCATTTATAAAATAATATTAAGAATTGGCAAAGTTATAGCAGTTGGGGCAATATGTAGCAATCCTTTGTAGAAATAGAATAACTTAAAAAATTTAGAAACCAGGGGCACCTGGGTGGCTCAGTCAAGGTTAGGCATCCTACTCTTGATTTTGGCTCAGGTCATGATCTCATGGTTCATGAGTTCAAGAGTTGGCCACTTAGCTGACTGAGCTACCCAGGCACCCCACACATGTCATTTTTGATTCAAAAATAGTATTACTCAGGTTATTTACCCTATTTACCAAGTTGAATCTCACTGAATCAGTTTTGGATATTAAATGCAACAAAGTAAAGCCCACACTACAGAGAAGTAAAGATTAGCCACTAACAAAGACAGTATGAAGTTGTACAATAAGCTTTGAAAGCAGTTCTCAAAAAATTCTGAATTGTTTGAGCACTGTGGGCGTAGCATTGTTGGAGTGGGTATATAGCCAGCCTCCTGAGGTATTTGCTCTGGAGGGGGCAAAGCTTATTTGAATTCTGGTAGTTGAGTTTAAAAAAAACAAATCAAAACACTTATTACTTAGGCCCATCTTGATCTTAATCACTCAACTGCCATTTCCCCCATTGGCTAAACAAAGATAATGATGTCTTCAAGCTGTTAAGGACTAAGCCCTGTGGAAAAACTTCAGCGCTAATGTTAAACAACAACAACAAAAAGTATAACTATGTCCTCAGGGTTCCCACCCTTAGTTCTTTGGAATTTGTTAATCATATTTCAACATTTACTCCGAATAAGAATGACAAAATTGGCTACACAAAGAAAGAAATGTCTTATTGAAGATATGGAAATTATGTAGAATTTAGATTTGAGATTCAAAGAATCTTGTATTAAAAGGGCTTTAAAATGAGTGTACTTCCTGAGTTTTGAATTAAATCTCCACCTTATGTAACTTTTTTCTGAAAATTTTTTTGTTGATAAATTATGGAATAAGTTATGTACAGAAAGGTTCCTTAAATTAAAAGTAGTACTAGTAAGTGGTAAAACTGGAAAAGTTACTTGAGGATGTGTAAGTATTGTATTAAGGAAATCAGTTATTTCTAACTTAAAAAAATTTTTTTCTATTATCAAATTGTGATCTTAGATTATGAGCTCTTTAAGAAATGCCACTGGAGGGGTGCCTGGGTGGCTCAGTTGGTTGAGCGTCCAACTTAACCTGATTTCGGCTCAGGTCATGATCCCAGGGTGGTGGGATTGAGCCCAGCCTCGGTTTGAGATTCTGTCTTTCCCTCTGCCCCTTTCCCCTGCTTTTACTCGCTCTCGCTCTCACTCTCTCTCAAAATAAAAATTAAAAAATAAAAAAAAGAAATGCCACTGGATCTTTGAATTTCCTTAGCATTTGCCATAGGACCTAAAAGATAAAAGAATAAATGCTTATCTTTCGGGGAGTCACATCCTTTGAGAATGGCAGCCCCCCCCTTCCTCCAAATTCTGCATGCAATTTCGAGGAATTACTGGTATCTGAATTTTCTCCATAGACCTTAAGTGATTCAACCTGTAGTCTAGGACATGTGGTAGACTAAAGTGGCTAAGTATTTGGACTGCTCAGTTACTTTAGTTGTGCTTTCCCTTTTGGGAAGAAATTACATTTTATTTGGATTTTGACGTTTTATCTATAGTTGCCAGGTTGTCTCAATTAGATCTAATGTTCTTGATGACTGAAGTTTTTTTTTAAGTGATTTTTTTTAAGTTTATTTACTTATTTTGAGAGAGAGAGAGAGAGAGAGAGAGAGAGAGAGAGAGAGAGAGGGAAGGCTCTAGTTGGGGAGGGGCAGAGAGAGAGGGAGGGAGAATCCCAAGCAGGCTCTGCATTGTCAGCATAGAGCCTGATGTGGGGCTTGAACCCGCAAACTGTGAGATCGTGACTTGAGCCAAGGTTTGATGCTTAACCAACTGAGCCACCCAGGCATCCCGTGATGACTGAAGATTAGCTAAAAATTAAGATTGAAATCTTGGTTATATAGTATTATAGCAAATGATAATCTTTGTGTAGGGCTCCTCTTATAATGTAAATACTATAAAACTTGTTTAGAAGAGGTTAAGAATTTTAGAACAGTGATAGTGAGAGGCATTAATTACCAAAACCTGCCAACCATAGCAACCTGGACCTCTGTAGTCTCATGAAGATAAAGATTGCTAAGCGTCATGTGGAAAATTAAAAGAAATAAAACAAAATAATTAAACCCAGTTCTGTTTTAGCCTTTTTAGAGTATCAGAAGACATTAAAAAGAAATTTTAAAACTAGAAGTGCATTTTGGAATTTCTTATAAAGTGGAGGATTTTAAAAGAGCGACTATAAATGTTATGAATATTCTTATGGGGTTCTTGATGCTTTAAAAAATAATTAGAAGACTACATTTTTAAAGCTCTGCTTGTACTTTGATAATACTCTATGTGCATGCATTTTGTTAATAATTTTGGTAAAGTTTAGCCAAATATGTACCTATATTTTTCTTTCCCCCAATATACATAAAGTTTCCTAAATAAAAGATTAACTATATCTAGCATGTACTGTTTACATATATACCTTGAATAAATTAATTATTAACAAGGTGGAGTAGGGAGGGAACTTTTAAAGTAGGTTAAATTTCTGTGGTGTGTGAATTATTATAAACTCTTCTGGGTTATTGTTTCAGCTACCAAATAAGTCCTAAAGTGTGTACATCTTTAATTAGACCTTAATTTTTTGCCTTCCTGTTAGACATTTCTGCTAGTATGGCTTTTTTTTTTTTTAATTATGTTTTAATTATACTAAAAACTTAAACACTAAACTGGTCTCTACCTTTTTTCATAAGCCTCTTTTGTATTCACTTTCCTGGATATTTGACTGACACTGTCTACCCAACCACACGAGCCTAGAAGCTGGAAATCGTTTAAGATGATTTCTGCTTCCTCTTTTCACATATCCAATTATTTTTAGTACCTCATGTCTCTGGTATTTAGCCCCTCCTTTTCATTCCTGCTGCCACCATGTAAGTTATACTCAGTTGTCACTCAGACTGTGACAGTAGCCTCTTTACTGTCTTATGCCCCTCCAGTGTATGATGCTCCTAGAATAACCTTTCTAAAGTTCTTTTCTTTTTAGTTTTTTTATTTTTTTATTTTTGAGAGAGAGAGAGAGAGAGACAGACAGACAGACAGTGAGTGGGGGAGGGGCAAAGAGAGGGAGATACAGAATCCTAAGCAGGCCCCAGACTCCAGGCTGTCAGCACAGAGTCCAGCTTGGGGCTCCAATTCACAAACCGCGAGATCATGACCTGAGCTGAAGTCGGACACCTAACCAACTGAACCACCCAGGCGCCCCTCTTTCTAAAGTTCTAATCTGGGGCGCCTGGGTGGCTCAGTCGGTTGAGCGGCTGACTTCGGCTCAGGTCACGATCTCGCGGTTCGTGAGTTCGAGCCCCGCGTCGGGCTCTGGGCTGATGGCTCAGAGCCTGGAGCCTGCTTCCGATTCTGTGTCTCCCTCTCTCTCTGCCCCTCCCCCGTTCATGCTCTGTCTCTCTCTGTCCCAAAAACAAATAAACATTAAAAAAAATTTTGTTAAAAAGAATAAATTCCTTAAAAAAAAATAAAAAGTAAAAAAAAAATAAAATTCTAATCTGACCTGTCTCCACCATCAAAAAAAAAAAAAAAAAAGAAAAAAGAAAAAGACGCTATCTTCCACAAAATGAAGTAAAAATTTCTTTGTGTGACATACAAAGCCCTTCATGATCTGGTTCTTACTTTTTCAACTGTATTTCCAGTTCTTGCTCCATAGGTAATTTTTGTTTAATTTTTTTTTTTTTTTAAGTTTACCTAAGCAATCTGTACTCCCAACATGGGATTTGAACTCATGACCCTGAGATAAGAGCTCCACCAACTGAGTCAGCCAGGCAGCTCTCCATAGATAATTTTTGACAGTGCCATTGCCTAAGCTATTTATCTGTCTGGAATGCCCTTTTCAACTTTTCTCTTGTTCTCTTTAGTCCAGGGAACTCCAGCTTCTATTTTAAAACCCCATTCACTATGAATGACCTGAAAATTTCTTGGGTTCACCCCCTCTAACCTACACTCTTCCCAATTAGACTGTTTTAAGGTAAACTTAGATATCCTATTCTTTGATCTGTAAATACTGGAGTCCTAAAAAAATAAGTACTCTTTTTAAAAACATAATTGCATTATTCTTAATAATAATTCCTACACCTGAAACTAATGTAACATGTGTCAAATATACTCAATTAAAAAAAAATCCTTAATATCTAATATGCAGATTTCCCCAGTTGTCTCATAAACTTTTAAATTAGTTTGAATCAGGATCCCATAGAAAATCCACAATTACATTTGGTTGATATGCCTCTTAAGACTTTCTTAATCGATATATTATCCTTTCTCCTTTTTTTAAATGTTTGTTTTCAGTGTTTATTCATTTCTGAGGAGAGGGAGGAGCAGAGGCTGGAAACAGAGGATACAAAGCAGGCTCTTTGCTGATAGCAGAGAGCCGGATGCGGGGTTCAAACCAAAAAACCAGGAAGGAGATCATGACCCTAGCTGAAGTTGGATGTTTAAGAGACTGAGCCAGGTGCCCCTGCCTTTTTTTTTTTTTTTTTGATAACAGTTTTATTGAGATACAATTCATACACCATACAATTCACTTACTTAAATGTACAATTCAGTGTTCTTTTTTAGTATATTCACAAGAGTTTTACAACTCATGACAATCAACTTTAGAACATTTTCATCACCCAGAAAAGAAATTCCATACCCATTAGTTGTCACTCCTCATTTTTCCCCAAGCCTTAGGCAAGCAGTCTACTTTCTGTGACTATAGATTTGCTTATTCAACAAATGTACAGATTTACATTTCATATGAATAGAATCCTATAACATACAGTTTTCTGTGACTGGCTAATTTAGCATAATGTTTCCAAAATTCATATGTTGTGGCATGTATCAGTACTTCGTTTATTTTCATTGTTAAATAATGTTCCAGCGTATGAACATTTGAGTTGTTTTCTATTGAAAATAACACTGATATGGACATTTGTGTACAAGTGTCAATGTGGGCATATATTTTCATTTCTCTGAATTATTGGGTCATATAAGAACTCTGTATCATTTGAGAAACTCAGACTATTTTCCAAAGTGGTTGTACCATTTTATATTCCCACCAGCAGTGCTTGTGAGGTTCTAATTTCTGTAATCTTGACCAACACTTGTCTCTCTTTTTTTTTTAAACTTTATTTTTTACCAATTGAATATATTTAACTGCTAAACTGCTGTCTTCACTTTTAAGGAATTCATTATTGTACTGGACTGGTAATAATTATGTTTTATTACATAGTAAAGGATATTATTATAATACTAAAAGTAATGGAAGGTTACTATGTTTCTAACACTGGTGGTCACCAGACATAGTCATGGGAAGTTCTAGCCCCAAACCTAGGTAGCCACTTATGTTTTCCACATTGTTTCTTCTCTGTTTAAATTCATAAAACTTCCCATGCAGGATCTAGTCATATCTCACCTCATATCTCATGGAGCTAAGTTTAGGTTAGTAAATTTGGTGGAGAAAAATACTAATTTCTTGATGGAGTGAAATCTGTTATGCAGGTATTATACAGGAATTTAAATTTTATAACATTAAAGATGTAATGAGGGACATTTATTAAGGGCATTAGTTTATTGTTTTTCTAGGAAAAAATTCAAGCAGCATGAAAGTCTTTCCCTTGAAAATCACTTAACTGTTTGACATGTGACCCTTCAGAAAAATATTCTATGCATGTACAAACATAACTATGCATTTTTAAACTATAATTTTAATTATACTTAAAAGCTTTTTCTGCATCTTGTTTTTAAATTTTTTTTTTTAACATTTTTATTTATTTTTGAGACAGGGAGAGACAGAGCATGAACAGGGGAGGGTCAGAGAGAAGGAGACACAGAATCCACAACAGGCTCCAGGCTCTGAGCCGTCAGCACAGAGCCCGACGCGGGGCTCGAACTCACGGACTGTGAGATCATGACCTGAGCCAAAGTCGGCCACTTAACCGACTGAGCCACCCAGGCGCCCCTCTGCATCTTGTTTTTAAACATAATAGTTTATTTTGGAGATCTTTCCATGATCAGTATTTGTGGATTGTCTCATTAATTGTAACTGTTGCACAATAACTCCAGTTAAGGATATACTTTATTCAACTGTCTATTGATGGGCAATTAATCATTCTCAGGGTTTTTTTAATGTTTATTTTTGAGAAAGAGAGCGCACGCGCACAATTGGGAGAGGGACAGAGAGAGAGGGAGTCACGGAATCTGAAGCATGCTCCAGGCTCTGAGCTGTCAGTACAGTGCCTGACACTGGGCTCTAACTCACAAACCATGAGATCATGACCTATGCTGAAGTTGGACACTCAACTGACTGAGCCATCCAGGCACCCCAGTTTTTTACTCTTACAAGCAAAGCTGAAAAGGGACATTTTTACATATCTTTATATTTTTGTGAATAGATTGCCTGGATTAAAGGATATATGTATTTAAATTTTACTGGCCAAATTATCCTTCGGAAATACTAATTTTTATTCCATGATGTAATTTTTATGGGTATTGTCAAACTATAAAATTTGCAGTTCTGATAAATCAGCTTTTATGATGGTTGTTTCTCTTAATTGTCAATGAAATTTAGCTTACTTTCATGTCATTGGCCATTTGTAATGTATATGCAGGTTATCTATACTTGTCCTCTGCCCATTTTTGTTAGGTTTTGTTTTTATTTATTTTAACTAGGATAAAGGCTGTGTGCCTAAAGAAGGTTGCTTGTTGCAAATATTGTTCCCATGTGTCATTTATTAATGATGTAATTTAAAATATTAATTTGTGCTTACAAATCTACCCAAAGTTAAACATGAAGACAAGCATGGAGAAAATTGTATTTGTCACTGTCATGACAGTAGGCTAGAAGAATTTGTGGGGTTTAGAGTAAACTCTTCTAAAACATTGTCTGTGTGGATGATTCCTAGTCTGTGAACAAACTTGATACAAATAAGTTACAGGCTGATACAGAGTTACCTGTATTTTACTGCGAAAATGGTAGTAGCTACTTTCAAAAAATAAAATGTTAATCCCCACTTATAATTCAACACGTTTATTATAGAAAGTTAAAAAAATTTTTTTTAATGTTTGTTTATTTTTGAGACAGAGAGAGACAGAGCATGAACGGAGGAGGGTCAGAGAGAGGGAGACACAGAATCTGAAGCAGGCTCCAGGCTCCAAGCTGTCACCAGAGAGCTGGACGTGGGGCTTGAACTCACGGACTGTGAGATCATGGCCTGAGCCGAAGTCGGATGCTTAACTGACTGAGCCATCCAGGAGCCCCTAGAAAGTTTTAAAAGTTCCTGAAGCTATAAAGAAAACGTCACTTATATTGATGTTACTTAGAAGTAATACTTTTTTTTTTTTTTTAAACTAAGTTCTGTGCCCAACATGGGGCTTGAACTGTGACTCCGAGATCAAGAATTGCATGCTGTACGACTGAGCCAGCTAGGCACCCCTAGAAGTAATACTTGTAATACATTTTCTTCTGAATATGCTATAGTTCATCTCAAAAATCAGATACTGCGTATTCATTTTTTAAACTTAATATATTCTGAACATTTTCCCAGCTGTTATTTAACCTTTTCTCTCTTGTTGGACCTGGGGATTTATTTTCCTTTCTAAAAAATACTATCTTTTTTTTTCCTCCAGTTTATTTATTTGAGAGACAGACTGCGCCACACACATGAGTGATTGGAGGAGAGGCAGAGAGAGAGAGGGAGAGAGAGAGAGAGAGAATCATAAGCAGGCTCTGCTTATTTTCTAGAGGGCTAGGAAACCATTAAAGACTTGGCTACTATGCCTTGGTTTTACATAGTTATATATGGAAAGTTAATGGGATTAGATTAGCCAAAACAATTTTGAAAAAGAAGAGCAAAGCTAGAAAATTCATAATACCCAATTTTAAGATGCAGTATAAAGGAATACTAATCAAGAGAGTGTGATATATTGAACTAAAGAAACAGAATAGAGAACTGAGAAATAGACTTAAATATAGTCAACTGATTTTTTGACAAAGGTGCAAATAACTCATTGGAGAAAGGACAGTCTTTTCAACATATGGTGTTGCAAAAATTGCTCATCTGTATGTAAAGAAGTAAGCCTCAACCTATATAATGTATTTTATGCAAAAAGTAACTCAGCATGGATCATAAACCTAAATGTAAATCATAAAGCATTAAAACCCCTGGAAGAAAGCCTTGAGAAAAGTCTTCTTGACCTTGAGTTTGGCCGAGAGCTCTTAGATACAGCACCAGAGGCATGATCCCTGAAAAGAAAAAAATTGATGAAGTGAACTTCATCAAAATTTAAAACTATTTTCTGTGAAGGACACAGATAAAAGAATGAAAAGACAAGCCATGAACTGGGAGAATGTATTTGTAAACCACATATCTGAGAAAGAAATGAGAATATTCTGGGGAAGGGCATGGGAATCTGGTGGGCGTTTCCAGGTGATTTTTTTTTTTTAATTTTTTTTTAATCTTTATTTTTGAGAGAGAGAGAGAGAGAGAGAGACAGAGTGAGAGCAGGGGAGGAACAGAGAGAGAGGGAGACACAGAATCCGAAGCTGACTCCAGACTCCAAGCTGTCAGCCCAGAGCCTGACGTGGGTCTCGAACCCATGAACTGCAAGATCATGACCTGAGCCGAAGTCGGACGCTTAACCGACTGAGCCATCCAGGCACCCCTCCAGGTGATTCTGATGTAAAAGAAGGTTCCTATTCTTGATATTCAGTGTGATTCTGTGTTTTGCTTTATAAGTAGAATGACTTTATGTTCCAGAGTTATATATTTATACATTTTTTTATTAGCCAAAAAAGAGGTACTTTAAAATTCACTGTTATGTTTATGTGACTACTCTACCACCAAGTACCACCTTCTCATGTAACCATGACACATACCTGTGAAATTATAACCAGAGGTTTTCTTTAAGCTTTGGAATTTTTATGTTAATAGCGTATATAATTTTTTCCCAAGGATTTTTCTATGTGATCTTTTTATTTTTTAGTTTACTTAAAAAAATTTTTTTTTAACTTTTATTTATTTTTGGGAGTGAGACAGAGCACGAGTGGGGGAGGGTCAGAGAGGGAGACACAATCTGAAACAGGCTTCAGCTGCTCATTGTCAGTACAGAGCTCCACCCAGGGCTCGAACCCATGAACTGCGAGATCATGACTTGAGCCCAAGTCCGATCTTAACTGACTGAGCCACCCAGGCACCCCTAATTTTCTTTAATTTTTTATTTTGAGAGAGCGAGTGAGTGTGCAAGCGCACAAACGGGAGGGGGGCAGAGAGAAGGAGAGACAGAATCCCAGGCAGGCTTCACGCCATCAGCACAGAGCCACATGTGGGGCTCGAACTCATGAACTATGAGAACATGATGCAAGCTGAAATCAAGATTCAGACACTTAACTGACGGTGCCACCCAGGCGCCCCTATATGATGTTCTTAATGAGTAGTTGATAGTTGTGATTTTTGTTCAGGCAAGGAAATTACTTCATAACATGTCTAATGTATTTCTGAAGCAGTAATTTAGTAAATGAGAACACTAGGAAAAAGTATTGCTAAGTTGAATATTTTAGCTTCTCATGTAATGCTCTACAAACACCTAGAGAAGGATTTGGGGCCTAGGTAAATCATCATTATGTTATCCTTATATATAATTAAAACTATAAATATTAACTTCAGAAATATGGAGAACATTTAAAGTTTGTTATTTTTGTTTATGTGTACTTTTGTTTACCAATATTGAGTGCTTACATGTGTCAGGCACTGTTGTAGGTGCCAAGGGTACAGTGAACAAAACCCTTGACTCATGGTGCTTATATTCTAGTGGGAGAGATAGACAATGACCAAAAAGTATGTGGCATCTTAGAAAGTGGTTAAGTGCTAAGGAGAAAAGAGTAAAATAGTTAAGTAGGGGTCTGAAGTTAGGAAGAGGATATTAAAAATTTTTGTGTGTGTGACAATTTAGATATTTCTGAAGAAATGTGACTTTTGGAATGTTATCATAAGGGGCAGAGTTAACTAACCATGAAGATCTGAAGAACATCTTACTTGAGAGCTAAAAAATAGTGTGTTGGGGCACCTGGGTGGCTTAGTTGGTTAAGCATCAGATTTAGGCTGAGGACATGCTCATGATTTTGAGCTCCACATGGGGCTTTCTGCTGTCAGCGTGAAGCCCGCTTCGGATCCTCTGTCTCCCCCCGCCCCCCTACTCCCCTCTGCTCCTCCCCTGCTCACACTCTCTCCCTCAAAAAAAAAAAAAAAAAAAAGAATAGTGTGTGTTATTTTTTGTTGTATGCCCTCGTGGGTTAATGAAGTAGAAGGCAGTGAGTAAAAAGTTGAATTATGTTTATTTTCTGTTGTAAAGGCTTGTAGTTAGACTTTTCTTTCTTTTTTTCTTTTTTTGCTAAGTGCTATTTAGTGCAACTAATTTCTTGGGTTTTTATGGGTTGTGATTTTAGTCCCTACAAGCAACTTTAGAGACTGAAGACTCAGGGTTAAAACTTAAAACTGTTCATATTTCCCAGTGGAGTTAGAGAGTAGGCATTATGTACTTTAGTGTTTAGTAACCCTTTGAGTTTTCTGCTAAATCTCATTCTTAATACAGAGGCATTATAATATAGTGATTAAAGTTTGGGCTTTAGAATAAGACAGCTAGGTTCTGGTTCTGAAACTGATCTTGGGCAAATTATTTAACCTCTGTAGGCCTTTAGTTTCTTCTGTAAAATGGGATGAAGGAATGTGGCATGCGCTTTGTTAGGAATACTGTGAGAATTAAGTATTATGTTAGTACATGTGAAGGTACTTAGAATGTGCCTGCTATGTGAAAAGCAGTCAGTAAATGTTAGTTGGTGTTAGTGTTAGCAACACTGTTTTGAGTGGTATTTTTCACTTTATAAGTAATAACATGTGCATCATGTAGGATGATATTAAATGAAAAGTTTTATTATGCCTACTACTCTATCCCTTCCCATATCCCTGGTTGTATTTCCCAGAGGTGGTGGTGGTTTTTTTTCCATTTTTTCATTTAAAAAATTGTACTAACCACATAACATAAAATTTCCCATTTTAACCTTCTTTAAAAACATTTTTTTTTTCCTTAGGGGAACCTGGGTGGTTTAGTTGGTTCGGTGTCTGACTCTTGATTTCGGCTCAGGTCATGATTTCATGGTTCCTGAGATCGATCCCCATGTTGGGTTCTGTGCTGTCAGTGAGGAGCCTGCTTGGGATTTTCTCTTTCTCAAAATAAATAAACATTAAAAAAAAATTTTTTTTAAGTGGTTTCCACACCCAATGGAAGTCAGGACCCTGAGATTAATAGTACTGTGCTCTTCTTACTGAGCTAACCAGGTGCCCCCTTCCATTTTAGCCATTTTTAAGTATATACTTTAGTACTTAATACCATTAATTTTTGTACTTTAAAAGCAGTCTTTCTTTTTCTTTCTTTTTCTTTTTCTCTTTCTTTCTTTTTTTTTTTTTTTTTGCTATGGAAGATGATCACAAAATATCCACTTCCCCTCTGTTGAATATCTTCCCAATTTTCTAATAGCTTCTTAACTTTTAAATTGCTTGTATTGAGTTAAAAATTTTATAAAAATCAAAGTTTTACCTGTCTGTAGTTTAAAGAATTAAATGAGTTTTGCAAAGTTACTTCATAAAATAGTCCCCCAGACACTGCCTCTTCATTTCCATCACTCCACACAAAAGAACTTAAAATTCTTATAGCTGGGGCGCCAGGGTGGCTCAGTCGGTTAAACATCTGACTTCAGCTCAGGTCACGATCTCACGGTCCGTGAGTTCGAGCCCCGCGTTGGGCTCTGGGCTGATGGCTCTGAGCCTGGAGCCTGCTTCCAATTCTGTGTCTCCCTCTCTCTCTGCCCCTCCCCCATTCATGCTCTGTCTCTCTCTGTCTCAAAAATAAATAAACGTTAAAAAAAAAAATTCTTATAGCTGATCATTTTGGCATTAACCTCCTTAATACTGTGCTTCTATTACTACTCTCTGATTTTTAAATTTTATTATCTGTGATTGCCCGCCATAGAAGATAAGGATTTCTTTTTAAATCCCTCCACTGTCTTCTTTCCCTCTAACATATATGTTACACATACACGCACATATATTCCTCCAGTCTTCCTAAAGTTATATCATAATTATAGATCTTCATTACTTAAAATTTAAGATGTAGTAAAATATTACTTTTTTTTTAAGTTTATTTATTTTGAAAGAGACAGAGATAGTGTGAGTGGGGGAGGGGCAAGGAGAGAGAAAGAATCCCAGGCATGCTACACACTGCAAGCACAGAGCCCAACGAGGGACTCAAACTCACAAAACCATGAAATTGTGACATCAACCGAAACCAAGAGTTGAATGCTTAATCAACTGAGCCACCCAGATCCCCCCAAAATATTTTTATTTCCCACGTAATATTTTGTTTTCCATATAGTTACCTTATTTTGCTTACTCATTTACTTTTCTATGTAGTTACCACTAATCCCAAGAATTTTTTTTGTAATAGCTTTATTGAGATATAATTTATATTCCATGTAATTCTGCCACTTAATAGTGTTTAATCCAGTGGTTTGTAGCATATTACAGAGTTATGCAATCATTGTTACTACAACCAATTTTAGCATATTTTCATCACCTACCAAGAAAACTTTTTTTTTAAGTATGCTTTATGCCCAGTGTAGAGCCCACTGTGGGGCTCGAACTACAATCATGAGCTCAAAACCTGATCTGAGATCAAGTCAAACACTTTAACCGACTGAGCCACCCAGGGGACCCCCCCCCCCCCAGTTTTTTTTACCATAGGAAAATCCCTTAACCGTTAGCAGTCATACCCCGTTTCTCAGCAACCTCTTCAATCCTAAACAGTCACTGATCTACTTTTTCTGTGTATTAGACTTGCCTGTTCTAGTGCTTGCTTTGGCAGCACATATACTAGATTTGTCTGTTCTGAACATTTTGTATAGATGGAATTGTACAGTGTGTATATATACGTATATATACACACATATATACACAGATACGTTTATACATATATATATGATCTTTTGTTACTGACGTCTTTAACTTAGCACAATGTTTTCAAAATTCATCTGTTGCTGAATAAAATCACATTGTATGGACATAATGCATTTTGTTTATCCATTTGTCTGTTGATGGACATTTGGGTTGTTTCTACTTTTTGGCTATTATGAATAATGCTTCTGTGAACATTTATGTACATATTTTGTGTGGATATTCTTTTCATTTCTCTTGGGTGTGTATCTAGGGGTGGAATTGCTAGATTATATGGTAACTGTTTAATCTTGTGGGAAATTACCAGACAGTTCTCCAAAGCGGCTGTATCATTTTACTTTTCACCAGTCTCCTGAAGTATTCTGAATTTTATTCTGCATAGTTGCCTTCTGTATCTAGTTTATAGCTGTTTACTGAGTTTACTGTCTTTGCCATCAGCCTGGGTGTTTCATGCTCCTACCTGTGTTATATTGGCTGTTTACCTTATTGTCTGTGTCTTTGGTTCATTCTCATGTTTTGGTATATCATATCCTTCAGTAGATGTTTTTGAGGAGGTGTGCATAGCACATGAATTTTTGAAGTCTTCTTTTTTTTTAATTTTTTTTAACGTTTATTCATTTTTGAGAGACAGAGAGCATGAGCGGGGAAGGGGCAGAGAGAGAGGGAGATACAGAATCTGAAGCAGGCTCCAGGCTCTGAGCTGTCAGCACAGAGTCTGATGTGGGGCTCGAACTCACGAACTGCAAGATCATGACCTGAGCCGAAGTCGGACACTCAACCGACTGAGCCACCCAGGTGCCTCTACAGCTCTTATTCTAACTTGAGCTCTTACTGAATTTGAGTTGCTTGGCAGGGTATAGAATTCTAGATTGGAAATCACATAGCTTTAGAATTTTGAGGCTATTGCTCTATTATCTTCTTGGTTCCAAAAGGGCTTTTTGAAATTCAGAACCATTCTAAATCCTGCCCATTATATGTGAATTCTTTTCTTCTGGAAATTTGCAAGATCATCTTTGTGTTCCCACTGTTCTGAAATTTCACATTGCTATGGGTACTTTTAATCTGGAAACTCGTGTTCTTCAGCATTGAAAAATTTTCTTGAGTTATTTCAATGATATTTCTCCTATAAATTTTTTTTGCTGTTATCTTTTGGAAGTGCCTGTTACGTGGATGTTGGATTGCCTGGATTAATCTCTAATTTACATTGTCTTTGAGGTGCCTGAGTGGGTCAGTTGGTTAAGCATCCAATTCTTTTTTTTTTTTTATTTAAAAAAAATTTTTTTTCTTTTAACGTTTATTTATTTTTGAGACAGAGAGAGACAGAGCATGAACAGGGGAGGAGCAGAGAGAGAGGGAGACACAGAATCTGAAACAGGCTCCAGGCTCTGAGCTGTCAGCACAGAGCCCAACGAGGGGCTCGAACTCACGGACTGTGAGATCATGACCTGAGCCGAAGTCGGATGCTTAACCGACCAAGCCACCCAGGCGCCCCAAGCATCCAATTCTTGATGTCAACTCAGGTCATGATCTCTCACTGTCTGCTGGGCATGGAACCTGCTGATTCTCTCTCTCTCCCCTTCTGCCCCTCCTTTATTTACACTCACTGTCTCCCTGTCAAAAAAAAAAAAAAAAAGTCTTTTTATCTGATTTTCAGTTTCTTTGTATTTTTATTTTTGTTATTATTTATTGTTTTTTTAAGTAATCTCTACCCTTAATGTGGGGCTTGAACTCACTACCCCAAGATCAAGAGTTGCATGATCTCACTGAGCCAGCCAGGTGCCCCATGTTTTTATACTTTTACTCTTGATTTCAGCTCAGATTATGATCTCATGAGGCAACTATGCAGAATAAAATTCATGCACTGACAGTGTGGAGTCTGCTTGGAATTCTGTCTCTCTTCCTCTCTCTCTGTCCCTTCCCCACTCATGGCCCCCCCTTCTCTCTGTCTCTCTCTCTGTCTCTCTCTGTCTCTGTCTCTCTCTCAAAATAAATAAAAACTTTAAAAAAATTACCTCACCTGGAGTGCTTAGCTGACTCAGTAGGAGGAGCATGTGGCTCTTGATCTCAGGGTTGTAAGTTTGAGCCCCACACTGGGTGTGGAGATTACTTAAAAAAAAAAAAAAAAAAAAAAATCTTGGGTGCCTGAATGGCTCAGCTGGTTAGGCATCTGGGTCTTGATTGTGGCTTAGGTCATGATCTCACAGTTTGTATGAGCCCCTTGTTGGTCTTCCTGCTCACAGCGAGGAGCCTACTTGCGATTCTTTCTCTCCCTATCTCTGCCCCTCTCCCCGCTCACACTCTGTCACAAAATAAATAAACTTAAAAAGAAATAATTAACTCACCTTTATCTTTCACCCCTTCTGTGGAGTTATTCATTTTTGTTTTATGTAGCATTTTTAGTATAATTTACATAGAATAAAATGTACTGATTTTAAGGGTGTGGCTTGATTAATTTTGACAAATCCCATTTAGTCACCACCTCTGTGAAATTATAGAACATTTCCGTAATTCCAGACAGTTCCTTCATACCCCTTCCCAGTAATTTTCCCCCACATCATCCCAGGCAGCTACTCTTGTTTGCTATCACTATAGCTTTTATTTTTGCCTGTTTCAGAGATTTATGTAAATGAAATCATACAGTATGTATTCCTGGGTTTGGCTGCTTTTCCTCAACATATTGTTTTTGAGATTCACATATGTTACATGTAGTTTGTTCCTTTGGATGAGTAGTATTCCATTGTATCAATATACCCTAATTTGTTTATCTCTTTCTCTGTTTGATAGGCATTTTTCCAGTTTTTGCTACTTGGAATAAAGCTGTTATGAACATTTCTGTTAAGGTCTTTTAGTGGACATTCATTTTTATCTCTTGGGTAAATAGAATACCTAAGAGTAGAATTTCTGTATGTTTATCTCTGCTGTTTTTATTTAAAGAGTTCTATCTTGATACCTGATTTTTAAAAATAACATTGTTTTTGAGTCTTGGTTGCAGTGTTTTCTCCGAACTTTCTGAAGACATTGTATATTTTTATGTAGCGGTAGATGGTGATTTATTTTTTTAAGCTTATTTTTCCCTCATAGACTGTTTCTTCCACGTTTTTTTTTTTTTAATTTTTTTTTTAATGTTTATTCATTTTTGAGAGAGACAGGGACAGAATGTGAGTGGGTTAGGGGCAGAGAGAGAGGGAGACACAGAATCCGAAGTAGGCTCCAGGCTCTGAGGCTGACGCAGTGCTCGAACTCATGAGCTGTGAGATCATGACCTGAGCCGAAGTCGGACGCTCAACCGACTGAGCCCCCCAGGAGCCCCCCAGGTTGTTTTTGATAAGAAAGATTCATGTTAAAGACTTTACCTTAAGTCTGGTAATCTTTGGTTATCTGCTCAGTAGTCTTTTTTTTTGTTTTTTGTTTTTTGTTTTTTCAGTTGAGGTTTAATATACAGTAAAGTGTATGCCTAGAACGAGAGAAAACATTTTTAGTGCTCCAAAAGGCACTCTTGTACCCCTTCCAAGTCTGTACCCTCACTCCCCTAAACCATTAATTAGGGGTGTCTGGCTGGCTCAGTTGGTAAAGCATGCAACTCTTTATCTCAGGGTTCTGCGTTGAAGCCGCACAATGGGCATACAGCTTACTTAAAAAACAAAACAAAACAAACACACAAAACCTAGGGGCCACCCGGATGGTTCAGTAAGTTAAGCGTCTGACTCTTGGTTTTATTGGTTTCAGCTCTGGGCATGATCTCACGGTTTGTGAGTTCGAACCACACATTGGGCTCTGTGTTGGCAGTGCAGAGCCCGCTTGGGATTCTGTCTCCACCCCCCCCCCCCCAAAATAAATAAACTTAAAAATACCCTATAGCCACTGATTATTTTGATGATTTCTATCATAATTTAGTTTTGCCTATTTTTCAACTTCATGTAAGTGAAATTATTCCATTTTTTCTTCTTTGTTATACATTCTTATAATTGTTTTTAGCAGTTATCCTAAATCAGAGTTTTTCAACTTTAACACAATTGACATTTGGAGCCAGTGATTTTTTTGTTGTGGGGTAGGGGGCTATCCTGTGTGTTGTATGATGTTTAGCAGCATCCCTGGCTGCTACCCACTAGGTACCTGTAGCAGCCGTCTCTCAGTTGTGACAACCAGTCTTCAAGCATTACAAGATGTCTCCTTGGAGGCTAAAATTGTCCCTGGTTAAGAACCACTGCCCTAGATATTTCAATCTGCATTCCTTTTTTTTTTTTTTTTAATATGTATGTATGTATGTATGTATGTATGTATGTAATCTCTATACCCAAGGTGGAACTCAAACTCATGACCCAGAGATCAAGAGTTGCATGCTCTTCTGACTGAGCCAGCCAGGTGCCCCTCAGTCTGCATACTTTATTTTTTTTAAGTTTATATATTTTGAGAGAGAGTGCACATGTGTACAGGTAGGGGAGGGGCAGAGAGAGAGAGAGGGAGAGAGAGAATCCCAAGCAGGCTGAGCACTGTCCGTGCAGAGCCCAATGTGGGGCTCCATCCCACGAACCATGAATTTTGACATGAGCCAAAATCAAGAGTCAGATGCTTAACCACTGAGCCACCTACACACCCCTGCATTCTTAACTTACTACATTTTAGTCTGAGTTAGTGCTTTTCAAAAAAAGTGAGAACCACATAACAATTGAATTCCAGTCTGTCCTCCTTACCCTTTGTGCTACTGATATCACACTTTAGTTACACATGTCTTATAGACCTCTAAGGCAATAATAGTATTGTTGTTTTACATATTTAATCCTTGTAAAATAAGCAGAAAATCTCAAACACATGCACACTTTTAAAAAAAAATATTTATGAGAGAAAAAGAGTGTGTGTGTGTGTGTGTGTGTGTGTGTGTGTGTGTGTGAGAGAGAGAGAGAGAGAGAGAGAGAGAGAGAGAGAGAGAGAGAGAGAGGAGCAGAGAGGGAGCTAGAACCCAAAGCAGGCTCTAGGCTCTGAGCTGTCAGCCCGGAAATGGGGCTCGAACTCAGGAACTGCGAGATCATGACCTGAACCGAAGTTGATGCTTAACTGACTGAGCCACCCAGGTGCCCCCCCCCCCCTTTTTTTCCTTTTCTTGTTTAAAAATATTATTTATTTTTGAGAGAGAGAGAGAGACAGACACAGACAAAGTGCAAGTGGAGATAGAGCCCGACACGGGGCATGAACCCACAAACCGTGAGATCATGACTTGAGCCGAAGTCGGACACTCAACTGACTGAGCCACCCAAGCACCCCACTTTTTTTCTTTTTTAATTAAAAAAAATTTTTTTTTTAACATTTATTTATGAGAGACAGAGAGAGACAGAGCATGAGTAGGGAGGGGCAGAGAGGAGTGTGGGACACAGAATCCAAAGCAGGCTCCAGGCTCTGAGCTGTCAGCACAGAGCCCAACGTGGGGCTGGAACTCACGGACCACAGGATCATGACCTGAGCTCAAGTCGGATGCTTAACCAACTGAGCCACCCAGGCACCCCCCACCTTTTTAATATTTATTTTTGAGAGAGAGACAGAGTGTGAGTGGGAGAGGGACAAAGAGAGAGGGAAACACAGAATTTGAAACAGGCTTCAGTCCTTGAGCTGTCAGCACAGAGCCCGATGTGGGACTTGAACTCACAAACAGTTCATGACCTGAGCTGAAGTCAGTTGCTAAACTGACTGAGCCACCTAGGTGCCCTCTCAACCCCCCCCCCTTTTTTTTTTAAATAAGGCAAATATTTATGAGACTACAGCACCCAGGTCAAAAAATAGAACTATTTTTCAGCTATCCAGGAATCCTTCCCATGTCCCGTTTTGATTATAACCTCTTCCCCCTCCCCTTCCCAGATAACCATTGTTCTGACTCTTAATCATTTCCTTATTCTTTATAGTTTTATCACCAAGTATGCATTCATAGACTATCGTGTTACTCATTTTTTAAAATTTCGGGTTTTTAAAGTTTTTTTTAAATTACAGTTTACCCCTCTGCCTCTTTCTTTACATTTTTTTCTCTTGAAGAACCCTGGCCAAAGTTTGAATTTTACTGATTGCACGTCTCATGTTGCAGTTAAGCATGTTCCTTCATCCTCTGTGTTTATTACAAATTGGTAGCTGGATTCACAGCCTTGGTCAGACTCTGGTTCAGTCCTTTAGGCATTGCTGTAGGCAGTATTGTGTTCTTTAATCAGGAGTTATGTTACTGGTTTTCTCTCTTATTGTCATGTTAGCAGTTGGGCTTAATGCCCAGATCAATTAAATTATTGATAGTTGCAAAACAGTAACATTCTGTTATTTCTTTTTTATTTATTAGTTGGGATACTTTTTTTTTTTTAATTTTTTTTAACGTTTATTTATTTTTGAGACAGAGAGAGAGCATGAACAGGGGAGGGGCAGAGAGAGGGAGACACAGAATCTGAAACAGGCTCCAGGCTCCGAGCTGTCAGCACAGAGCCCGACGCGGGGCTCAAACTCACGGACCGCAAGAACATGACCTGAGCCGAAGTCGGACGCTCAACTGACCAAGCCACCCAGGCGCCCCTAGTTGGGATACTTTTATTAAGAGATGTTTCTCTGGGGCGCATGGGTGGCTTGGTCGGTTAAGCGTCCGACTTCGGCTCAGGTCATGATCTCGCGGTCCATGAGTTTGAGCTCCGCGTCGGGCTCTGTGCTGACCGCTCAGAGCCTGGAGCCTGGAGCCTGTTTCGGATTCTGTGTCTCTCTCTCTCTCTGCCCCTCCCCTGTTCATGCTCTGTCTCTCTCTGTCTCAAAAATAAATAAACGTTAAAAAAAAAAAAAAGAGATGTTTCTGCTTATCTACTAGTTATCCAGAGCTACAGGATGCATACTTGGTTTTATGTCTTTATCTCTTTCAAGATAGCAGATTAGTTCCCTATTATCCTCTGAGAACTATTTTTAAAATAGTGTTATTGTGAATTTAGGAATTCAAACATCTGATGGGTTTTAATCAATGGTAATTATTAACATTATTGATTCTCAGATTGTCCTACTGTTGGCCAATTGAAGCCTACTACATTAGCTCTTGAATAACTTGATCCACTCCAGGTGTTCTTTATAGCATTCTTGCTATAGGGTATGACCAAGTGTTTGAGGCTTATCTTTTACATTTCCTGCTCCAGATTGGTAACCACCTGGTTTCTCCAAGACACCCTAGTTATTAGTGGAAAATGATATTTGAGAATGTCATCTGGGCATTAGGTATGTGCATTGCTGAGTTATCATTTTGTCTAAGACAGAGTTAGAGGAGTGATGTATGTACATCTGTTTCCACACACAACCACACACACACACATTTTAAGACTTAATCTCTTTTATATGACATCTATATATCCTTTTTCCCATACCCAAAATTCTGTTCTTAAGGATATAGGGAATAACGGATTAAAATGTCATCATCATTATTTTTTTAATGTTTATTTTTGAGAGGGAGAGACAGAGGGCGAGTAGGGGAGAGGCAGAGAGAGAGGGAGACACAGAATCTGAAGCATACTCTAGGCTCTGAGCTATCAGCACAGAGCTCGACACGAGGCTCGAACCCCCAAGCCACGAGATCATGACCTGAGTGAGCCTAAGTCGGATGTTTAACCGACTGAGCCACCCAGGCACCCCTAAAATATCACATTATTAATTGCTCATTTGTTTTATCCCACATTATACAGTAGTCTCAGAATAGCAATACTAATAATACTGTTAGCCATATGATTGCTGAGCAGTTGCATAAATTATTTTGCATATGCTATCTCCATTTCCTCTGTAGAGCTGTACTATCTATCTATACCATCAGATTACATTGATATTACATACTGTATTCTTTTAATCACCTATTTTTAGTTCTATAAGCAATTATAGAGTTCAGTGGAACTATATACATAGTTCAGAAGTTGACATACTTTTTCTGTAAAAGGCCAGATAGCAGATATTTTAGGCTTTGTAGGCCAGAAGGAAAAAATCAAAGTTATTATTACATAGTTACTTACATAACGAGAGAAACCAAACTTCCACAAAACCCTATTGACAAAATTCAAAATGTAAATAGTTGAGTATAATTTTTTATAATGTAGGTCTACTAATGAGAAGAATGGAATTAATTTTGGGGGTTAGATAATGCTTAATTGGGGTTCAGAGCTATTATCATTAAGATTGATTGCAGTTGTTCATTTGTGAATGTTGATCTCTAATGAGATTTTCTTTTCAAAAAGTCTACACACAGATTGGTACTGCCAAATACAAACATCAATCCGTGAGTATATGATTTTAATTGAAATAATTTATCGCTTGGAAGGCATTTATAAAATTCTGTTAGATTCTTGATATTTGTCTTTCAGTGTATCATTATAGTACAGATTAGTCACTTCCAGTTGTAGGTTAGGTTGAAGCTCCTCAGTTGCACAGTTATACATGGATTGATTTTAAAATATGAATTTTCTGGGGCGCCTGGGTGGCTCAGTTGGATAAGCGTCCAACTTTGGCCCAGGTCATGATCTTGCGGTTTGTGAGTTCAAGCCCTGTGTCGGGCTCTGTGCTGACAGCCAGAGCCTGGAGCCCACTTCGGCTTCTGTGTCTCTGTGTCTCTCTGCCCCTCCCCCACTTGCGCTCTGTCTCTCTCTGCCTATCAAAAATAAATAAATGTAAAAATAAAAAGAAAATTAAAAAATAAAATAAAATATGAATTTTCTGTTTTACTTAGGGTCCAAAAACACTGCTGAAATTGTCCTTTGAGCTCAGAAAATAGATATTTTGCAAATTTGTGTGGGAATGGAGACCTTAATTTTTGACTGAACAGGAAGCGTATAAGCAGTTTGCCATTACATACGATTCTAATAGCTTTAGTTATTAAAATATTTTAGGCTTTACCTGCAGTGTGTTTCTTATATAAGCAGTCTTTTGCTAATTTTAAGTTCATCAAGAAACCAAGTTTTCAGCAAAAGCTAAATTTTCAAATCCATTTGGTGTTCTACAATAATGGTTGTGGCTGATTTTTTTTCTTTAGAAAAATGTTGAGTCCATTCCTTGGGCTCAAAAAATGGCAGTAAAACTGCCAAGCCATGGAACTGCTGAGCGGTGGGGCAAGTCAGGATATTCAGCTTCTGTTTTGGAGCCAATGATGGTGAAATCCCCGAAAGCAAATGAAATTTATCTTTTGGCACTACTGGTCTATAAGACATGATGGGTTCAGATATTTTCCCGAGAATACCTGCTGCTGAGTAATACAGTGAATAACCATAGTCTTGAAATACCTTATACATTTTACATTTTCATAAGTTTTGTTAATTTGTCCCCACTAAGCCTTTTTCTTACCACACACATTTTACCACCATTGCTTGTAGCATTTCTTAGATTCCACTTCAGGTTATACTGAATTAATGATTTCTTAAGTTTGAAAATACTCTTTACTCTAGTAGTTTCACATAGGCATTCATAGAGGCTAATTTTTTAGTTACTCAAACTCTGTATTGATTGATCAAATAAATAACTGATAAGTAATCTGCAACATCTGTTAACTCATCTGTATTCAAGGAAACCTGCTAGAAATCATTTGCCTTGTTTTTAAATTGACTATTGCTATTGCTCCCAATATCCTCAACTTGGTTGAACAACTGTTCTCTCTGGAAAGGCTAATAATCTTAAACAAGTTCGTTTTCTCTAGACACATTTCCTTGACTGCTGTAATCAAACATTATTTAATTAACTCACCATTAGTAAATGGCTTTCCTTGCTAGGCTGACAAATGAGCTACTCACACACATAGTGTGGTTGCAGTTTCATTTTTTCATTTTATGAAGAAATTAATATGAGATAATTTAAAATTTTCTGATTTTCTAATGCTTTCCTGTGAGTTGGGAACTCTTATGATGAGTACAATCTGGTAATGTCTCTATATGTTGTATTCTTTTAGCATAGTTATAGTGTCATTACATAATAAAGACAATGCTTTGCCATCTAATTTGATGACAAAACATACTCCACTGTGCCTTGATGTGTGACATTTAAAGTGCACTTTCTTGTTTTGACATGATGGGTTATGCACTCATAAATAAAATTAAAATGTCATGTACAGCAGTATGTGTGACACTCCATGCTGTCAGATACAACTACATCACTGCAATTTATAGTGCACCGTGATGCAGCAGTGTGAGAGGGCACCACATAGTCTCTATTGCAGCTACTCAACTCTGCATTGCAGCATTAGAACAGCCAAGCCAATCATAAAAAAATGAGTGTGATGGTGTTCCCATAAAACTTTATTTTATGGATATTGAAATTTGAATTTTTTTTTTTTATTTGAAAAGTACTTGTTAGTATTTAATGAACCTCTCTCCATGTGGCTTCAGGCTTCAGGCTACCAGGACACAGGCTCCCCCCACACTCTTAATCTTCTCCCCAGCTCTTCTACTGAAGAATTTGGCCTTCACAATGACAGGCTGTTTGGGGAGCTTTCCCTTTCCCAAAACTTTGTAGTAGCCCGATTGCACCACATCAATGATAGGAGCAGCTCCAGTCTTATTTTTGGCAGCATTTACCTGTTTCTGCTCACTAACCAAGGTCCACAGTTTATCAAGGTTGACAGTTGGGCAGAAGCTCTAGTTCCTTTTGAAGTGGTAATGTCTCATACCAACTTTTTCAAAGTAACCTGGATGATATTTGTCAAAGTTGATCCTGTGGTGATGCATGCCACCAGCATTACCCCGGCCTCCTGGGTGCTTCCGGTGCTTGCCGATGCAGCGGTGGCCGTGGCTCACGTGGCCCTGGCTCACGTGGCTCCGAAGTTTCTGGGTCTTCCTCAGTCTGGATGGCATATCGGTGGCCCAGAAAAAAGAGTGAAATTTGAATTTTATGTGTTTTTAGGCATCGCAAATATTCTTTGTATTTAACCACATATTTCCCTTTCAACTGTTTTTCATCAGTTCTTGCAGGGTACTTTTTTTGTTTTTTTGTTTACTTATTTATTTTGAAAGAGAGAGAGAGAGAGTGCGAATGGGGCAGGGTCAGAGAGAAAGGGAGAGAGAAAATCCCAAGCAGGCTCCATGTTGTCAGCGCAGAGCCTGACAGCAGGTTTGATCCCATGAACCATGAGATCATGACCTGAGCCAAAATCAAGAGTTGGATGCTCAACTGACTGATCCATCCGGTGCCCCTGCAGTGGTACTTTTATCTTAGATGTTTTCCTTCAGCATGAGGAACTTGCTTTCAATAAATTATGTAGTGCAAATTTGCTGACAACAATTTATCTCCGCTTTCGTTTGCCTGAAAACATCTTTATTTTTTGAAGTTTTTTTTTTTTTTTTTTTTTTTTTCTGGGTGTAGAATTGTAGCTTTTTTGGTGGGAGGGTGGGGGTGGGCCAGAGAAGAAGCTTTCAGTATTCCAAAATCATCATTTTCTTGTTTTCTGGCTTCCTTAATTTCTTTTTTCCCCTAGCTTTATTGAGATAAAATGGACATATAACTTTAAGTTATGTAAAAGTTTACCGTGTGCAGTGCAATTATATTGCAAAATGATTACCACAACGTGGTTAGTTAACATATCCTTTATCTCTCATAATTACCAGGTTTTTGTTGTTATGGTGGTGAGAATGTTTATGATCCACTCTCTTAGCAGCTTTCAAGTACATTGTTGTTAACTATAGCCCCCATGCTATACATTTGATCCCTAGAACTTACTCATCTTACAACTGGAAGTTTGTACCCTTTGACCAACATCCCCATCCCCACCCCCACCCCCACTCTCACCCCCATCCCAAAGCCCTGGCAACCACCAACCAATCAATCAACTCTCTGTTTCTGTGACTTTGGCTTTTTTAGATTCCACAACTAAGTGAGATAATACAGTATTTGTATTTCTCTGTCTGACTTAACTTTACTTAGCATAATGCCCTCAGTGTTCATCCATCTTCTCCCAAACAGCAGGATTTTCTTTTATGGCTGAATAATATTCCATTGTATATGTATTGGCTTCCTGAATTCCTTTTGACAAGTCAGCTATCAGTACTATTATTGCCACTTTAAGATAATGTCTTTTTTTCTTCTGGCTACTTTTAAGATTCTCTCTTTGTTTTCAGCATTTTATGGTGTGCTTAGATGTGGTTTTCTTGGCATTTATCCTGCTTTTGGTTCACTGAGCTTTTTTTTTTTTTTAAGTTTATTTTGAGAGAGAGAGCACAAGTGCACGTGCATGAGTGGGGGAGGGACAGAGAGAGAGAGAGAATCCCAAGCAAGCTCTGCACCATCAGCACGGAGCCCAATGCAGGGCTTGAACCCACGAACCATAAGATCATGACCTGAGCCCAAATCAAGGGGCTCCTGGGTGGCTCAGATCATGATCTCATGGTTTGCAAGTTCAAGCCCTGCATTAGGCTCTCTGCTGTCAGTGTGGATTCCACTTCACATCCTCTGTCGCCCTCTCTCTCTCTCTGCACCTCCCCACTTGTGCTCGCTCACTGTCTCTCTTTCTCTCTCTCTCTCTCTCTCTCTCTCTCTCTCTCTCAAAAATAAACATTTAAAGAGTCTGGCGCTAAATCGGCTGAGCTACCCAGGTACCCCAGTTCACTGAGCTTCTTAAATTTGTGTGTGGTTCATCAGTTTTGGAAAATTCTTAGCCATTATGTCTTTGTATATTGCTTTTACCTTGTTCTGTCTCTCTCATCTCCATTTATAGATTAGACCTTTTGTAATTAGGTCCTACCTATCTCCTACACTCTGTTCTGTCCTTTTTTTTTTTTTTTTCTTCCTGTTCTGTGCTTCACTGTGAACATTTTATTGACCTGAATTTGAGTTCACTAATCCTGTTTGATGCTGTTCCAAATCTGCAGTTAAATCTACCCAGTGAGTCCCCAGTTCTAGATACTCTATTTCAGGTTTAGACTTTTTAAACTAGATTCAAGTTATTTGGTGAAGTTTATTTTAAAAATTAATTCACATCTTTTTCTCTATTTTCTTTTAACATACTAATCTTTGGCATTTTAAAGACCTTGGCTACTAACTCGAATACTTGGGTCATCTGTGGATTTGTTTCTATACCTTTTTCCTCTCTTGATTATCAGTCATTATTCTGCCTCTCTATATGTCAGTTTTTTATTATATGTTGGAGAATGCATATAAAAGAACCATAGAGAGGCAGAGGTAATCTTTATCCAAAGGTGCTTTCCCCTTTCCCTCTGTTAGGAAGATAGGTTGTCAGGCTGTTCCTTTCAAACCAGGCAAGGATTAATTTAGACTGGGGCTTGGGTTACAGTTTAGTAAGACTTAGTTCATCTCTAGTTGCCCTAGTGTTTCTGGTATGCTCCTCTGGACTTTTCTTTGAGAGAGGTGAATTTATGTCTTCTCAGCTTTGGATGACTACAGGAGATGGAATTCTGTCCTTCAGAAGTTCTGAGTTAGCTTTTTATAAAACCTCTGACACCATGCAGCTATAAAATCTGAAGGGAGATTGTGTTTTTGTGTCTATGCCCTAGAGCCAGGGGAAAATTGTCCATGTGTTTTAAGCACTTGTCCTTCATTCCAACCCTGTGTGACCACCAAAAACTGATTTCTCTTTCTCTTAGAGTCCCCCTACCAATGTCCAGTCTCCTTTTTCAGCACTCCCCTCCCCCTGCTCAATTGGCAAAATGCCCTCTACCACTGAAAAAGAAAATGAATAAAGTGGCCATCTGTTTCTGGCTTATAAAAGAAAGACTTTCCTCTTTCTGAAATTTTAGTTCAAATAGGTCTTGTTACTTTTGTCATTTTCCATATTCTTTCCAAAAATGTGATTTTTGCAAACTGCCCTCACTCCCTGCCACTTTGCACCATTGCAGTGAGAACATTGGTCTGTGACCTACTGTATCTTACTTGGAAGGAGAATTGTCTCCTATTTAATATCTGAGTGACCAAAAAGCTGGCCAAGTTCTGAGTGCATGGATGGCAGGCAACTTTTAACATATGATCTGGCTAGCCTTTTTCTAATGGAACCTCTTAATGTCACTATCTTTAGGCCTTTCTTTTGGGCCTGTGAGTTTCCTCAGTGGAGGCCTTTAACGGTTTTCTGTCTGGAGAGTAAGAGACTACCAATTATCTGTGAGCCACCTGAGGAAGATGACTAGGGTTGTCAGGTTATAGCATATTATCTTTTACTTACTGCCCACTGCCTGATTGCAGCATGGAGTTACAACCCTACACTGAGCCTGATGTTACCCAACTCAAAGACTTTGACCTTCTCCAGAGAATAAAGCGTCTGTCTTCTGGCAAGAGCATCCAGCTGCATAAGTCAGGGAGGGGATTTGAGAAGCTGACTGCTTTATAAAAAAACCTTCAGGCAGCCTTCCTTCTCTTAGCTCTCTCCTATTCCCACTTCCAGAGCTACTTGATGCTTCCAGTTTTCAAGATTTGGGGGAGGGGAGGTCGTTGTATGTATAATGTTGGTTCTCTGTTTTTCCACTGCCAGTTTAAGACCGCTTTCTCTGGCCAGTTGGAATAATTTGTTTCTTTTCCATCTGTTTTCTACTGTCCAAAATTTAATTGCTTTGTCTCTTTGGGCATTGTCTTTGTCCTTGTGGGTGTATGCTTTAAAAAAAAAAATCCTATATTTTAAGTTTTAGTGGGTCTGAGGATGAGCAAAAATAGGAGCTATGACTTCAATCTATAATACTAAAAAAAGATAACTTGGTACAAAACTCATAAGGTATAAAAGGGCACTTACAGCAAAAAGTTAGTCTGAATAATCTATTCTTTTCTACTGGTTGTAATGCAACCTTTATCATAATCCAAATTCCCATTTACTTGGGTCTGTTTCTGTTTGTTCATTAATCTCTACCTACTTTGACTTATTTTGGCTTAGAGTACATTTTTAATGTCTATTAATGTTATTTTCCACTCATTATTTTTGTTTTTCCTGAGAAATTTCATGGCTGTTCTTCCTTATTTTTTGTAGGAACCTTTGGATCAAATTGGCTGGGTCTCCCCAAAATTCGTTTAGTACCTTTTGTTTGTTGTTTTTAGTCATTGCATTACATCTAACAGTTAATTTGGAAAGAGTTGACATCTTAACAATATTAAAATCTTTCTATGACCTTTCATTTATTCAGAGCTTCTTTTATATATCTTTCAGACCTCTTATTTATTTGTTTTTTTTTCTTTTTCTTTTTCTTTTGTAAATTGTATTTTTTTAAAATTTTATTTATTTTGAGAGAGAGAGAGAGAGAGCATGTGTGTGTGCCAGCCAGTGGAGAAGGAGTGAAGAGAGAGGGAGAGAGAATCCCAAGCGAGCTCCATGCTACACAGAGCTCCATCTCATGAACCGTAAGATCATGACCTTCGCCGAACTCAAGAGTCAGATGCTTAACTGACTGAGCCACCCAGGTGTCCCTGTATTTTTTTTTTTTTAAGACTATTTTTTTTTTTTTTAGAACAGTTTAAGGTTCACAGCAAAATTGGGAGAAAGGTACAGAGATTTCCCATATACAACTGACCCCATGAGTTGCATAGCCTTCCCCGTTATCAGTTTCTCCCACCTTCTCCCATAGTGGTACATTTGTTATAGTTGGTGGACCTACATTGACACCTCACAATCACCTACAGTCCCATTTCACATTCAGGCTCACTCTTGGCATTGCGCATTCACAAATGTGTAATGACATGTATGATCCTTAATACAGAGTATTTTCACTGTCCTGGAAATCCTTTGTGGTTTTCTGTTCATCCCTCCCACCCCCAACCACTGATTTTTTTCTATCTCTATTGTTTTGTCTTTTTCAGAATGCCATATAGTTAGAATCATTTGGTGTTTAGCCTTTCACATTGGCTCTTATTTAGTAATAGACATTTTAGATCCTCCATGACCTTTAGTGGCTTGATAGCTCATTTCTTTTTAGCATTCAGTAATAATACATTGTCTGGATATACCATAGTTTGCTTCCATTTACCCAACTAAGCACATCTTGGTTGCTTCAAATTTTGGCAGTTATTAATAAGGCTGCTGTTAATATTTATGTACAGGTTTTTGTGTGGACATAAGTTTTCAACTGATTTGGGTTTTTTGTTTGTTTTTTATTGATTTTTGAGAGAGAGACAGATAGAGTACAAGCAGTGGAGGGGCAGAGAGAGAGGGAGACACAGAACCCCAAGCAGGCTCCAGGCTCCAAGCTGCCAGCACAGAGCCCAATGCTCCTCGAACTCAAGCACCATGAGATAGGACCCGAGCTGAAGTTGGACGCCCAACTGACTGAGCCACCCAGGGGCCCCTTAAATGATTTGGGTTTTAAATACCAAAGAACATGATTGCTAGATTGTATGAGTATGTTTAATTGTAAGAGTCTGCCCAACACAGTGGCTATATCATTTTACATTCCCACCAGCAATGAATAAGAGTTCTAGTTGTTCCACATCCTCGTCAGCATTTGATTTTGTCAGTATTTTGGATCTTAACCATTCTAATAGGTGTTAGTGGAATTTCATTGTTTTAATTTGTAATTGTAATGATGTGTAATGTTGAGAAATCTTTTCATATGTTTATTTGCTATCTGTGTGTCCTTAGAGTTCTGTTCAGATCTTTTACCTGTTTTTAAATCATGTTATTTTCTTATTGTTGAGCTTTAAGAGTTCTTTGTATATTTTGGAGTAGTCTTTTATCCCATGTGCCTTTTTTTTTTTTTTTTAATGTATTTTCTATGCCCAACGTGGGGCTTGAAGTCACAGCCCCAAGATCAAAAGTCACATGTTCCACTAACTGAGCCAGCCAGGCAGCCCTATTACATGTGTCTTACACCAGTATTTTCTCCCAGTGTATGGCTTGTCTTCTCATTCTCTTGTCAGCATCTTACACAGAACTCTTTTTAATTTTAATTAAGTCCAACTTATCAGTTCTTTCTTTTGGGCCTTTGGCATTATATCTAAAAATTTATTGCCAAATCCAAGGATATCTGGATTTTTCTCCTGTGTTATGTTCTAGTTTATGGTTTTGTGTTTTGCATTATGTCTATGGTCTATTTTTAGTTAATTTTTGTGAAGGGTGTAATGTCTGTGTCTAGATACCGTTTTCACGGTATCATGCTTAACTTGCAGCACCCCTTTTTTTACTTACTATGTGCTTTCCTTGTCTTTAAAGAGTATCCTCATCCTTTTTCTTTACATATTAATCTTGTACATTCAATTTTATTGCTAAGTAATTGTTTTTTATTGTTGCTATTTCAAATAGGATTTTTTTCTTTTTTTTAAGTTTATTTATTTATTTTGAGAGAGAGCATGAGTAGGAGAGGGGCAGAGGGGTGTGGGGGGAGAGAGAATCCCAAGCAGGCTTCATGCTATTGGTGCAGACCATGGTCTGAGCCGAAATCAAGAGTCAGACACTTAACCAACTGAGCCCCCCAGGCGCCTCCCAGGCTAAGGAGTCTTAATCTGAGAAAATTGTATAATTCAACAGAGAATTAACAAAGATAATGACAGTTACTGTTTATGCTTAGCCAACTGAGCCACCCAGGCACCTATAGCTACTGTTTATGAAGAGGTTAACATGTGCCATGCCCTGTGCTAAGGGGAATATACATATATGTAATATCCAGACTTCCGTTAATTACTAGCTGTATGACCTTGTGCAGGTTTCTAAAACTCTTTTTATTCATTTTCCTCTTTGTAATAAGGAGTTTGATGACAATACCTGCCTCACAGGGTTGTTTTAAGAATTAAATGAATTAATAGGGGCTCTTGGGTGGCTCAGTCAGTTGAGTGTACTACTTCGGCTCAGTCATGATGTCACCATTTGTGAGTTTGAACCCCGTATCAGGCTCACTGCTGTCCACACAGAACCTGCTTTGGATCCTGTGTTCCCTCCTCTCTCTGCCCCTCTCCACCTCTCAAAAATAAACAAACATTAAAAAAAAAGAATTAAGTGAATTAATATGTAAAGAATTTAGAACAGTGCCTGGCACATAGTAAGCACTCACTGAGAGCTGCTACTGCACTATTTCTTATAGCAATCCCATGCGGTATATTACTGGACAGTTCTATATATGTGGGGAAACTAAGGCTCACAGGGCGTTTAGTAGTCCAAGGTCTAATACAGATTAGTCTGTATTCCTGATTTTGTAGCTTATTAAGTCTGTCTGTCTTAATTGTATTTTGCCCAAGCCTCCCAAAGCAGGATAGCTGGATGTTCAGACAAGACAGTTTGTCAGGATGTTGTCTCATGAGGGGATCAGATAGACCCCTGCTGCTGGAATTTGGAACAGTATAGCCTTCAGAAAGACATTGGCCATTGCAAGAAGAAACGAAATATACTTTTAGAACAAGAACTTCAGAATTAGAGTTGGAGCACATGCTGGCATTTGGGCTGGGGGAAAGAGGTTGGAGCCCAGAGGTTGTTCCTGGGAGTTAGGGATGCATTGATTCTGTGGGTGTCGAAAAGTGGCAATAGCTGCAAGGACAGTTACATCAGAAACTGGATGGGGCGCCTGGGTGGCGCAGTCGGTTAAGCGTCCGACTTCAGCCAGGTCACGATCTCGCGGTCCGTGAGTTCGAGCCCCGCGTCAGGCTCTGGGCTGATGGCTCGGAGCCTGGAGCCTGTTTCCGATTCTGTGTCTCCCTCTCTCTCTGCCCCTCCCCCGTTCATGCTCTGTCTCTCTCTGTCCCAAAAATAAATAAAAAAATGTTGAAAAAAAAAAATTAAAAAAAAAAAAAAAGAAACTGGTAACGAGGGTGGCATTAGTTACTTCATTTCTCAGTCACTTGTATTTACTCTTCATCTCATAATACCAGACCAGCTGTGCTCTGATTGCAGCTGGCGTCATGAGCTACAGAACTCATGACGGTTTAGATGCCCTTTGCAATAACAAATTTCTTCTCAGTCCTGGTGTCTGATGACGGCACTGACCTGCTGATCTGGATTCCTGACTTCTGGCTTACTCTTAACCTCTTAAAATTTCCCTGTCCCTCCAAATCCTGCTAATCCAGATTTCTTACTGCCGTCATACTACTGATTTGACACTTGCTTTTTTCCTTTTAATTAAATTTAATTTTCATTTACAAAAATAATTAAAATATATATAGTTTTATATGTATCCATCCCTACTCCCAAAAGCAGTCTCTTTCAGCTGTTTTAGAAGTGAAGAGTAAGTGAGTCTTTGGTTGCCTCCATGTTTACTTTCAGCGTAAAGCCATGCCTGAGGTGAATTCTACCCCCAGACTCAGTCACATATTGCCAGTATTTATTTAAACCAGTTTTTTGTTGTTGTTCCTAGTGTTAATAATCATACTCGTCAGTTCATGGCTCTTTATCATTATTTTGCCCATACCAGACCTTTTCTTGTTTGTTTGGTGGTAGTTGGTAGGTAGGTTTGTATGCAGCCATTTCTTTTTATTCCCATTCCCACTTTTCCTTCCCTCTTTTTCCTTAGGCAACCATTCTTTTTCTTTTTCTTTTTTTTTTTTTTAAGCAGGCTTCAGGCCCAGCATGGAGCCAGCACTGGGCCCAACATGCGGCTTGGACTCAGGACTGTAAGATCAAGACCTGAGCTAAAGAGTTGGATGCTTAACTGACTGAGCCACCCAGGCACCCCCCTCTTAGGCAACCATTCTAATGTATTTATGAATATTCTTTGATAGGCACTCATAAGAATCACTTAAAAATTTTTTTTAACAATGACAAACTTGGAGAAAAGCTCCAAGAACTTTCTTCCTGAACCATTTGATAGTAAATTCTCAGTGTCTAATTTCCCACCATTTCTCTAAATATTTTAGTTTATTTTCTACAAACAATATTATTCTGTATAATCTCAATATAACTATTAACAATTAAGAAATTAATGTTGAGGCATTAGTACCATCTAATCCTCAAGCCCCATTCAATTTTGCCAATTTTCTTAATACTGTTCTTTGTAGTAGAAGAATTCAGAATCATGTGTTGCTTTTGCTTTTAGTTGTGTCCCTATAATCTATCTCAGACTCTAATAATTTCTTGTGTTTTTCTAGACTTTAATGCCCTTGATGGGTTTGATGGTTATAGGACACCTCTATTTTGTAGAATATCCCTCAATTTGAGTTAGTAATGTTTCCTCATGTTTATTTCAGGTGGCATATGATTGTGATTTGTCTCATTACTGAGGATGTTCATTTTGGTCACTTAGGTCAGGTCAGGTTAGGTTAGGTCAGGTTTCTATAAAGTTACTCTTCTCCTTTGTAGTGGATAAGTATTTTGTGGGAAACTATTTTGAAGCTATATAAACATTCAGTTCCTACTCAGCTTTCAATTTATTTATGTTTGTATGGATTCATAGTTTATTATTTTATTCAATGGCTAATGATGGTATGCATTCAGATATAAAACTATATGCATATATATTACATTGGTATAAATGATGTAGTTTGATTTTATTTTAATATAATGGTATATTAAAGTGTTAAAATGTGATCTAAATCTGGAAGGTCATATTTCAGAATGTTTAGGATGATTATCTGGTTGGTGGTGAGTCAAACTCTACCATAATGAGATAGGGTGGAGTTCAAAAAATTTAATCACATAAAATATAAGCTTAGTGTTATTTCTGGCTGGCCTGAAGTTATAGGTATCCAGCTGCTTGATCCAGTTCTGACCTGGTCCTGGCTGCAGTTTTGTGCCACCTGGTGGCATTTGTCCACTTCAGTATAATATAAATGCGACAAATCTGGCTGCTTAGGACTTCATGCATTGGTAGCAATTTTAGGTGTGGTTAGTTGATGCCAGCTTCTTTGACACAATCTGGTGAATTTGGGCCAAGTGAGTACTGGGTATGAGAAGACCTATTCTCTATCTCTTTGCTTTCTAAGACAGGTGGCCTACTTTTCTCTTCCTGGCCTTACCCTTGCCTCTGTCAGTATAGGGGTGAGCGGGTGGATATATTTACTGTACTATTGGTGATTTTTATTTTCTCTGCTTTGAAAATCTATATTTTCTCATATTCTCCAAATTAACATGTATGAAGTATTAATAAAGTATTTTTTTAAGTTTATTTATTTATTTTGAGAGAGAGATCAGGGGAAGGGAAGAGAGGGGAGAAGGAGAGAGAATCACAAACAGGGTCCACATTACCAGTGCAGAGCCTGATGTGGGGCTCGAACCCAGGAACCGTGAGATCATGACCTGAGCCAGAATCCAGAGTCAGACACTTAACCGACTGAGCCACCCATGTGCCCCAAGTATTAATCACAGAAAATATTAATAACAGAGAGAAAGATGGAAGGCTCAGCTGTCACAGGAATAAGGGAAACCATATTAAGTAGATGATTTATGTAGAAACCGTTTTCTAGCCCTTCAAAGAAATTTTCAACCCGTGTTTAAGTCTTACTACCAGGACTTGTTCTGGGTATATGAAAGGATTCTTCCAAAGCAAGTCTTGTCTTTAATTATTCTATTTTTTAAAAGTTTTTATTTATTTAAGTAATCTCTACACCCATCATGGGGCTTGATCTCACCACTCCTAGATCAAGAGTCGTATGCCCTTCTGAGCCAGCCAGGAGCCCCTAATTTTTCTATTTTAATTCTATTACGTATTATCACCATTTCTGGATTATTTTCCGATTTCTTCTGATTCCTTCATCTACCCACTAACATTTTCTTTTTGTATCTTAGGTGCAAAAGGTTAAGTTAATCATAATCCACAGTTTATAGCCCATTTTTGTCATTGGTTTATGCTAACTACCACTTGTGTTACTTGCTTCTATCTTTATACCCCACTTCCATTTCACTCCTGCCCTAGGCAACCATTCTGGTGTGTACTTTTTAATTTGTACTTGTTCCTACAAAATGTGTGTTATTCAGTATACATGTATTTTACTTTATGTACTTTAAGTATTATTCATATTTTTATTTTCTCCTAAGCAGTATATTTTATTTCTTCTTCTTTTTTTAAGATTATTTGAGGGAGAGAGAGCATGTGTGCATGAACAGGGGAAAGGCAGAGAGAGAGAGGTAGAGAAAGAATCCCAAGCAGGCTCTGTGCTGTCAGTGTGGAGCCCAAGGTGGGGCTCGATCCCGTGAACTGTGAGACCATGACCTGAGCTGAAATCGAGAGTTGGACACTTAACTGACTGAGCCACCCAGACACCTTCCATTTAAAAAAAAAAAAAACTTATGGAAAATGTAAAGATAAAAGTGGAGAGAATCTTAAAATGAACTCTGATGTACCTATCACCCAGTTTAGTGATTAACATTTTGCCAATGTTGTTTTTTCTGTCCAGTTTCTTAAAACCTATTTAGATACCATTTCCATTTTACCCATAAATAATTCAATATGCTTTTCTAACTGTGGTTATCTTATTATTAATTGGAAGGCTTTCTTTTTCTCCAAGTTTTTCCTTTTATAATTTACTGTCCTTATTATTTCCTTTTATAATTTTTACAATAAAAATTATCTGAAAATATTACGGCGTTTTATGTTTTTTGCCTTTGTCTTTATTTTCCTGATTGCTTTTTCCTTTTTCTTTACTTCTAATTTTATCATTCACTTTGGAGGTTTTCCTCAAATTTCTGCTTTTTTTTAAGCCCTGGGTTAATTTTTAAGAGGGAGTTGCTAAGAAGCTGCAGGTGGGAAATTGTGTATAAGTGCACCTCGTTGATTAGTGGGTCTCAACAAGCTTAGGTGACAAATTGGGGCCTTTTTATGGGGATCTCCCAAGTATGAGTATCTGTAGGTCATAAATATAGTCTATTTACATTTCAGTTCACAGAAGAGTTTAATATCTTTTAAAAATGCATTATGGGGGGCACCTGGGTGGCTCAGTTGGTTAGGTGTCCAACTTCAGCTCAGGTCATGATCTCACAGTCTGTGAGTTCGAGCCCCGCGTCAGGCTCTGTGCTGACAGCTCAGAGCCTGGAGCCTGCTTCAGATTCTGTGTCTCCCTGTCTCTCTGCCCCTCCCCTGCTCATGCTCTGTTTCTCTCTGTCTCAAAAATAAATAAAAACATTTAAAAAAATGCATTATGGGTTATGTTTCCTGTATTTGGGACCAGTATTGCAAATACTTTGAAAACCATTAGCCTTTATAAATTCTTGGTTTGAAAATGTTAATGATATCATCATTATTTGTAATTGCTACTGTATTTTTTCTTTGTATATTTTATCTCTTGGTAGATTAATATCTGTCCTATGCTGACATATTTGGATACTTACGAAAACTAAGCTGAGCTAGGAAGGACAGTTTATATTTAAATTTTTTTAGGCTCACTGCCCAAGTTTAGTTTACAATCCCTGCCCTGCCTGATAGTTTAAGACACTTGAGAATATCGCTATTTTAACATGGAAGGTTATATTTTCAAAGTGCTACAAAAATGATTTATGTAGATTACTAAAATGGACTCCTAAAATCTTAAGACTAGGATGGACTCTTGGGATACTGGTTTTCCTTTTACATCTTTATTTTGGAAAACTTACTAGAGCTAAGATTTTTTTCCCCCTGAATAACCAAAGATAAAATTTTACATACATTTTTGTTTGGCATAGAAGACTTGAGACCTTATTTAAGTTTCTTTATTTTATTTTCCAGAATGATTTTGGACTCTAACTTTACGTAAAATACACTTTAGTTATTTAACGTAAGCTTAGTATCTGGCATATAATTTTTGTGGGTATCCAGGCTATCTTATTTTAATATAATTATATTTTAGGAATACACATTTTCCAAGTAATTTTGTAGAAGGAAATTCTCTTGATTGGGCATAACACTTTCCTGACAGGCCAAATATTGGTGCATAAGCTTCGTTTTCTAGTGACATCTTAGCTTTTGGTGTAAGTTTGGATTTCTTTCTTTCTTTCTTTCTTTCTTTTTTTCTTTCTTTTTTTCCTTTTTCTTTTCTTTCCCTTCCTCTCTCCCCTCCCTCCCTCCCTCCCTCCCTTAACATTTTCTGTCATTAATCAGGTAGTGAATGGCAAGTACCTTTTTGAGAGTGTGTGGATGCAACATCTTGTGGTGGCATGGCACGATATTCCATAGCACTATGACCTACCACTCTTTGGTTAAGCAAAAACATTGCTGCCAGTACCTTTTCTAAATGAGTCTTTTATATGTTACATTTGTTCATTCTCGAATTCATGTGTGTTTGAAATCAGAGTTTTCACAGATTCATAGTTGTATAACATCAAATTTCCATTTTTGACTTGTTTGGCATGTCTGACACATACTTTTTTTTCTTTTTTGGGGTGGTGTGGTAAAACACAATATGAGTTGACACCATGTGAAGTTTTAACAAGCTATTCTTCAGCAATTAGTTAATGCAAGAAAAGATCTGACTTAGTTCTCTGCAGTTTTAGTGAGGATCTATTCTGTGTCTGAGAAGCTTTTTATTCTTAAAACAATGGCAAATATTTATGTTAAACTTTAATATTATTTGACAGATATGGATTAGTGAAGAAAGCGATTTTGAATCTTTTCAGTCTATTGTTTCTTCTTCAAATGACTGTCACTATCATTTGCTGATCTGTTTTCCTCTTTGGTAATAAAACTTTATTACTTGTCATTTAATACAATAAACAGAACCAAGAATTAGATATTTGTTCCTTTTTCTCTTTTGCCATTGCCACTGTCAAAATCTAGACTTTCTTCCTTCATATGTAGTGAGTTAATTTTACCTCCTTCTGTTATCCTGCTTACTTCTTATCAAATACTTGCCTCATATGTCAGTCTCTTGCTTAAGAACATGTAGTGTCTTTCCCTGGTGTTTAGTTAGGCAGGAGTAGAAGACAGAATATAGATAGAATGCTATTAAATTTCTTTTCTTGCTTTCATAAACTTGATGCTTGTCATATATTTCTCTCTGCTTGGCTGAATTATATGTTGTGTACCCTTATTTCCCACTAGTATACATTTTTAACAATATAAAGTCTTCCAACTCATGAATGTAAGTTATATTTCCATTTGCTTGTATCATCTTTAATTTCTTTCAACAACATTTTGTAGTTTTCAGTATACAAGTCTTTCACGTCCCTGGTTAAGTTTATTCCTAAGTGTTTTTTTTTTTTTGATGCTATTGCAAATGAGATTATTTTACTAATTTCCTTTTTTGGATTCGTTGTTGTGTAGGAATGCAACCTTTTTTTGGCAGCTGATTTTTTTGGATGTTCATATGGTATTCTGCAACATGGCTTGATTGGATTCATTTATTCTAAGAGTTCGTGTTTTGTGTGGAATCTTCAGTGGTTTTTATATAAGATCATAATGTCTGCAGACAGAATTTTCTTCTTTTCCAGCTTGATGCTTTATATTTAATTTTCTTGTCTAATTGTTCTGGTTAGGACTTCCAACGTGAAGATACTATTTTATGTTTTCTTCTAGAATCTTTATATAGTTTTAGTTTTGCATGTAGGTCTGTGATCCATCTGTAAATAGTGAGAGACAAGGATCAAGGTTACTTTTTCTGTGTGAATATCTAGTTCCTCCAGTACTATTTATTGAAAAGACTATCCTTTTTCCTATTGAATTGCAGTTTTGCTTTGTTGTAAAGTAGGTGATCTTATATATGTTTGTTTCTGGAGACTGTCTTCTGTTCCATTTGTCTATTTGTCTAGCCTTATACCAGTAACAATCTTGACAATTAGAGCATATGGTAAGTCTTGAAATCTAGTCCTTATCTCCAGTTTTATTCTTCTTTTTCACATTGGTTTTGGCAATTTTACATCCTTTGTATTTCCACATAATTCTGGGTATCAACATGTGAATTTCCACAGGAAAACCTACTGGGATTTTAATTGGAATTCCAGTCCATCTATAGATCCCTTTGGGAACAATGGACATCTTAATAATATTGAATCTTTTGGTGAGTGAATGTTTTGTATCTCTCTACTTATTTAGGTCTTTTTCATTTTTTTTCATCAGTGTTTTATAGTTTTCAATGTAGAGATAACACACATCTTCCTGCAGATTTTTTCCTAGTTAACGTTTTTCTAGATTTATTAAGCTATAATTGACATATAGTAATGTATTAGTTTAAGGCGTGCAACTCAATTAGATATGTGTATATATTGCAAAAATGATTAACAAATAAGTTATCACCTCATACAGTTACAGAAATTATTTTTTTTTAAACAGATGAACATTAATGTTTATTTATTTATTTTTTTAAATTTTTTTTTTTCAACGTTTTTTATTTATTTTTGGGACAGAGAGAGACAGAGCATGAACGGGGGAGGGGCAGAGAGAGAGGGAGATACAGAATTGGAAGCAGGCTCCAGGCTCCGAGCCATCAGCCCAGAGCCTGACGCGGGGCTCGAACTCACGGACCGCGAGATCGTGACCTGGCTGAAGTCGGACGCTTAACCGACTGCGCCACCCAGGCGCCCCTATGTTTATTTATTTTTGACAGAGAGGGAGGCAGAGAATGAACAGGGGAGGGTCAGAGAGAAGAGGGAGACACAGAATCTGAAGCAGGCTCCAGGCTCTGAGCTGTCAGCACAGAGTCCGACGCGGGGCCCGAACTCACAGACCGCGAGATCATGACCTGAGCCGAAGTTGGACGCTTAACCGACTGAGCCACCCAGGCGCCCCACAGAAATCATTTTCTTAAGAGAACTTTTAAGATCTATTCTCTGAGTAACTTTCAAATGTATAATGTGTTGGGGTGCCTGGGTGGCTCAGTCGCTTAAGCGTCCAACTTCAACTCAGATCATGATCTCGCGGTTTGTGGGTTCGAGCCCTGCATTGGGCTCTGTGCTGACAGCTGGGAGCCTGGAGCCTGCTTCGGATTCTGTGTCTCCCCCTCTCTCTCTGCCCCTCCCCTGCTCATACTCTGTTTTTCTCTCTCTCAAAAATAAAGAAAAAGGTATAACATAGTTAACTGTAGTCCCCATGTTGTACATTACATTCCTGGAACTTACTGAAAATTTGTTCCTTTTGACCATGTTCACTATCCCTGCCATCCTTACCCACACCCCTGCTTCTGGTAGATTGGCAACTATCAAGAAGTTCTCTGTATCAATGAAAAGTTTATTTTTTGTTATTTTGAGAGAAAGAGATAGCAAGCGGGAGGGGGCAGAGAGAGAGAGAGAGAGAGAGAGAGAGAGAGAGGGATAGAGAGAATCCCAAGCAGGCTCCACACTGTCAGTATGGAGCCCATTGTGGGGCTGGAACCCACGAACCATGAGATCATGACTTGAGCCAAAATCAAGCATTGGATGCTTTACCGTCTGAGCCACCCAGGTGCCTCTCTGATTTCCTTTTTTTGATGAAACTCTGTTCCAGTAGTTTCCAAGGGAGGGTACCGTTGATAAGTAATATTGAGACCTTCTATGTCTAAAAATACTTTTACTTGATCTTCATAATTGAGTAATAGTTTTGCTGAGTTTAGAATTAGAGGTTTAAGATAGTTTTTCTTCAGAAATTTGAAGGCCTTGTCTTCTTCCACTGTTACTGTTGAGAAGTCTCAGCCCCCCCCCCCCACATGGAGTCTTTTTTTTTTTTTTATTCTTCCCAGCTTTATTAAAATATAATTGACATATAACATTGGGTAAACACAGGATTTCCTTTTGTCCCCATGTTCTGAAATTTCACAGTGATATGAAACCTTGGTGTAGGTTTTTTCCATTCTATTGTGTTGTGCTTTGTAGGATGACTCTACTTGTGTTCTTCAGTTTTAGAAATTTTTCTTGAGTAATTTCCTTCCCTCTGTTTTGTCTTTGTTTTGTCTGTTTTAAACTCCAGTTATGTGGATGTTGACCTTCTAAACTGGTCTTCTCGTTTATCTCTTTTTCTCCTTATTTTTCATCTTTGTTTTTCTCTTTTCTGAGAGGTATCTTCAGTTCTTCTAGCCTATATGTGTGCATGCAGGCACACATATGTATATGGGGCATGTGTGTATTTCCTCTTTGCTATCATAGTTTTCATTTTTCAAAAGCCTCTCTTTTGTTGTTGTTGTTTGAATGTCCCCTCCCTGCCTTTGGCCTGTTCTTATGTTATGGATACCATATCCATCCATCCATCCTTCCTTCCTTTCTTTCTCTTTCTTTCTTTCTTTCTTTCTTTCTTTCTTTCTTTCCTTTTTAACTATATCATTTCTTAACATTCTAAGAATATTCATTATTTTTTGACATTTTCTTTTGCTTCAAATTGTTTTTGAGGATTTTTCCCCCCTTTTTGTTTTTTGCCTCTAGGCTTTCCTTAAATGTCTACAGATCCTGTCCACTCATATTTAAGAGCAAAGTACTAAAAGGCAGATTGAAAATTCAGCTTGGTGTGCAAGGGCAAATATTTTGTGACCTGTTGGGTGTTCACAGTATGGTGATCAGGCTGGGCTGATTTGGGAAGTCCCCATTTGTTGTATCTTTACAGTTTTCTTTTTTATTTTTAAACCACTGTATTAAGGTATAATTGACACCCCCCCCACCCCCCACCCCCGCCAAATGGTCAGTGGTCAGCTACCTCAGAGAAGAAGCCTTTTTTTTATCTTGCATTTATAGATCTGGTTGCTAGCCTTCTTAGAGCCAGGTAGAAAAAGAAAAACCCAGGATCTTACCATTCAGTAGTGAGATTTTCCGTTTTGTTTGATTTCTCCACACTGCTGTACTTAGTTCAACCATGGTAGAGAATAAACCTCTAGTCTTCTATTAGAGTGGTGTGGGCTAGTCACTGATCAGCATGGGGTAGAGGTTCTGGAGATCTGACTACTCTTTATACAGACTTTTGACCAGCCCTCCTATTTTCAGCACCACTTGCACTTGGTGCCTCAAATTTCTGAGTTTTTCCATGGTTAAATGGAGAAAGTAAACCTACTCCTTGGCCTTTCTGACCACAAGCCTGGGTTTAAATTTTCTCTGGTCTTCTAAATTAGTTACCACTTACCCTTCTGGTTTCTAGCTCCTAAAATTTTGTTATTTTGTGTCCTCCCATTTGTCCTTCTGGGTTTATGACTTTTAAAAAATAAAAAGACCTGTTTTATAAACTTAGTTTGTGAGGAAGCAGGAGTAAATATACATGTTGACACATTTTTAACTGAAAGTCCAAATGTCTTTTCTGGTATTACATTTAACATTAACCCAGCTGATGGTGCCATGGGTTCCTGTAGCATTTATTTTGGGAATAAAAAGCTTTACTTTCCAAGCTAAAAGAAACATTTTATTACTGTATTAAAAAATACAGAGAGGGGCGCCTGGGTGGCTCAGTCGGTTAAGTGGCCGACTTCGGCTCAGGTCATGATCTCGCACTCCGTGAGTTTGAGCCCCGCGTCGGGCTCTGTGCTGACAGCTCGGAGCCTGGAGCCTGTTTCGGATTCTGTGTGTCCCTCTCTCTGACCCTCCCCCGTTCATGCTCTCTCTCTGTCTCAAAAATAAATAAATGTTAAAAAAAAAAATACAGAGGACTTTCTGTTAATGTTGAAAGTTACTTTTCCTCAAATGTCTAAAGTTTATAATGTTTGTTTGTTTGTTTACTTATTTTTGGGCGGGGGACAGAGGATCTGAATCAGGCGCTCTCTGCTGTCAGCACAGAGCCCGACATGGGCTCCCCCACAAACTGTGAGATCATGACTGAGCCACCCAGACACCCTTGAAGTTTACTTTTTAGAATTCAGTAAGAACTTCAGGGATTTCCTATTGTTATTTATATTTCATCTTAATTTTAGGATAATTACGTTGAGTATTATAAAAATTCTCAATTAAACTTTTTAGATTGGGGGGCACCTGGGTGGCTCAGTTAGTTAAGCGTCCTACTTCAGCTCAAGTCATGATTTCACGCTTCGTGAGTTCGAGCCCCCGCGTTGGGCTCTGGGCTGACAGCTTGAAGCCTGGAGCCTGCTTCGGATTTTGTGTCTCCTTCTCTCTCTGCCCCTCTGCCACTCTCACTGTGTGTCTCTCTCTCAAAAATAAATAGACATGTAAAAAGATTTTAAAAAATAAATTTTTTAGATTGGGATTTTTAATCAGTAAAGACTCATACTTATTTCTTGACTTGCCTGTGGCATCTATTACAGCATCATTAGGTATAGCTTCTCACTTTATTCTTCACATACCGTTAATGAACAGTTTAAAAGTTTGTGTTGGTCGTTGGCAGACTTTCAAAACTTACAGCAAGTTAATAGAAAACATGTTTTGATTGCTTTTGCTGTTATGTTGGAAACGTATCCTATATAGCAGATGTGTGCTGATGACATAGCAGAAAAACTCAGCAGTGGGAGTGTCCTCATTTCACACTAACTCCAGGCACTATTCCAAATGCAACAGTAAACACTCTACATTTGCTGTCAACTGAGCTATTACCAAGTATAGTTGTCTTTAGGACCGGGAACCTTTTTCTTAATCTATTTAATTGTATATTAATAACAAGATAACAAGAATAATTGGAATATATTGCACTATTTATTTATTTTTTGTCATGGCTAAAATTTTCATATGAAAATAATTAGATAACAAAATTACTTTAACATTTGCACTTTGGGGATTATCAAAATTCTGTGCCAAGACAATGTATATTTCATTTACATGTATTAACATTGTTTTACTTTCAAGTTGGGAGTGGGTTAGGGAATAGTTTAAGTCTCTAGGGAATTTTGGAAGCAAGGTTTCTAGCCCCTTGAGGGGGCTGGCTATTACTTTTTGGTTATGCATCTTAGGGCCTCTTTTTCTTTGCCTATTTTTTTTTTTTTTTCATTTTGTTATGTTTCACATTTTGTGGGGAGAATAGAGAGCTGGGGAAAGTGACAGCACATTAAGGTAAAAAGATCTTGAGACAACCTAAGAAGTGATGTGGAAATGTTGGGGTTTGGAGCCGAGGGCCAAGAAAGAATTCTTGAGATGTCTTCTGTGGAAGAAGGTGGTTTTATTAGAGCACAGAGACAAGAGCTGTGGGCAGAAAGAGCTGCACTGGGGTTGTGACTGATTATATACTTTTAAATTGGGAGGGGGTTAGGGATAGCGTAAGTCTCTAAGGAATTTTGGAAGCAAGATTTCTAGCCCCTTGAGGGGGCTAGCTGTTGTTAGGAAAAGGTCATTAACTGTCTACTAAACCCTTAGTCCTGAGACCCTGACCCTTCAGATGTGTATCAATGGGCCATATGCTTGGAGGATGATTGCTAAAATATATCTTGGGTGGTAGAGATAAAGGAAGTTTCCAAAGGAATTTTTATATGTTAAAGTAGACTTACAGGATCCTAGAGGTCAGGCTAACGTTTAGCTAAGATAGCCTTTTGCCTTTAGCAAAGTTTTAACATACATTCCTAGAGGAATGTTACCCTGCCTGTCCCAAGGACTTGTCAGTGGGCTGTAAGTTGTAAGGAAATTTAATTTTTTTCTTGTGCCTTTGTTTCCCACATCAAGAAGAATGAGAAAGAATGGACAGAAAAGCTTAAAATCAGGAGACAGTGGAGTTACAGAAGTCCAGGAAATAAAATTGTTCAGGAAGACAAAATGATAAACATGGGGAAATGCTTCTTGGTAGTCAAAGATGTGGACTAGAAAATAATCTGTTCCTCATTTAATAGGTCATCTGCATTTGTGGCTTATACATACTTCTTACCTTGTAATTTCCCAATGGAGTGATGAGATGAAGTGATACTTGTAAAGCATTTAGCCCAGTGCCCGCCACTTAAGCACTTTATAAGTGTTATCATCACTGCCATTTATTGTTGTTCACCTATTTCCTCAGTCCAGAAATCTGAGAGTCCTCCATAATTTTTCTGTTTCTCAGTCCCCAAATCAAATCAGTCACTAAGTCTCATTGATTATACTTCCTGGATATCTCAAAGTAAGTGTTGTGTTCATTCCTACTGTCTATGCCATTGTTTTCATTTGTAAACCTTTCTACATTATTTTCTCTCTGCCTTTAAGTCCCTTTTCAGTTTGAAGGAGTTTACCTCAGGTATCACCCTTCTGTAAATCTTCCCTAATCATCTTAGGCAAAGTTAATCATTTCTCTCACAGTGCTCTTTTAGCACATAGTAGACATCTTAAGGCCCTTAATTTGTAATCGTTTATTTGCGTTTCTGTCTTTTCAGTTAGACCATAGCCATTCAGGGTTAGGAATAGTGTTATAAATATCTTTGTTTCCTGCCTCCCATATTTGGTACCTGGGAACAGGATTGTTTTTCAATAGTATGTTGAATGATTGAATATTCATGTAAATGTTAAGTGTGTCTGAATAACTAAAAATAAATGTCTGTTGAGTTCATGGATATCATTGAGGGTACAGTTAACAATAGCCTGAGCATTTCAGAGAAGGCATTTGTAGTAATGCTACAGAAACTATTTTGGAGGTACTTGTCATGAGAAAGATAAATGGAGTTGCATGAAAAAGAGTCTCTCAGAGTTTAAATTACTTCTGTAATAAATGAATATTTTTAGGTATGACTTTTCAGATTTATTTCTTGTATTTCTTTTTTTTTTTTTTTAAGTTTATTTTGATAGAGAAGGTGCAAGCAGGGGAGAGGCAGAGAGAGAGGGAGAGAGAGAGAGAATCCCAAGCAGGTTCCACACTGTTAGTGTGGAGCTTGTTGTAGGGCTAGAACTCACAAACCTTGAGATTATGACCTGAACCAAAATCAAGTTCCGACGCTTAAGTGACTCAGCCCTCCAGACGCCCCTCTTGTGTTTCTTTAAAAAAAAAAATTTTTTTGTTTAAAGCTTATTTATTTTTGACAGGGAGAGAGAGTCAGAGCATGCGTGAGGGAGGGGCAGAGAGACAGAGACACAGAATCTGGAGCAGGCTCCAGGCTCTGCGCTATCAGCACAGATGGGGGCTCAAACTCACAGACCACACACAAGATCATCACCTGAGCCAAAGTCGGACGCTCAACCGAATGAGCCACCCAGGCTCCCCTTGTATTTCTTGATATAGCCACATATAGGCCAAATTTAAAACTATACTTCATGAAAAAATTTGTGAAAGGTGAACTTGAGATAACTTGACTGTGTGTATGTAAACTTGGTTAAAGGTTATACTCTAGTACATTCACTTAACAGTTCCAGAAATAAATGGAGAGATCTAAATATTATAGATGCTATTTTCATCTAATTTATATTTAAATTTTTTTTAACATTTATTTATTTTTGAGACAGAGAGAGACAGAGCATGAACGGGGGAGGGGCAGAGAGAGAGGGAGACACAGAATCGGAAGCAGGCTCCAGGCTCTGAGCCATCGTCCCAGAGCCCGACGCGGGGCTCGAACTCACGGACTGTGAGATCGTGACCTGAGCTGAAGTCGGATGCTTAACCGACTGAGCCACCCAGGCGCCCTTATTTATATTTAAATTCTAGTTATTTTTTAAATGCTTATTTAAAAAGTTTAAAAAAAAAGTTTTTTTTTTTTTAACGTTTATTTATTTTTGAGACAGAGACAGAGCATGAACGGGGGAGGGTCAGAGAGAGGGAGACACAGAATCTGAAACAGGCTCCAGGCTCTGAGCTGTCAGCACAGAGCCCCACGCGGGGCTCGAACTCATGGACTGCGAGATCATGACCTGAGCCGAAGTCGGCCACTTAACCGACTGAGCCACCCAGGAGCCCCTAAAAAGTTTTTTTAATGTTTGTTTATTTTTGAGAGAGAGAGAGAAACAGAGTGTGAGCTGGGAGGGGCAGAGAGAGAGGGAACACAGAATCCAAAACAGGCTCCAGGGTCCTAGCTATCAGCACAGAGCCTGATGTGGGGTTTGAACCCATGAACCGTGAGATCATGACCTGAGCAGAAGTCGGACACTTAACTGACTGAGCTGTCCAGGCACCCCATAACTGTTGATTTATTTTGAGAGGGAGCACAAGCAGTGAGCAGTGGAGGCGCAGAGGGAGAGAGAGAATCCTAAGCAGACTCCACGCTCAGCTTAGAGCCTGATGCAGAGCTTGATCTCATGAACTGTTGTCCTGACCTGAGCTGATATCAAGAGTTGGGCACTTAACCCACTGAGCCACCAGGCACCCCTAACTTCTAGTTATTTTATTTTGATTTCATCCTTAAGCACAACAGTGGTGAAATGTCTTCTGGGTGATTTTGGACTTACTCCTAAATAAGAATTATTACTTCTGTTTTTACAGTTTATTTTTTAAATGTTTATTTTGAGAGAGAGGGAAAGAGAGTAAGTGGAGGAGGGGCAGAGAGAGGGAGTGCAAGAATTCCAAGCAGGCTCCACACTGCCAGTGCAGAGTCCAACATGGGGCTCGAACCCACGAACCATGAGATCCTGACCTGAGCCAAAATCAAAAGTCAAATGCTTAACTGACTGAGCCTCCCTAGGTGCCCCTCTATTTTTACAGTTTAAAAAGATACAGTAGTATGACTAAGCAAAAACTTAATGATAACTTAGAAAATATTTCTGCAGAAAGAACCAGTGCTTCTGTATATGCAGTGTGCAATTTACAAAATAAAGATGTTGGAATGTGTCACATTCCACATGTGACCTACAAACCTCCCTAAAGGATATAAGATTTCCAAAAGAATACTTAGCTATAGCTCATATATTTCATATTTACACATTTTCAGGGTGCCTGGGTCAGGTCTTGCAAACCGAGAAATCACAACCTGAGCTGAAATCAGGAGTCAGGCATGTAGCCGATTGAGCCACCCAGGCAACCCCCCGCCCAAATGTCAATTTTCATTGCAAAGTAGGTGTATAGAAATATATAGAAAGTCATGAATAAAAATCTTTTTTTTTCTATTTATAAAAGTAATATATGTTCATGTATCAGTCATATAGAAGTTAGGCTAGTTCTTTTAATGACCCATTCGCCCATCCTCATTCCCTTCCTCACTTCTACCACTGCTCTTTTCCCCAGAGATAACCATTGTCAGTAGATACAAATATATCTTTAAAGCTTTTTTCTATATGTTACATACAATATATGTGAAAATATAAATATCCTCAAGTACATATATTATTTTTTTAACTGCAAGATAAAGATTTTTTTTTTTAATATATAATTTATTGTCAATTTAGTTAACATACAGTGTTTTCATTGTGCTCTTGGCTTCAGGGGTAGATTCCTGTGATTCATCGCTTACATATAATACCCAGTGCTCATCTCAAGAAGTGCCCTTCTCAATGCCCATCACCCATTTTCCCCTCTCCCCTGTCCACCCCCCCCCCCCACCCCCCAACAATCAACCCTCAGTTTATTCTGGAGGGTATTATGCTAAGTGAAATAAGTTAATCAGAGAAAGACAGATAGCATATGTTTTCACTCATATGTGGAACTTGAGAAACTTAACAGAAGAGCAAGGGAGAAGGGAAGGTGAAAAATAGTTTCAAACAGAGAGGGAGGCAAACCCATACATATATTACTTTTTACATGTTATATATGATGTATATTATTTTTAAGTAGCATCAGCCTATGTACTGCCATTTACCTTTTTTTACTTAACACATCTTGGGCATTTTTCGCTGTTGGTATATATTGGTCTGTTACATCTTTTATAATAGCTACAGAACAGAGTATCAAAAGAGACGACCACTATTTAGTGTTTGAACCAGAACCCACAAATGTGAGTTTATTGCTTGCTTAAAAGAGGTTTACTGGTCAATCACAGTCTGTCCAAGTAGAGCAGACTACTGATCTTTGTACATGTTTTGAGAAGTATAAAGTTTAGGGATCAGTTTATTTTTTGTAGCCATGGTGGGTTGGCATCAACAGTGGAAGCATGATTACTTGGGTGAGATGGTTACTGATTGGTTGGTATTCAGAAGTGTGTTTGTTAAAGTATGTTCCCAGTTGACTGGTTTTTAGAAGCAAGGGGCTGTCACTGATAGGTTGGGTTGCAAAAATATAGTCACCAAGTTGTTGTTTTCATGTGAGTTTAAAATTGGTTCTTGTTGGGGAGCCTGGGTGGCTCAGTAGGTTAAACATCTGGCTACAGAACAATCAATCTTTTTGCCACTAGGATATGAACGTTTATTCTTGAGATCAAGGATTATCCAGATCTTCACCAGTGTTGTTGATTTGTCTTAGAGGTGAGGTTTGATCTTTTTTTTCTCCTTGGAAGTGAAGTCTTGATTTTTAGATCCAGTGTTTATAAACATCTTCATCCCTTCATCCAGAGGGAGAGTCATTTTCCCCAACTTTCTTGTGTTGAATCCTTCCCCTACGTATTTGAAGTGTTGCCTTTATTTATTTGAGTTTGTTTGAGAGAGCGCACAGGAGGGGCAGAGAGAAAAAGGGAGAGAGAAAGAAGCCCAAGCAGGCTCTGCACTGACAGCTCAGAGCCCGATGCAGGGCTCAAACTCAAGAACCATGAGATCATGACTTGAGCTGAGTTCAAGAGTCAGACACTTAACTGATTGAGCCACCCAAGTGCCCCACCTTTATTGTTTTCTTAGTAATTTGTTCCACTCTGTATCACTGACCTGACTCATTTCCTCTTTTTTTTTTAACTTTTTTTTTAATGTTTATTTATTTTTGAGAGAGAGAGAGAGACAGAGCATGAGTTGGGGAGGGCCAGAGAGAGAGGGAGACACAGAATCCGAAGCAGGCTCCGGGCTCTGAGCTGTCAGCACAGAGCCGGACGTGGGGCTCAAACTCACGAGCTGTGAGATCATGACCTGAGCCGAAATTGGACACTCAACTGATTGAGCCACCCAGGTGCCCCATGATTCCTCTTTTTTAAAATAAGGTTTATTGATTTATTTTTCAGAGAGAGAGAGAGTGAGTGAGTGAGTGCAGGGGAAGAGCAGAGAGACAGGGCGAGAGAGAATCCCAAGCAGGCTCTGCACTGACAGTGTGGAGCCTGATGCAGGGTTTGAACTCAGGAACTGAGAGATCATGACCTGAGCCGAAATCAAGAGTCAGATGCTTAACTACTGAGCCACCCAGGCACCCCACTCATTTCCTTTTTTAGTTATTATAGCTTTATAGGTTGCTTTTCTGTCTGTTAGTGTGTATCCCCCCCACCCCCATCCCTGCCATTACTGGTTTTTGTCCAAAACAGTATTATTTTCATACAGTTTCTCTTTTACATGAACTTTATAATCATCTTGCCAAGTTCCACCATATTTATTTGGTTAATAGTGGCATCTATTGCTGTTATATGGTATGATAATGTTGATTATGCAAAGAATCATAATGCTTTTAAAAAATGTGTATTAGTCATTCTTTTTTTTTTAGCTTTTTCTATGTTTGAAATTTTCCATAGTATGAAAGTAGAAATAGTATAATAAACTCCTGTATACCCTTCACTCAGCTTCCAAATTAACTCATAGAAAATCTTATTTTATATGTACCTTATCCACTTCCCCCCATTATCTTGTAATTGATTTCAGACATCATATCATTCATTTGTGAATATTTCATAATGTGTTTGTAAAGCATAAAGGCCTCTTTTAAAAAGTAATCATAATACTCTTATTACAATTGAAAAAGTTAGTAATCCCATAAAACCAGTAGTAAAACTCCTATGTCTTTCATTATGTTTTATTTTTTTTATCTTTATGTTTTGGCCACTGTCCTAATGCATTTTGTAAGCATTAACTCATTTAATCCTCAAACCAAGCTGTTTAATAAGTACTATAAACCTTATTTTACTGATGTAGAAACTGAGACACAGGTTATGTATCTTGTTTGAAATAATAGTTCATGAGTGGCAGAGTTGGGATTCAAACCCAGGCAGTCTAGCTTCTATTGCAGATATACCCTTAACTATAACTCTTCTATTCTACTTTTCATATTGGTGCATATCATAGGTCTTTATAAATTTTAGTGCAGCTGTACCTAGTTACTCTGTAAGGATTTCTTTCAATATATTTAGTAGTCTAGGAAGACATTTTGGGAAACCTAGACATTTGGCTACAAAATTTTATCGATTATTTCTGTTTCTAGAATGGATAGTCTAATTTCCCTATAGAAATGTGATAGAGGAGGTTACATTTTCAACTTATTGTAGAATTCCCAACTTACTATGTGCAAGTTATTTCACTTGCACTGACTATTTCACAGTCTGAATTTATCTAGATATAGCTTATATAACTATATAATAATTAGTGAAGCTTTCTAAAGTATGTACAGATTTTAGAGATGAGATTGATTAGTGGAAAATCTAGGAAATGTCTTCTAACTTACCTCTTTTATCCTGTCCAACCCACCTTCTCAGTGCTTTTCAGAGTCATTTTGCTAAAATATACATCTTGTCATTATTTTTTGATTATTTTCTGTAGCTTCCCACTAGCACCTAAACAAAGCTTCAATCTGTCTTCATCCTGTCTTCTTTTATCTCCTGTCGTTACCACCTAGCATCCCACTAGCCATACCTGACCAACCATTATCTATCCTTAGTACTAGCTGTCACTCTGTACCTGGTGCCTTCATTTTGCTTCCTCTGCTTTTACCTATCCAGGGACTTATACAGGCAACACCTAGCCATAGTAGCACTCAGTAGATGTTGAAGACATGAAGTCTTTCCTGTTTTTTCCCACCAGACTAATTACTTTTCTTTACATATAACATATTGTATATTTTATAGTGTGATTCTTTCTTAGCTGGATTGAGTGTGTGTGTGTATGAATATTTTCATCTATAGGTTCTCAGTACCCAGCCTGGAAATGCTTAATAAGATTTTAAATGAATAGTGGGAAAATAAGCTTATTTATAATTTAAATTTTAAGAAGTGATTTGGGTTTTTATTATTTGGGTATTTGGGGGTGGTCCAAGATGTTTTATATTTATTTTGTTCTCCTACTGCTTCTTGGTCATTTGGAAACCAGCACTTGATTTCTTATTTAATGACTTCTTAGTTGGAGTTTGAGAATATTCTAAATATTTTTGAGCCCCAATGAATATTCAAGAATTTTCCTTACCTTTGGGTCTTCGGAATATTCAGGCACAGAAAATGTAGAAGGCAGAGAATAGCAACTGAACATAGTGATCAAACTCTCCCCGCTTCATACCTTTAAACTTGTTTGTGGAGAGAGACTTCTGTAAATAAAGGAAGTGGTTGTTAACATCTGTATCTGTTCTTCTAAGTACCAGGAATGCATGCCTGTGTAACTAGTTTAATAACTACTTTGCCTCCTTATGATTTCAAAGCTAATCAGACAGGGTTTTATTTAGTCATGTTTTGCCCATTAGTGAATGCTGAACCTTAAGATCAAAACAAACAGAAAAATTTGAAAAGCATATAATAATACAAAGATGGACCAGAGAGAGAGAGGCATCTAGATTTCTATACTTATTTTTGCTACTTCAGTATTTTCAATATAAGATTTTTTAAAAGTTTATTTATTTATTTTTGAGGTGGGAGAGGGGCAGAGAGAGAGAGAGAGAGAGAGAGAGAGAGAGAGAGAGAGAGAGTGAGAATCTCAAGTAAGCTCCGCACAGCCAGAGCAGAATCTGATGCTGGTTCAAACTCACATGAACTGTGAGATCATGATTTGAGCCAAGTCAAGAGTTAGGAGCTTAGCTGCCTGAGCCACCTGGGCACTCCTCAATATAAGAATTTTAATTCTTATTTAATTGCTAATTCTAAGTTTAAAGATAAGATCAAGTTCAGTATTTCAATAGCACTGAGCAGGTGTGATGTACCTTGTCCTGTTACATAGTTGAAAACCATTCATTAATACAGATTTGGGCAAAAATGTGGTTGTCAATTGGCTCCTTGGTCTTTTAATTAACTCTTAGGAATGTAGCTCCACATTTTTTTTTTTTTAACATTTATTTATTTTTGAGACAGAGAGAGACAGAGCATGAATGGGGGAGGGTCAGAGAGAGGGAGACACAGAATCCGAAACAGGCTCCAGGCTCCGAGCTGTCAGCACAGAGCCCGACGCAGGGCTCGAACTCACGGAGTGCGAGATCATGACCTGAGGTGAAGTCGGCCACTTAACTGACTGAGCCACCCAGGCGCCCCTGTAGCTCCACATTTTAAGCACCTGAAATTTTAGGACCCCACTTAACAGCATTTTGGGAAAGTATTTTGTTTTTTTGTTTTTAAGTTTATATATTGAGGGAGAGAGAGAAAGCATGCACTCAAGGGGTAAAAGAGGAGAGAGAGAGAGACAGAGAGAGAGAGAGAGAGAGAATATCACAAGCAAGCTCTGTGCCATCAGTGCGGAGCCTGATGTGGGGCTCAAACTCATGAACTGTGAGATCATGACCTGAGCCAAAGTCGATGCTTAAACAACTGAGCTGTCCAGGCGCCCCTGGGAAGGCTTTTCTGTATTTTTGTTTGCTTTTGTTTGATTGTATTTTTTTTTTTTAATTTTTTTTTTCAACGTTTTTTTTTTAATTTATTTTTGGCACAGAGAGAGACAGAGCATGAACGGGGGAGGGGCAGAGAGAGAGGGAGACACAGAATCGGAAACAGGCTCCAGGCTCCGAGCCATCAGCCCAGAGCCCGACGCGGGGCTCGAACTCACGGACCGCGAGATCGTGACCTGGCTGAAGTCGGACGCCTAGCCGACTGCGCCACCCAGGCGCCCCTTGTTTGATTGTATTTTAAAGGATCTTGGGTTTGCCTAATAAGTGTAAAAACAAATACTAAGTTTTTCTATAAATCTTTTCCAGGATTCTAGTTATGTAAATAGAGCTGTAGGAAAATGGGTCACCTAGGCACCTTGGCCTTATCTTTCTTATGTTTGTATGATAAAAAAATTTTTGGTTGAGATCCCTTAAGGCATTTGTAGAAAACTTTTATAAGAACTTGTTTTTTGGTATTTATAATTTGTAAAGCTTTTGTATATGTTATTATATAATGGTTTAGGTATTTTATTTAGTGTTTCACAGTGCTGTATTTATTTTTATTTTTATTTCATTTGTTCATTGCAAGTATATAGAAATAGTTATTTTTGCATATTCACATTGTATCCTGCAGCCTTCCTAAACTCATATTTGTTCTAGGAGCTCTTTTTGTAGATTCTTAGGGATTTTCTTCGTAGACAATCTTGTGATCTGTGAATAGAGATGGTTTTAGTTCTTCATTTCTAACATGTATGCCTTTTGTTTCCTTTCTTGTTTGATTGCACCGGCTAAGACCTCAGTGCAATGTTGATAAGAACAAGAGTGATAGGAGTGGACATCCTTGCCTTACTTACCATCTCATAGTGGGGCACATTCAGTTTTCCACTAATAGGTGTGACATTAGCTGTAGGATTCCTATTTTGCCAACGGTTTTTTTTTTAAATCATGAATTGAATGTTTACTTTTTCATATGCTTTGTTTGTACCTATTGAGATGATCCCATGTTTTTTCCTCTTTAATCTGTTGAAATACACATCTTTTACTCAGTGTTAAATCAATTATGATTTTTAAATGTTGAACCAGCCTTGAATTTCTGTGATAAAACACTGTTGGTCATGATTTATTATTCTTTTTAATATATTGCTGGATTCCATTTGTAAGTATTTTGTTGAGGATTTTTATATGTTTGTTCATAAAGGATATTGGTTTGAAGTTTAATTTCTTGTAATGTGTTTGTCTGGTTTTTATATCAGCGTGTGGCTGGCCTCATAGAATGAATTGGAAATTATTTACCCTTATTGCATCTTCTAGAAGAGTTTGTTTAAAATTAGTGTTCCTGCTTCCTTAAATATTTGATAGAATTTGCCATCATTGATGTCTGGCTCAGGAGACTTCTTTGTGTAAAGACTTAAATACAAATTCAGTTTCTTTCTTTCTTTCTTTCTTTCTTTCTTTCTTTCTTTCTTTCTTCTTTCTTTCTTTCTTTCTTTCTTTCTTTCTTTCTTTCAAGATTTTGTTTTTAATCTCTACACCCAACGTGGGGCTTGAACCCACAACCTCCAAATTCAAGAGTTGCGTGCTCCACCGACTAAGCCAGCCAGGTACCCCAAAATTCAATTTCTTAGTAGATATAGGACCATTTAGGTTATATATTTCATCTTTTTTTTTAAATATTTTTTTTTAAGTTTTTTAATTTATTTTTGAGACAGAGAGAGACAGAGCATGAGCAGGGGAGGGGCAGAGAGAGAGAGGGAGACACAGAATCCGAAGCAAGCTCCAGGCTCTGAGCTGTCAGCACAGAGCCTGACTCGGGGCTTGAACTCACAGACTGTAAGATCATGACCTGAGCTGAAGTGGGATGCCTAACCGACTGAGCCACCCAGGTGCCCCGGTTATATATTTCATCTTAAGTACCTTTGGTACTTTGTGCTTTTTGAATAATTTGTCTATTTCATAGAATTTGTTGAATTTTGTGATCATAAAGTCATGTGTAATGTTTCCTCATTCTTTTAATATTGGTAGGATTAGTAGTGCTGTCACTTTTTTCTGGTCTTACTACTGGTATTTGTAGACTCTCTTTTTTATTGGTTTGTCTAGAGATATGTCCGTTTCCTTGATCTTTCAGAGATCTGGTTTTATTAATGTCTCTCTGCAGTTTCCACATTTTTCAGTTCCATTGAGTTCTACTTTTATCTTAATTCATTTTCTTCTGCTGGCTTTTGGTTTAATTTCTTATTTTCCTAAGTTTTGTTAAGCAGAAGTTTACACCATTGAATTGAGACCATTCATCTTTTATTTTTACTTTACGGAAGTGTAGTTGACATACAATATTGTATTAGTTTCAAGTGTACAACATGGGAATTCAACATTTATATATATGTTACAAAGTGATCACTACAATAAATTGAACTACCATTTGTTACCATACAAAAGTGTTACAGTATTATTAACTATATTCCTATGTTGTACATTGCATTCCCATGTCTTACTTATTTTATAACAAGAGATTTGTGTCTTCTAATCCCTCTCCCCTATGTTGTCTGCTGCCTCTCTCCTCTCTGGCAACCACCAGATTGTATTGTTCTCTATAATTATAAATCTGTTTCTCTCTCTGTTTCGTTTGTGGGTTTTTTTTTTACATTCCACATATAAGTGAAATGATTCAGTATTTGCCTTTCTCTGCCTAACTTATTTTACTTAGCATAATACCTTTTAAGTATCATCCATGTTGTTGCAAATGGCAAGATTTCATTCTTTTTTATAGTTAATATTCCGTTGTATATATACCACATCTTCTTTATCCATTAATCTATCAATGGACCCTTGGGTTGCTTCCGTATTTTGGCTATTATAAATAATGCTGCATTGAACATGGGTGTGTACATACCTTTTTGAATTAGCATTTTCTTTCTTTCTTTTTTCTTTCTTTCTTTCTTTCTTTCTTTCTTTCTTTCTTTCTTTCTTTCTTTCTTTCTTTCTTTTCTTTCTTTCTTTCTTTCTTTCTTTCTTTCTTTCTTTCTTTCTTTCTTTCTTTCTTTCTTTCTCTCTCTCTCTCTCTCTCTCTCTCTCTCTCTCTCTCTCTCTTTCTTTCTTTACCCGGAAGTAGAATTGCTTGATCACATATGGTAGTTCTAATTTTAATTTTTTGAGTGAACTTCATACTGGTTTCCATAGCGGCTGCACCATTTTGCATTTCACCAAGAGTATACAAGGGTTCCTTCTCCTCCACATCCTTGCCAACCCTTGTTATTGTCTTTTTATGCTGGCCATTCTTTTTTTTTTTTTTTTTTTAAGTTTATTTATTTATTTTGAGAGAGAGAGAGCAGAAGAGGCGCAGAGAGGGAGAGAGAGAATCCCAAGCAGGCTCCGCACCGTTAGTGTGGAGGCTGATGCGGGGTTTGAACTCACAAACCGTGAGAACATGACCTGAGCTGAAACCAAGAGTCGGATGCTTAACTGACTGAGCCACCCAGGCGCCCCTTTATGCTGGCCATTCTGACAGGTGTGAGGTGATAACTCATTTTGATTTGCATTTCCCTAATGATTAGTGATGTTGAGTCTTTTCATGTATCTTTTGGCCATCTGTATGTCTTTGGAGAAATGTCTATTCAGGTCCTCTGCTCATTTTTTTTTCTTAATGTTTATTCATTTTTTAGAGAGAGAGACAGAGAGTGAGCAGGGTAGGGGCAGAGAGAGAAGGAGTCACAGAATCTGAAGCAGGCTCTAGGCTCTGAGCTGTCAGCACAGAGCCTGACCCAGGCCTTGAATTCACACGCTGCGAGATCATGACCTGAGCTGGTCAGATGCTTAACCAACTGAGTCACCCAGGCACCCCTCTGCTCATTTTCTAATTGGGTTGTTTGCTTTTTTGATACTGAGCTGTGTGAGTTCTTTATATATTTTGGGTATTATCCACTTATCAGTTATATCAATTGCAAATATCTTCTCCCATTTAGTAGGTTGCCTATTTGTTTTGTTGATGATTTCTTTCACTGTGCAAAAGCTTTTTAGTTTGATGTAGTCTATTTGTTATTTTTGTTTTGTTTCCCTTGCGTGAGGAGATAGATCTCCTCCAAAATATTGCTCAGGCAGATGTCTAAGAGCTTATTGACTATGTTTTCTTCTAGGAGTTTTAGGTGTCCAGTATTAAAAACATTTAACTTATTCAATTTTTGAATTTATTTCTGTGTATGATGTAAAAAAATGGTAATTTCATTCTTTTGCATGTAGTTGTCCAGTTTTGCCTGCTGAAGAAACTGTTCTCCATTGTATATTCTTGTCTCCTTTGTTGAAGGTTAATTGACTGTATAAGTGTGAGTTTATTTCTTGACTGTTCTGTTCCACTGATCTATGTGTCTGCTTTTGTGTCAATGCCATACTAGTATTTTGATTACTATAGTTTTTAGTATATATTGAAATCAGAGAGTGTGTGATGCTTCCAGCTTTGTTCTTCTTTCTCAAGATGGCTTTGGCTATTCAAGCTCTTTTGTGGTTTCATAGAAATTTTTGAATTATTTGTTCTAATTCTGTCAAAAATGCCGTTGGACTTGGATAGGGATTGGGTTGACTTTGTAGGTTGCTTTGGGAGTATGGACATTTTAACAGTATTTTTCCATTCCATGAACACATATATATTTCCATTTATTTGTGTTGTTCCTAGTTTCTTTCATGAGTGTCTTTCATATAGTTTTCAGAGTATGGGTCTTTCACTTCCTTGGTTAAATTTATATCTAAGTATTTTATTCTCTTTGATGCAACTGTAAATGAGATTGTCGTCTTGTTTTTTTTCTGATAGTTCATTAGTATATAGAAATGTAACAGATTTATGTGTATATTAATTTTGTTTACTGCAACTTTACTGAATTCATTTATTCTAATAGCTTTTTGGTGGAGTCTTTAGGGTTTTCTGTATATGGTATATCATGTTATCTGCAAATAGTGAAAATTTTACATATTCTTTTCCAATATGGCTTCCCTCTCTCCCTCCCTTCCTTCCTTCCTCCTTTCCTTCCTTCCTTCCTTCCTTCCTTCCTTCCTTCCTTCCTTCCTTCCTTCCTTCCTTCCTTCCTTCCTTCCTTCCTCCCTTGTCTGATTGCTGTGGATAGGACCTCCAATAGTATGTTGAATAAAAGTGGCAAGAGTAGACATCCTTTTCTTGTTCCTGATCCTAGAGGAAAAGTTTCCAGCTTTTAACCATTAAGAATGATGTTACCTGTGGCTTTGTCATATCTTTGTCATATATGGCCTTTATTATGTTGTGGTGTGTACCGTCTGTCATCACTTTATTGAGAGTTTTTGTCATAATGGATGTTGAATTTTATGAAATGCTTTTTCTGCTCTATTGAGATGATCGTATCATTTTTATCCTTCATTTTGTTAATGTGGTGTATCATGTTGCTTGACTTGGAGATTTTTTAAAAGGTTTATTTATTTTGAGAGCAAGAGTGAGTGCAAGTTGGGGAGTGGGGGAGAGAGAATCCCAAGCAGGTTCTGTGCTGACAGCGTGGAGGCTTGATCCCATGAACTGAGAGATGATGGCCTGAGCTGAAACCAAGAGTCAGATGCTCAACCAACTGAGCCACCAAGGCACCTGATTTGCAGATGTTTAACCATCCTTACATCCCTGGAATAAATCCCAATTGATGATGGTGTATGATCCTTTTAATGTATTGTTGAATTTGGTTTGCTAACATTTTTTTGCAGGTTTTTGCATCTATGTTTGTTGTGGGTAGTTGCATCTATGTTTACTAGGGATATTGACATGTAGTTTTCTTTTTTTGTGGTGTCTTTGTCTGGTTTTGGTCTCAAGGTAATTCTGGCTTTATAGAATGTGTTTGGAAGATTTCCTTCCTCCTTTATTTTTTGGAATAGTTTGAGGATAATAGGTATTAACTCTTCTTTAAAACTTTGATAGAATTCACCTGGGATCCATCTGGTCTTGGACTTTTATTTTTTGCTAGTATTTTTATTACTGATTCAATTTCATTACTAGTAATTTGTTCAGATTTTCTATTTTCTATTTTTGGAAGATTGTATGTTTCTAGGAATTTATTCATTTCTTTCAGGTTGCCCAATTTGTTGACATATACTTATTCATAGTAGTCTCTTATGATCCTTTGTGTTTCTGTGGTATAGGTAATAACTTCCTTTTCATTTCTGAATTTATTTGTGCTTTTTCTCTATTTTTGATGAAAGTCTGGCTTTTTAAAAGTTTCTCAGTTTTGTTTATCTTTTCAAAGAAGAAGTTCTTAGTTTCATTGATCTTTTCTATTGTTTTCTAGTCTCTATTTCACTTATTTGCACTCTGATCTTTGTTATTTCCTTCCTTCTACTAACTTTGGGCTTTATTCTTCTTTTTCTAGTTCCTTTAGGTGGAAGATTACATTGTATTTTTGAGATTTTTCTTGTTTCTTGAGGTGGGTCTGTATCTTAGGACTGTTTTTGCTCTATCCCAGAAAATTTGGATTGTTGTGTTTCCATTTTCATTTATCTTGAGGTATTTCTTATGTCTTCTTTCATCTATTTGTTGACTCAGATTTGTTGGTTTACTGGCATGTTTTTTAGACTCTGTGCATTTCTGTTCTTTTCCAGTATTTTTCTTATAATTGATTTCTAGTTTCATACTTTTGTGGTCTGAAAAGATGCTTCATGTGATTTCAATCTTAAGTTTGTTGAGGCTTATTTTGTGGCCTAACGTGTTCAGTATGCACCTGAAAAGCATGTTTATTCTTAAGTTTTTGGATGGGATGCTCTGTATGTATTTATTAAGTACTGTGGTCTAATGTGTCTTTCTTTCTTTTCTTTCTTTTGAGAGAGAGAGCGTGCAAGCTGGGGAGGGGCAGAGAGAGGTAGAAAGAGAATCAATCCCAAGCAGGCCCCATGCTGTCAGCATGAAGCCCAACGATGCCGGGCTTGATCCCATGAACCAACCATGAAATCATGACCTGAGATGAAATAAGATCAGACGCCCAACCAACTGAGCCACCCAGGTGTCCCTGATCTAATGTATCTTTTAAGGCCAGTGTTTCCATACTGTTTATCTGTGTGGATGATCTATTTGTTGATGTTAGTGGGGTGTTAAAGTCCCTTGCTTTCATTGTATTACTGTCAGTTTTTTCCTTTTATATCTGTTAATGTTTATGTATTTGGGTGTCCCTGTGTTGGGTACATAGATATTTACAAGTGCTGTATTCTCTTGTTCAGTTAATTCCTTTGTCATTATGTAATCTTTTGTTACAGTCTTTGCTTTAATGTTTATTTTGTCCCTATAAGTATTTCTTTTTATTTCCATTTGCATGGAATATCTTTTTCATCCCTTCACTTTTTTTCTTTCTTTCTTTCTTTCTTTCTTTCTTTCTTTCTTTCTTTCTTTCTTTCTTTTTCTTTCTTTTTCTTTCTTTTAATAAATGTTTATTTTTGAGAGAGAGAGAGCTCGCGCGTGAGCAGGGGAGGGGCAGAAAGAGAGGGAGACCAAGGATCTGAAGCAGGCTCCGTGCCGACAGCAGAGAGCCCTACGCAGGGCTTGAACCCATGAACCGCAAGATCATGACCTGAGCCAAAGTCGGACACAACTGACTGAGCCACCCAGGCTGCCCCATCCCTTCACTTTCAGTTGTAGGCCTTTAGATCTGAATTGAATTTCTTTTAGGCAGTGTGTATGTATGTGTGTGTGCGTGTGTGCGTGCGTGTGTGTTTTGTGTGTGTGTGTGTGTGTCTTGGGTTTTTGGTTTTTTCCATGGGTCTTATTAATCCAGTCAGCCACCACATGTCTTTTGATGGGAGCATTTAATCTATTTACATCTAAAGCAATTATTGATAAACAGTGTATTTTATGCCATTCTACTGATTGTTTGTTGGTTGTTTTTGAAGTTCTCTGTTCCTTTCTTCTCTTGCTATCTTTCCTTGTGATGTGGTGACTTTTCTTAGTGCTATGTTTATATTTCTTTCTTTTTTTAAAAAAGTTTTTAATGTTTATTTTTTTGAGAGAGAGAGAAAGTGAGAGAGAGACAGAGTGTAAGAGGGGAAGGAGCAGAGAGAGACAGGCACAGAATCCAAAGCAGAGAGAGAGCTGTCAGCACAGAGCTCGATGAGGGGCTTAAACTCATGAACCGTGAGAGCATGAACTGAAACTAAGTTGGACACTTAACCAACTGAGTCACCCAGGTGCCCCTCTTTCTTTGTTTTTTAAGTAGGCTGCGTGTCCAATGTGGGGCTTGAACTCATGACCCTGACATGAAGAGTTGCATGCTCTACACCTGAGCCAGCCAGGAGCCCCTGTATTTTTTTCTTTATCTTTTTTTGTGTATCTGTTATAGGTATTTGAATTGTGATTACCATGAGGTCCATATATAACATCCTGTATATAAAGCAGTCTATTTTAAATTTATGGTCACTTAAATTCAAGTACATTCTAAACACTGCATTCCCCACTCCACCCCCATGTTTTATGTTTTTGATGTCATATTTTACATCTTAATTATTTTGTGTATCTTTTGACAAATTATTATAGGTCTAGATGACTTTACTACTTTTGTCTTTTTTTAAAAATTTTTATTTAATGTTTTTATTTATTTTTGAGACAGAGAGATACAGAGCATGAGCAGGGGAGGGGCAGAGAGAGAGGGAGACACAGAATCCAAAGCAGGCTCCAGGCTCTGAGCTATCAGTACAGAGCTTGACGCGGGGCTCGAACTCACAGACTGTGAGATCATGACCTGAGCTGAAGTTGGACACTTAATCGACTGAGCCACCCAGGTACCCCTGTCTTTTAACCTTCATACTAACCATGTGGGTGGTTGCTGTGCTACCTTCACTATATGTTTACCTTTACCAGTGAGATTTTTTTTCTTTCATAATTATCTTATTTCTATTAATGGTCCTCCCTTATATTTTAGTTTAAAGACATCCCTATAACATTTCTTATAAGGCTAGTTTGGTTTGATGAACTTTAGCTTTTGCTGGTCTTGGAAGCTCCTGTCGCTCCTTCAGTTCTGATTAACATCCTTGCTGGGTAGAGTATTCTTGGTTGTTAATTTTTCATTTTAGCACTTTGAATATATCCTGACACTCCCTTCTGGCCTGTAAAGTTTATGCTTAGAAATCAGCTCATGGTCTTATGGGGGTTCCCTTGTATATAACTAGTTGTTTTTCTCTTGCTGCTATTAAGATTCTCTCTTTGTCGTTAACTGTTGACACTTTGATTATGTGTTTTGGTTAGGTCTCTTTGGGCTCATCTCTTTTTTTTTTTTTTTTTTTTTTTTTTTAATGTTTATTTATCTCAGAGGGGGGTGGTGCAGAGAGAGAAGGAGACAGAGGATCTAAAGCCATCTCTGTGCTGACAGCAGTGAGCCCAGCGTGGGACTTGAACTCACGAACTGTGAGATCATGACCTGAGCTGAAGTCAGACACTCAACAGACTGAGCTACCCAGGCACCCCTCTTTGGTTTCATCTTATTTGAGATTCTGTGCATCCTGGACTTGGATGTATTTGCTTTGCCAGGTTAGGGATATTTACAGCCCTTATTCCTTCAAATAGATTTTCTGTCCCTTTCTTACTCTCCTCTTTAGGGACCCCTATAATTCAAATGTTAGTATGCTTGCTATTGTCCTAGGAGTCCCTTAAAATATCCTCATTTTTATAATTTTTTCTTTTTTCTGTTCCTTTTGGAACCCTGTCTTATCACTGATCTATTCTTCTGTATCATCTAAACAGCTGTTAATTCCCTGTCATGTATTTTTTCATTTCATTTATTCTTCAGTTCTAATTGTTTGTTTTTTTTTTAATTTTTTCTCTGTGCTGAAGTTCTCACTGTGTTCATCCATTCTTCTCCTGAGTTTGAGGAATATCTTTATAACCATTCTTTACACTCTTTATCTGAAGTGTTTATCTCCATTTCATTTAGTTCTTTTTTCTAGATTTTGTCTTGTTATTTTGTTTAGAACATATTCCTCCCTTTCCTTGTTTTGCCTAACTCTGTTTCTGTGTATTATTTAGATCAGTTATCCTGCCTCTTCTCACCTTTTCTAATATAAATACTTAATGCTAAAATTTTTCCTCTGAGTACTGCTTTAGGTGTCATAAATTTTCATGTCATGTTTCCATATTCAATGGAAATTCGAATTCAAACTTCAAAATGTTTTTTGTTTTAATTCAAAAAATTTTCTAATTAGCCCTTGGCTTCCTCTTTAAACCACAGGTTACTTGTTCTGTTATTTAATTTCCAAATATTTGGGTATTTCCAGTTTATTTATTTATTAATTTTTTATCTTTATCCTTGAGAGACAGAGAGACAGAGAGCATGAGTTGGGAAGGTGTAGAGAGAGAAGGAGACACAGAATCCAAAGCAGTCTCCAGGCTCTGAGCTGTGAGCACAGAGCCTGATGTGGGTCTTGAACCCACAGACCATGAGATCATGACCTGAGCTGAAGTCAGATGCTTAATCAACTGAGCCACCTAGGTACCCCTCCATTTTACTTTTTGTTAATGATTTCTAGTATAATTTAGTTGTGTTTGGAGGACATGCTTTGTATGATCTTCTTTTAAATTTGTTGATATGTTTTGTGGCCCAGAATATGACATATCTTGGTACATGTTTCATGTGTCCATGAAAAGGATGTTGTTGGTGCTGTATGGTCTTCTATATCCTTGCTAATTTATTGTCTGCTTCTACTTAGAAGGAGGGAGATGATGATGTCTTCAACTATAATTTAGGATTTTTTATTTTTATTTTCAGTGATATAACTTCCTAATTAGTTTGTATTCTAAAGCTCTTAGGTGCATACACTTTTAGAATTGTTACTTCTTCTTTGTGAATTGACCCCTTTAGTAACCAGATTGCCCTTTTCATCACTGACAGTATTCTTTATTCTAAAGTGTGCTTTCTCTCATATTTCATAAAGCCATTCCAACTTTATTCTTTTCCCTACCAGTTTTTCCACTAACATCCTTTTTTAATAAATTGTGATGTAATTTACATATCATAAAATTAACCCTTTCAAAGTATACAGTTCAATAGTTTCCTTCTATTCACAAGATTGTACAACCATCACCACCACCTAGTTCTAATATATTTCATCACCCTCAAAAGAAACCCTATACCCATTAGGAGTCACAATCCATTTTTCCCTACCAATCCTAATGTTCTTTTATTATACCTGGATCCAGTCCAGGATACGATATTGCATATAGCTGTTCCATCTCCACAGTCTCCTCCAATATTTGATGGTCTTTGTTTTTGCTTTTTTGTGACCTTGACAATCTTGAAAAGAACTGGTTAGATATTTTGTAGAATGTCTCTCAGTTTGGGTTTGTGTAATATTTTTTTTCATGATTAAACTGGGATTGTGAGTTTTGGGGTAAGAATACCACAGAGGTGAATTGTCTTTCTCACCATGTATCAGGGAGGTCATGATTTCCACGTGACTTAGCACCAGTGATGTTAACCTTGATCACTTGGTGTAGGTGGTGTCTGCAAGGTTTCTAACACTGTTAAAGTTAGTATTTCTTCGTTTCCATACTCTATTCTTAGGAAGGGAGTCATTAAGTCCAGCTCATGCTCATGGGAAAGGGAATTAAATTTTACTTTCTGAATGGGATATATCTACATAAACTTTCTGGAGTAGTACCGTAAGGAACTTATCCCATCTCCCCTTATATTTTTTCATTCAGTAGTTTATACCAATATGCATTCATTTATAGTAATTTTGTACTTCAGGTAATCACCCAGGACCATGAATTGTTTTAGTTTTGGCCATTAGGAGCTCTTTCAGGTTGGCTCCTATGTTCTTTTGACATATTTTTTCTTTAGCATGCCTTATTTTCACACAGTATAAGAGGCTCTAGGCTCATCCTGTATTTTCCTTGCCCCAGATCTAGAATCAAGTATTTCTCCGAAGAACTCTGGTTCCTTTTATTAGGGGATGGTAATTAAAAACCAAGATCCAAGGAACTGGATGTCCTTGTTGCTACTGGGTTGTGGCTACATTAGAGCTGCATTATTTTAAGATAAGTAGCTTTATTGTGATTGTTATTATTTATTTTATTTATTTTTATTTGAGAGAGAGCAGGAGCAGAGAAGGCAGAGGGAGACAGAGAGAATCCCAATCTAGTTCCACACTCAGCATGGAGCCTGAAATGGTGCTCAATCCCATAGCCCCAGGACAAGACCTGAGCTGAAATCAAGAGTTGGATGCTCAAAAAAAAAAAAAAAAAAAAAAAGAGTTGGATGCTCAACTGACTGAACCTCCAGGCCCCTCGTTGTGATTTTAATGCTCATATACATTTATTCATTCAAATTTTTTTAAAGTAATTTTTTAAAAAATGTTTTGAATGCTTATTTATCTTTGAAAGAGAGAGAGAGAGACAGAGCATGAGCAGGGGAGGGGCAGAGAAGGAGACACAGAATCTGAAGGAGGCTCCAGGCTCTAAGCTATCAGCACAGAGCCCGATGTGGGGCTTGAACCACAAATTGTGAGATCATGACCTGAGCCAAAGTTGGACGCTTAACCGACTGAGCCACCCAGGTGCCCCAAGAATATTAATTAGAGTTGTTTCAAATTCCCAGTCAGATAATTCTATGCTACATAACTCTAACCAAATAATCTATGCCATATTTGGTTGTGATAATTGCTCTGTCTCTTTATTTTTTCCTTTTTGTATGCCTTGTGATTTTTTTCTTGATAGTTGGATATGATGTACCCAGCTATAAGGAGCTCAGTAAATAGGCCTTAGTAAAATGGTAGTGAGGTAGTGGGTGGAGGAAGTGCATTCTATATTCCTATGATTAGGGCTTAGTCTCAGTGAGCCTTTGCCTCTGGACTGTGAGTTTAATCACAAGAGTTTTTCATTGTCTTCTTTTTTCTTCTTGTCTAACTGTGTTTGCTCTTTCTCAGGACTCTTTTGGCTATTCTGGGTCCCCTAAATTACAACCTTATATGAATTCTGGTACTAGCTTTTCCATTTCTATAAGGAAGGCAGCTGGAATTTCCATAAAATGATGTTGAATCTGAAGATCGGTTTGGGGAGGGTTGCCATCTTAACAGTATTAAGTCTTGCTGTCCATGAATATGCAATATCTTTCCATTTGTGTATGTCTTTAATTTCTTTCAACAGTGTTTTGTATTTTTCAGAGTATAAATTTTGTACCACTTTCATTAAATTTATTTTTAAGTGTTTTATTGTTTTGATGCTACTATAAGTGATATTTTCTTCATTTCATTTTCAGTTAATTAAATGATACTATATAGAAATATAATTGATGCTGTTATCTTGATCTTTTATCCTGCAACCTTGTTGAACCTGTTTACTTGTTCTGATGACTTTGGATTCTTTTGAATTTTTTATGTATAAGCTCATGTTCTCTGCAGATACATATAACTTTACTTTCTTTCCAACCAATCAGTATACATTTTATTTAATTTCCTTGCTCAATTGCCTTAGCTATCATCTCCAGTACAATGTTGAAGAGAAGTGGTGAGAGTGGTGAAAGCAGACATCCATGTCTTATTTCTGAAATTAGGGGGAAAGCGTTCAGTATTTCACTGTTAGATATGATGTTAGAGTTTTTTAAATCAATGCCCTTTACCAAATTGAGGGATTTCTCTTTTTGAGTGTTTTAAATTATTATGGGGTATTCAGTTTTTGAGTTCTTAGTGGTTGCCCTGGGGATTACAATCAATACCTTATAACTGTGGTAGTTCATTTAATACCATCTTAATTTCAATAGCATACAAAAATTTTGCTCCTAAACACACACATAGCCAACAGAACATGAAAAGATGTTCAACATCACTAATGCAAATCAAAACCACAGTGATATATAACCTCACACCTGTCAGAATGACTAAAATCGAAAACACAAGATGGGGTGCCTGAGTGGCTCGATTGGTTAAGCATCCAACTCTTGATTTCGGCTCAGGTCATGATCTCATGGTTTGTAAGATCGAGCCCTGGTTCAATCTCTGTCTCTCCCCCTCTTTCTACCCCTCCCCTGTGCTCTTTTGGGCACACTCTTTCTCTCTCAAAATAAATAAATGAACATCTTAAACAAAAAAAAAAAGAAACAAGTATTGGTAAGGGTGTGGAGAAAAAGGAACCTTTGTTGATAGAAATGCAAACTGGTGCAGCCACTGTAGAAAACACTGTGGAGATTCCTTAAAAAATTAAAAATAGGATGAATCACTATATGATTTAGTAATTCCACTACTGGGTATTTACCCAAAGAATATGAAAACACTAACTCAAAAAGATATATGCACCCCTATGTTTATTGCAGCATTATTTACAGTAGCCAGGTAAGGAAGCAACCCAAATGTCTATCCATAGATGAATGGATTAAGAAGATGTGGAGTGTGTGTGTATACGTTTACGCATGTGCACACACACAATGGAATATTACTTAGCTATAAAAAATAATGAAACTTGCCATTTGTAACAACTTGGATAGATCTAGAGGATGTATTGCTAAGTGAAATAAGTTACTCAAAGAAAGACAAATGCCATGTGATTTCTCTCATATGTGGAATTTAAGAAAGAAAACAAAAGAGACAAAAAAAGTAGACTATTTAATGTAGAGAATAAACAATTTGGTGGTTATGGGGGGAGGATGGGTGAAATAGGTGAAGGAGATTAAGAGTACAATTATTGTTTTGAGCACTGAGTAATGTACAGAATTGTTGAATCACTATGTTGTACTTCTGAAACTAATACAAACTATATGTTAATTATACTTGAATTAAAAAAATAAAAATAAAAAAATTTTAGCTCTTTACAACTCCGTCCCCTTTACTTTTTTCTTAATATTGCCATACAAATTACAACTTTATATATTATGTGCCCATCAACAAAAATTTTTTAAATATTTTTTAATGTTTTTATTTATTTTTGAGAGAAAGGGGGCGGGCAGATAGAGAGAGGGAGATACAGAATCCGAAGCAGGCTCCAGGCTCTGAGCTGTCAGCATAGAGCCCGGCCCGGGGCTCAAACTCACAGACTGTGAGATTATAACTTGAGCTGTGAAGTCAGATGCCTAACCAACCTAGCCACCCAGGCACCCCCATCAACAAAATTTTTAATTTTAGAGAGAGAATGAGCGTGCAAGCAGGGTAGAAGGGCAGAAGAAGAGAGAGAATCCCTCTCTCAGGTTCCACACTCAGTGCAGAGCCTGACATGGGCCTCAATCCCACAACCGTGGGTTCATGACCTGAGCAGAAATCAAGAGTCAGACACTTGGGATGTCTGAGTGGCTCAGTCAGGCAAGCGTCCACCTTCAGCTCAGGTCATGATCTCACAGTCAATGAGTTCGAGCCCCACATTGGGCTCTGTGCTGACAGCTTAGAGCCTGGAGCCTGCTTTGGATTCTGTGTCTCCCTCTCTCTGCCCCTCCCCCACTCATGCTCTGTCTCTCTCTGTTTCAGAAATAAACATTAAAAAAAACAAAAAAAAGAAAAGGAATCAGACACTCAACCGACTGAGCCATTCAAGTGCCCCAACACTTGTTTTTTATGTAATTGTTTTTTATGTAATTGTTTTTTAAAAAAAGGTTCTTAAATGTTTGAGAGACAGAAAGAGAAAGAGAAAGAGACCTAGTGAGGGAGGGTCAAAGAGAGAGGGAAACACAGAATCCGAAGCAGGCTTCAGGCTCCAAGCTGTCAGGGCAGAGCCCAATGTGGGGCTTGAACTCACAAACTGCAGGATTGTGACCTGAGCTGAACTTGAACAGTTAACTGACTGAGCCACCCAGGTGCCCCTGTAAATGTCTTTTAAATTAGATAGAAGGGAAAAAGAGTTATGAACCAAAAAATACATTTATAATTATGAGTTCTCAGTTTTCATGTATCTAATAATATTTTTTTAATTAAAAAAATTTTTTAATGTTTATTTTTTGAGAAACAGAGAGACAGATTGCAAGCAGAGGAGGGGCAGAGAGGTGGGGGGGAGACACAATCTGAAGCATGCTCTAGGCTCTGAACTGTGAGCACAGAGCCCAACGCAGAGCTCAAACTCACGAACTGTGAGATCATGACCTGAGCTGAAGTTGGACACTTAACCAATGGAACCACCCAGGTGCCCCTAATTTTTTTTAATGTTTATTTATTTTTGAGAGAGAGAGAGAGAGAGTGCGTGCAAGCAGGGGAGGGGCAAAGAGAGAAAGAGACACAGAATCCAAAGCAGCCTCCAGGCTGTGAACTGTCAGCACAGAGCCTGATCTGGGCCTCTAACCCACGAACCTTGAGATCATGACCTGAGCCAAAGTTGGACACTTAACTGACTGAGCCACCCAGGCGCTCCACACTTATCTAGTAATATCTTATTCATTTTATTTTATTTATTTTTAATTAATTCTATTTATTTTTTGTTTATTAGAGAGAGAGAGAGAGAGAGAGAGAGATGGAGTCCGAGTGGGGGAGGGGCAGAGAGAGACGGAGCACAGAATCTGAAGCAGGCTCTAGGCTCTGAGCTGTCAGCACAGAGCGGAACTTATGAACTCCGAGATCATGACCTGAACCGAAGTCAGACGCTTAATCGACTGAGCCACCCAGGCACCCCTATCTAGTAATCTTTTAATGCACCTTCAGTTTTTGAAGAAGAGTTTTGCTGGTTATGGAAATTTTGGTTGATAAGTTTTGTTCTTTCAGCACATTTAATGTCATTTTACTGCTTTCTGGCTTCCTAGTTTCTGATTAGAAATGATGTCTTATTGAGGACCCCTTGTGCTTGATCAATTGTGTCTCTTGCTGCTTTGAAGATTGCCTTTGGCTTTCAGTAGTGTTTGATGATGATATCTCTAAATGTGAATCTGAGTTGATTCTATTGGCAGTTTGTTGAACTTGTTTATGAGGCTTAATGTTTTTCATTAAAATTGGATTTTGGGGGCAGTTATTTCATCAAATATTCCTTTTTGCTCCTTTGTTTCCTTTCTTGCTGGGATTCCCAGTATGCATATGTTGGTATGCTTGTTAGTGTCCCACAGGTCTCTGAGGCATAGTTGTTTTTTTTATTTCTTAGATGAAATAACGTAAATTGATGTATCTTCAGTTTCACTGATTGTTTTTTCCTCTTGTTCAAATCTGTTCAGCCCATTTAGCTTTTTGTGGTTATTATAATTGTACTTTGCCACCCCAGAATTCCTATTGGGTTTTTCCCCCCCCTCAAAAGCTATTCCCTTTTTTTAATAATTTCTCTTCATTGATATTCTCAGTGTGCTGAGACCTTTTTCCCATACTGTCCTTAGTTCATTAGCCATGGCTTCCTTTAATCCTTTAAACATTTAATGCAGCTGATTTAAGAACTTGCCTGGTAAATTCAGTATCTGGACTTTGAGTTTCTATTGATCGGTTTTCTACCCTGTGTATGGGCCATACTTTGTGTTGTTTTCTTTCTTGCCATGTTCTATAGTATTGTGTTGAAAACTGGATGTTCGAGTAATACAATGTGGCAACAGAATTTTTTGTTGCCGTCATTTTAATTGTTTCCTTGCTTAGTGGCTTTTTTCTGACCCAATTCTGTTTTGTCTATATTCTTGTGTGTGTGTGTAAAATGTTTATTTAGTTTTGGGGGGGGGGGTGGGTAGACAGAGGATCTGAAGCAGGCTCTGTGCTGACAGCAGAGAGCCTGATGTGGGGCTCAAACTCACGAACTGTGAGATCATGACGTGAGCCAAAGATGGACGCCTAACCGACCTAGCCCCCCAGGCACCCCTGTTTTGTCTATATTCTTATATGTGGCCAGTAAAGTCTCCACTTGGTTAGTTTAATGATCAGCTAATGATTGGACAGCAATTTCCTTAGTTTGATTTGATTTGATTTCCTGGTACCAAGAAGTCTCCTGGGCATTATAAGAGGAGTTCATATTGAATGAAGCATGCCTTTAACACTCAGTTATGCAGTTTTGAAATCTGCGTTAGCCTTTCCCTCCTCCTTGTACAGATCCTTCAGTATAGCCAGAGATGCCAGTTTAGGGCCTTCTGATGAATTCTCATGACTTTCCTGAGCATGTGTAGAGCCTGGGCATACACAGCCCTATATGGGCCAGTATTCTAGATTCTTGGGAATTTGTTAGAGTTTTTCAAAGTCCTTATGCACATCTCATATCCTTACTTTTCCTCTTTTTTTTTTTTTTAATGTTTGTTTATTTTTGGGAGATCACAAGTGGGAAAGGGGCAGAGAGAGGGGGACAGAGGATCCGAAGCAGGCTTTTCACTGACAGCAGCAAGCCCAGTGAGGGGCTTGAACTCACCAACAGTGAGATCATAACCTGAGCTAAAGTCAGATGGTTAATCGACTGAGCCACTCAGGTGCCCCTAAATGTTTATTTTTGAGAGACAGCGCAAGCACAGGAGGGGCAGAGAGAGAGGAAGACAGAGAATCCGAAGTGGGCTCTGCACTGACAGCAGACAGCCTGATGCGGGGCTCAGACTCAGGAACAGTGAGATCATGACCTGAGCCAAAGTCGGACGCTTCATGGACTGAGCCATCTAGTCGCCCCTGTCCTTGCTTTTCTCATTAAATTTTTTGGTTAGTCTGTTGTTTGACCTAACAAGCAGCTTTAAAGTTCAGCATTTGCCTGTCGTTGTTGTTAGCAAACACACCCCATGGCAAGTTATTTTGACACTGCCCAAGCTATAGATCAGGTCAAATGTAGACAGTCTTGCAAGTGAATTTTTCCAGGGAACCATCAAAAATGTCAGGTAGTGACAGTTCTTTGGGATTAAGGCTTGGAAGAAATTTCAGCACATTCTGTGACTGCTTGTCTTCACTTTGAATGTGATATGTTAGTTTTAATTACCATAGCTCCTGGAGAGCAGGTCATGGGACTGGGACAAGTTAAAACACCACAAAGTTCCACTGTTCTTACTGAGGGTCAGCTCTTTTTCTTGAATAGAGACTCCTTGAATTATTGCAAACCTTTGGTTATTTTCTACATTCTGAAGAATTGAGTCTTAAAATTTTTGCCAATTTTCTTATTGCTTTTATCAAGAGAAGAATTTTTGAGGGTCCTGACTTGCTATGTTTACTGGGTTTTGTAGCTTATTTAGTCTTAGCTTGTCCTTTCCATCCCTTTCTCAGGCTCTTTTACTATACTGTTAAATGAGTGTCTTTCTGGGTTTCTTCATATTTGAAATATGGTATACTGCCAAGGATAGTCACTGCAGTTATTTATAATAGCAAAAGAGTAAGAAACAACCCAAATGTCCCAAAATACAGAAATCATTTATTTAAAATGATTTATCTAACATCCATATGATGGAATGTTACACAGATACTAACAATCATCTATTTAGAGACTATTTTGTAGGAAAATGTATGATACGGATGGGGAAAAATTATAAAATTCAGTATATTCAAATTTTTGAAAATAAGTTTTGTAAAGAAACAAACATGTATATACCAAAAAAACTGCTGGAAGGAGCTGTATCAAAATATTAGCATTTATTATTTCCGGGTAGTATTTAAATCAGGTGAGTTATAAATAATTTTTGTTCTGTATTATGTACCATAAGGTTGTATTAGTTATTTTTTGTGTTAAAAATAAATGTAGCAATTAGTATGACATACCTGTACCTATTACTATTTTTCACTCATATTAATGTAATGAAAAATTATTTTACTGTTGAGTTTGGGTGATTTAATATAAGCTCTTATGAATATTTGAAAAAACGCTATAAGAACATTAATAGTAACTCTGACATTGGGGCTAACAAAATGTATATGAGTAGTTGTTAATCCTAAGAGTTTACTCATAGAAAGTTTTATTTCACTGGGATATAATAGGGTGAATTATTAGGCAGATGAAAAACCTAGAGTCTCATTTATTAGCATTTCATTTTTTTCCTTTTCAGGCGCATATTAAATTTCCTATTGACTACCCGTATTCACCACCTACCTTCAGATTCTTGACCAAAATGTGGCACCCCAACATTTATGAGGTAAGAGACGTATGTTGTGAATTTCTCTGAAGATTCATTTTTTAGATACAGTCCTGCAAAATAACCTATGCATCTCAGTATGCTGTGGTAGTTATGCTGTAGCCACAAGGGAGTATTCATGGTTCCCCACTTGTAGTTACTAGTCTCTAGTTTAATTGTTCCAAATTGAAGGTTGTTTCATAATACCGGTGTATTCTACACATAGATATGTTTATATATAATATATATAAAGCTTAAAATTTTTTTTAAGCTTATTTATTCTGAAAGAGTATGATTGGGGTAGAGGCAGAGAGACAGGGAGAGAGAATTCCAAGCAGGCTCTATGCTGACACAGCACAGAGCCCAACAAGGGGCCCAAACCCACAAATTGTGAGATCATGACCTGAGCCAAAATCAAGAGTTGGATGCTTAACCACCTGAGCCACCCAGGCAACCCTAGATTTTTTTTTTTAAGAGAGAGGGGCATGCAAGCAGGGGAGAGGGGCAGAGGGAAAGAGAGAGGTAATCTCAAGCAGGCTTCATCCTCAGCATGGGGCCTGATGTGAGGCTTGATCCCATGACCCTGGGATCATGACCTGAGCCAAAATCAAGAGTCTGGTGCTCAACCAACTGAGCCACCCAGGGACCCCTATTATATTTAAGATTGAGACTTTGAATCATTGTTGCTATTCCTAAGATTATACTGCCTAGGTGTTAAGATTGGCATTTTAAAAATTTAGTGTATAAAGTCATACAAATTATTATCCTCTAGCTTCACAGCAAGGGTCACCTGTTGCTATGATCACAGATTGAGCTTCTCAGGGGAATTTATCCTACTACATTTGGACTGGCCTCCTTTTAGTAATTGCTTCAGAGCAGTTGAGAACCTCTTTTAGAATAAATCCAAGGTGAGGTTCTTCTACGGAACATTTCACATGCCTGAGGGAGTGATTTCTAGTTTTGTTGGTGAAAGACACTTAGCTTTGGGCTAATCTATAACCATGCTGGAATGATGCATTTTGTTTCTCAGGATCATTATGTAAAGGACCTCTAAAATATCCTTATAGTCCACTCCTTTACCATTTTGTAATCTTTTTCATTGTATTAAGGCTCTGAGGTGGTCTTACTTTATTGAAGCTGTGGACCATGCATTAAAATTCCTTTTTAAAATTTGCAGCCTTAGTCATATAGTCCCTTCTTTTGCTCTGGTGGATATTGGGAAGCTCCTTTGCTCCAGAAACAGAGCAACATAATGCTTGTAGGCAAGAAATGAAGAACTTGCTCTAGAGCTCTGAACCCTGAATTTGGATCTCCATATAAATCAGCACACTGGAGCAAGCAGCTTTATTGTTTTACACAACTTACTTTTTCTTCGAGGCATTATCTTTGCCTTTCTTTTCTTTAAACAAGACAAACTGGTGCTCAAAAGGTGATGTGTAGTTACATTTCCAGAAATAAGCTCCCAGAATTTGTTTTCTTTAATGTCTTTAGTATTTGAGATAATCACAATATTTATAAACAATAGTGAATACCTTAACACTATTCTGTATAACAGAGTTACCCCTTGTAGGAGATAGACTATAGAAACAATTCACTGTTTAAGAAGTTCAAAACGAGTTCAGCGCACGTAGAAATACTTCTGTGTTTCTGTCCATGTAGTATTTATGGATTTTATATAGCATGAGTGAAGTGAGAAGACTCAAGCTTTTGTTTTGCTATTAAGAACTAATTCACCTAAAAGCCATGTATTCACTTGTTTCCATTCTGAAGTTACCTAATCCCAAACTCCTCTCAAAGAGAAACAAAAGGGGCGCCTGGGTGGCTCAGTCGGTTGAGCGTCTGACTTCAGCTCAGGTCATGGTCTTGCAGTTCAGGAGTTTGAGCCCCGCGTCGGGCTCTGTGCTAACAAACCGTCCCCTGCTCATGCTCTGCGTCTGTCTCTCAAAAATAAATAAATGTTAAAAAAAAAAAAAAGAAACAAAAAACAAGGAAAAGGATTCAAAACTGTGAAGGAATAAAGTGTATGTAAACTTCCCTTTCCACTATTTTTTCACTATTAAAGTAGACTAGTTCTCTTAAGACTTAGCATTGGATCATTATTTTTTAAAAAGTTTTTTTCATATTCATAATTAAATTTTCAATGGGAAAATAATTCATTCGTATCTTATAAATATGCAGTTGTTTTCCATGCCACAAATGTTTTCTTTTTAATTTTTTTAATGTTTATTTAGTTTTGAGAGACAGAGACAGAGCACGAGTAGGGGAGGAACAGAGAGAGAAGGAAGCACAGAATCTGAAGTAGGCTCCAAACTCTGACCTGTCAGCACAGAGTCCTGACGTGGGGCTCAAACCCATGAACCACGAGATCATGACCTGAGCCAAAGTTGGATGCTTGAGCGACTGAGCCACCCAGGAGCCCCTAATGTTTTCTTTTTAAAGAAGTGATAAAGCGCGGTTAGGAATTTAATTTGATACAGTCATGGTGGTCATAAGAGACTTATAGGGCTCCTGGTTGGCTTAGTCAGCAGTGCGTGTGACTCTTGATCCTTGGGGTTGTGAGTTCAAGCCCTACTTTGAGTGTAGAGATTACATAAAAAAATAAAATCTTTGGGGTGCCTGGGTAGCTCAGTGGGTTGATCGTCTAACTCTTGATTTAGGGTCATGGGATTGAGCCCCATGTCAGACTCTGCACTGAGTATGCAGCCTGCTTGAGATTGTCTCTCTCTCTCTCTTTCTCTCTGCTCGTACACTCTGTCTCTAAAATGAAATGAAACAAAATAAAATAAATCTTTAAAAAACAGAGAGAGACTCTTCTCACATAAGTTAATTTATCTTTGCTACACTTTGGAAATGATTATCAGAATTGAACTTTTTGAGGGCCTATGTCTGTATTTGTGATTCTAAAGGTTGGGGCTCATGTTTCTTGGCCAAAGGGATATTCTTGTTGGTTGTTGCTCTCACCTACCTGCGTTGTCACCTGTGGTAGACACGTGGTGGACCTTGAGGTCAAATTGCTGTAGTCGTCAAAATGTTTACTGCAGTGTTATTTATAATAGAATTAGAGATGGGGGAGGGGCAGTGAAACAACCCAATCAAAAATACAAAAGTAGAAGACTATTCAAATGCCAGAAAAAGGGACTTGATGAAAGAGTTTTGGGAAGGTTCCTGGGTAGCCCAGTCAGTTAAGCGTCTGACTCTTGGTTTCAGCTCAGGTCATGATCTCACGGTTCATGTGTTGGAGCCCTGTGTCAGGCTCTGTGCTGACAGCTCAGAGCCTGAAGCCTGCTTTGGATTCTTTGTCTCCCCCTCTCTTTGTCCCTCCCTGCTCACGCTCTGTCTCCGTCTCTCTCTCTCAAAAATAATCATTAAAAAAAAAAGTAAAAAAATAAACTTAAAAGAAGTTTTTGCTACATTAACTTCACAAGCATTAAAAATAAATATTGTAGAGACTATTATTGTTAGAAAATAAGTTATAATGTTATTTTTTTTAAATAACTTTTTAAAGTTTATTTTTATTTATTTTTAAAAGATAGAGAGTGAGCAGGGGAGGAGCAGAGAGGGAGACAGAATCCCAAGCAGGCTTCACTCTATCAGCGCAGAGCCCACTGTGGGGCTTGAGCTCAAAATCTGTGAGATCATGACCTGAGGTGAAACCAAGAGTCAGACACTTAACTGACTGAGCCACCCAGGTGCCCCTATTATGTGAAGTTTTAAAAATCACAAGAGCTTTTGTTATAGTTTTGCTAAATACATTAATGTACACATTACTACAGCCCCAAAAGAAGTAAACGCTGCAGTATATATGAATGAATTTAATTATTTTAACATTACCTTTATCATTGCCATATTTGTGAAATTTATAAATATCAAGGGGGAACTTGGAGAACAAAGGAAATTTAATATGAACTTGTCACCAGTGATTGTACTACTATGTATCTATTCCTGTCTACTTTGTAATATGTTGAGTGAACTCAAAAATAGTTTCATGGTTACATGTAACTGCGTTCTCAGAAGTAGACAGCCAACAAACTCCATTTGCCTGGCCATGTATTAAAATGAGGCTTTCATACACCCTGTAATGCACTGTGAACTTTACAGCTATGGCAACTCAGAATCTCTCTGTTCTTTAGAATTTAGTAAATAAAAAATAATTTTTTTTTTTAGAATAGACTAATTTTTAGAGTAGTTTTAGATTCACTGCAAAATTGAGTGGAAAGCACACACTATTTGATCTTTTTAGTACTAGTGAGTTGTGAAACACAGTATGAAGCTTTACTTAAAAAACATAATAGGGGCACCTGGCTAGCTCAGTCAGAAGAGCATGTGACTCTTGATCTCGAGGTTGTGAGTTTGAGCCCCATGGTGCATGTAGAGGTTACTTAAATTTTTTAAAAAAGTAAAAATATAAAGATTTCAGATTTTTTTTTTTTTTTTTACGAAGGAGTATACAAGTCATTTTTCCTATATAGTGTGCACAGGTAAATGTCAACCAGTGCAGTCATGAAATGAAAGTTCACGTATGTTGGTGTCTTTTAGTCTGCTTGACAGCCAGTAATAAAATATTTTGCTGTTTCACTTATGGTTCTGGTTCTGAAGAGTTATTCTTCATTCTAGAACCCAGATTATTCTCAAATCATTATACTAATTTGTATAGCTTCCAGCATTATAAAGAAGTATCAATTTGGCTACTATTCCACTATCATTAGGGCATGGTATGTTTAAATATTATTGTTTTAATAATGATTAAAAATAGACCCTACTGTTTTAATATGCTTTTCCTAAGTCATGTTGTCTTAGCTTGGGCTGCTATAACAGTACCATAGAGGGGATGACTTAAAGAAAAGAAATATATTTTCTCACAGAATAGGAAGCTAGAAGTCCAAGATCGAGGTGCCAGCATGGTTAGTTTCTGAAGACTCTTCTGCTTTATCTCTCTGTCCTTAGAAGGCTTGAGTAAAGAACAGGCTAGCTGTCTGGTATCTTATATAAGGTTTTTTGCCAAGTCTGCAGAACCATAACTGTTTGGAATAATAAAGTTTAGGCTTTGTAAGTGTTGAATGGGCCTAATTACACATAGTTTATGATCTTTGTAATTATTTAGATGGATGGTATGCATTAGGAGTGAAAATGGTTGAGACCTTTAATCAGCTTTTTAAAAGTTGAAAGAACTGCATATATCCAAGAGTCCTGTACAGTAAAGCTCTAGTCATCAATTATATTTTAGCATTAAGAAAAGACCAGATAAAAGCAACAACAACGATGTGTTAGCGAGGGTTCTCCAGAGAAACAGAACCAATAGGATATATAGAGATATGTATTAGAAGAGGTTTATTTATAGGAGTTGGCTCATATGGTTATAAAGTCTAAGAAATAGCACAGTCTCTGCAAGCTGTAGAACCAAGAAAGCCAGGAGTATAATTCAGATTGAATCCAGAAGCCTGGAAACTAAGGAGCTGCATGTGTATGTCCTAGAATACCAAGGCCCAAGAACCCAGAGTTCCAGTGTTCCAGGTTAAGAGAGAATCTCTTTTGCCTGTTTGTTGTGTTCAGGACCTCAACAGATTGGATGATGCCTGCCCCATTAGGATACTTACTCCAGTTAGGGTGGATATTCCTTACTCAGTCTACTGATAGAAATTCTAGTATCTCCTGGAAACACCCTCACAGACACACCCTGAAGGAATGTTTTACCAGCTGGGATCTGGTTTGTAAGTAATCTGTGACAAGCAAGATTTAATATATATTTATGTAGTTATATTCATGGATTTGCAGATCTTATGCATTCTCTATAACTTTAAGGTACAGGAAAAAGGTTTTTCTAGGCAGTGATGTGCCCAAATTTGGCTTCATATCAGAATCCTGTGGAGAAGTTGTTACGAATAAAGAATACTGGAGATTTCAGTTTAATTGGATTTGGAGAGGGCCTAGGCTAGATAGCCTTCACTTTACGTTTTACAGCTGCCGTTCTAGAGACTTAGAACTTCCCCCATCCTTTTTATTTTATTTTTTTTTAATTAAAAAAAAAAATTTTTTTTAACGTTTATTTATTTTTGAGACAGAGAGAGACACAGCATGAACGGGGGAGGGGCAGAGAGAGAGGGAGACACAGAATCGGAAGCAAGCTCCAGGCTCTGAGCCATCAGCCCAGAGCCCGACACGGGGCTCGAACTCGCGGACCACAAGATCGTGACCTGAGCTGAAGTTGGACGCTTAACCGACTGAGCCACCCAGGCGCCCCCCCCATCCTTTTTAAAATAATAATTTATTGAGGTGAAATTCACATCATAAAATTAACCATTTAGGGGCTCCTGGGTGGCTCAGTTGGTTGAATATCTGACTTTTGATCTCGGCTTAGGTCATGATCTCACAGTTCATGAGATCGAGCCCTGTGTTGGGCTCTGTGTTGACAGCATGGAGCCTGCTTGGGATTCTCTCTCCCTCTCTTTCTGCCCCTCCCCCGCTCACTCTCACTCTAAAAAATTAACTGTTTATTATTTTTTAAATGTCTATTTATTTTTGAGAGAGAGGGACAGAATGTGAGCAGGTGAAGGACAGAGACAAAGGGAGACACAGAATCCAAAGCACGCTCCAGGCTCTGAGCTGTCAGCACAGAGCCTGACGTGGGGCTCAAACCCACAGACTGTGAGATCATAACCTGAGCCGAAGTTGGTCACTTAACCTGACTGGGCCACCCACACGCCCCTAAAAAATTAACTGTTTAAAGTGAACGTAATTCAGTGACATTTAGTACGTGGTCCCAGTGTTGTGCAGCTAACACCTCTATTTATAAAGTATTCCCATCACTCCTGCATAAAACACTTTACGCACAATGCACTTTCTCTCCATTCCATTTCACTCTAGTCCTAGTCTCTGACAATGACCACCCAGCTTTCTGTCTGTATATGTTTGTCTATTCTGGATATTTCTTATAAATGGAATCATGCAATATGTGACCTTTTGTGTCTGGCTTTCATTTAGCCAATTTTCTCCATGTTGTAACATGTAGCAGTACTTCATTTCTCTTTATGGTTGGATGATATTCAATTGTATCTATCCATCTGTTGATGGACATTTGATCTTTGTCCACATTTTGGATGTGAGAATAGTGCTGCTGTGCCCGTGTGTATATATGTACTTGTCTAAGTCCTTCTTTCAGTTCTCTTGTTTATATACCTAGAATTATGGTATCAAATAGGTAATTTTGTATTTTACTCTTTGAGGTACTACCAGACGGGTCTCCAACAGATGAACCATTTCACATTCCCACCAGTAATGGATGAGGGTTCCTGTTTCTCCACGTCCTTACTAACACTTGTTATTTTTCATTTTTGTTTCAATTATAGCCATCCTAAGGGATGTAAAGTGATATCTTATTGTCATTTTGATTTGCATTTCCCTAATGACTAATGATGTTGAGCATGCTTTCATGTGTTTATTGGCTATTTATATATCATCTTTGGAGAAATGTTTGTTCACGTCCTTTGCCCATTTTTAATAGACTAGTTTATCTTTTTGTCTTTGAGTTGTAAGAGTTCTATATAATTAAGGATATTAAACACTTACCGAATACATGACTTGGAGATATTTCCTTCTTATCTGTAGGTTGTCTTGTCATTTTCTTGATAATTTTCTTTGCACAAAGGTTTTTCATTTTGATAAAGTCTGGTTTATTGCTCATGCTTTTGGTGTCATATCTAAGAATCCATTGCCATATCCAAGATCATGAAGATTTACTCCTATGTTTTGTTTTGGTTTTTAAAGAGTTTTATAATTTTAGCTCTTAGATCTTCCATTTTGAGTTAATTTTGTATATGGTATGAGATAGGAATCCAACTTCATCCTTTTGTTCTTGAAAATTCAGTTATCCCAATTCATTTGTTGAAGAGACTGTTTTTTCCCCATAGAATGGACTTAGCATCCTCATCAAAAATCAATTGGCCATAGATGTATGTGCTTATTTATGGACTCTCAGTTCTGTTTTATTGGTCTGTAGGTCTCTCATTATGCCAGTCCTAAACTGTCTTGTTGATTATAGGTTTATAGTAAGTTTTGAAATCAGGAAGTGTGAGTCTTTGATTTTACTTTTTTTTTTTTTCTTTAAGATTGTTTTTTGCTATTGTAGATCCCTTAAATTTCTATATAAATGTTAGGATCAGGTTTTCAATTTCTGGCAAGGGGAAGCCAGGATTTTGATTAGGATTCCACTGAAACTGTAGATCAGACTGGGGAATAGTTAGTGTCATGTTATCATGAAGTCTTTCCACTTACGAACCCAGGATGTATTTATTTAGGTCTTTAACTTCCTTGAGCTGTGTTTTATAGTTTTCTGTGTACAAGTCTTTCACCTCCTTGGTTAGATTTATTCCTAGGTTGTGTTTTGTTCTTTTAGATTTCATTGTAAATGGAATTGTTTTCTTAATATCCTTTTTAGGTTATCCTGTTTAGGTTATTGCTGGTATTTAGAAATAAACCTGATATTTGAATGTTGATCTTATGTCCTACAACTTTGCTGAATTTGTTTACTTGCTTTAGTGCCTTTCTTGTGAATTCTTTGGAATTTTCTTTGTCATTTTTGAAATAATTTTTCTTTTTCCTTTCCACTTAGTATGTCTCTTACTGCTTTTTCTTGTCTAATGCTCTGGTTAGAATTTCCAGGACAGTGTTAAATAGCAGTGGTAAAAATAGTTATCATTGTCCTGTTTTTTGTTTTTTTTAAATGTTTTTAAAATTTGAGAATGAGAGAGCATGAGTCAGGGAAGGGCAGAGAGAAAGAAGGAGAGAGAATCCCAAGCAGGCTCCACGCTGTCAGAACAGAGCCCCACGCGGGGCTTGATGTAACATACTGTAAGATCATGACATGAGCTGAGATCAAGAGTCGTTTGCTTAACTGACTGAGCCACCCAGGTACTCTAATCCTTGTCCTATTGATCCTTGGAGGGAAAGATTTCACCATTTACTATAATGCTAGCTGTGGACTTTTTTTAAAAATGCCCCTTATAATGTTAATAGTTCTGTTTATCGTTTTTTGAGTGTTTTTATCATGAAAATATTAGGTTTTGTCAAATGGTTATTTATTTTGAGAGAGAAAGCACAGGGAATCCCAAGCAGCCTCTGCTGTCCGTGCAGAGCCCGACATGGGGCTCCATCACACAAACCGTGAAATCATGACCCAAGCCAAGATCAAGCGTTGGATGCTTAACTGACTGATCGACCCAGGTTCCCTCAGATGCCCATCTTTTAATTTGTTGTTTCTAAGTAGAAATCTATATATGTCGTTCCACTACTCAGAAATTTTATGTATATACATATTAAACTCTGAACAAAGTAGCATATTCCTCTGGTCTAATTTTTGTACCATATATTTATTTCATTACCAGTGGGTTCTTCACTACTGTGGTGGGTAGAATAATGGTCCTTCAGAGATGTCCATATCCCTGGACATTCCAGTCCCTAGAACCTATGGTATGTTAGCTTATATGTTAAAGAAAAGTTAAAGTTGCTAATCATTAGCTGACCTTAAAATAAGGAGATTATTCTGGATTATCTGGGTGGGCCCAATGTAACCCAAAGAGTCCTTTAAAGTAGAAGAGGTAGGCAGAAAATGAGAGTGAGAGATAGGACTATGGAAGAAAGGCTCAGAGAAATGTAACACTTTTTGCTTTGAGGATTAGAGGAAGGGGGCCAAGACCAAAGGAGTGTGGGTAGCCTTTAGAAGCTTAGAAAGGGCAAGGAAAGAGAGTGTGTCTTAGAGGCTTCAGGAAGGAGTGCATTAATGCTGACACATTGAATTTAGCCCTGTTGGAACAGTGTCAGACTTTGACTATAGAAATGTAAAATAATAATTTTTTTGTTTTGTTTTAAGCCACTAAGTTTGTGGTGATTTGTTAGAGTAGCAACATAAAATAAATACAACTACCCAAGCATATTTTGTTCGACTGTTTATGATGTTGGTTTATTTATCTAGGCTAACTGATGTCTAAATTTCTCTTAAGTTGTTAAAATTGTACTTCTTACTCAAAATCCATCTCAAAGCTTTCTGAAACAATAAGCCTTTTGTTCTTCCACACTAATATCCCAGTTTCTCTCGTGATTTCTGTTGTGCCTTCTTCTTTTTTTTTTTAACCTTCCTCATAGCATCTAATGATAATACAGAGTTTTAGAATTTAGTATTTGGTATTGATTTTATTAAAATTTTATTCTCCTTTTAAAAATACTCTGTTACCTTGATGTGGTTGTGTATTTTATGTGTGTGTCTAAATTTGGGTTGTATGTGTAAGATTTTTACACTTTCTGTAGTTATATTTCTGTTTAAAATTTTGAATTTTATCTTTCATTTTAGACTGAGATTGGTGACTATATCTTACTCAGCCTTGTCTTTTCTATTGAAAAACAGTCTGTGATGCATATGGTAGGCAATACATATGTGTTTGACTTAAATGTACATGTGAATTAGGTCCTATAATTTAAATTTATGAACCAAAATATTATAACCATAGTGATGAGTTTTATCCATATCCTGAGGGAGTTAAAATTATATTGTTGGGAGGCATATTTTTAGTTTATATAAACCATAATTATTAAAACCATTGATTGATGTTACAAGTGATTTTAGCATCTCTCTAGGCAGATTTTAAGCAAGGCAAATTTGAGGGGGATTTGTTTGTTTCTTTTTATGTACTTTAGGTTCAGATGTATCTGAAAATAAAGATACTTTGTTGCTTCTCAGGACTCTTGGATCTCAGTTCATCATGTTTGTCTATTTTTAAATGAGTTTTTTTAGAAAGATGGTGCTACAAGGCAAACCATAACAGACTCTTAAATACAGAGAACAAACAGGGTTGATGGGGAGGGTGGGAGAGAAGGGAAACTAGGTGATGGGCATTAAGGAGGGCATTTGTTGGGATGAACACTGGGTGTTGTATATAAGTGATGAACCACGGGAATCTACCCCCAAAACCAAGAGCACACTGTACACACTGTATATTAGCCAAATTGACAATAAAAATAAATAAACAAATAAGTAAATAAGTAGTGCTACTTTTTAAACTAAGATATATCTGGGGGATTAGAATGAATATTTGTAATATAAAAACTACTTAATTCTTTCTTTAAAACTTTTTTTTAATGTTTATTTTTGAGAGATAGCGATTAACAGTGTGAGTGAGGGAGGGGCAGAGAAAGAAGACGACACGGAATCCAAAGCAGGCCCCAGGCTCTGAGCTATCAGCACAGAGTCTGACACGGGGCCCCGAACCCACAAATGTTGAGACCGTGACCTGAGCCGAAGTCAGACACTTAACTAACTGAGCCACCCAGGTGCCCCAAAAAAGTACTTAATAATTCTTTAACATTGATTGCAAACATGAAGAAAAAGAATTGTTTTCTCCCCTTATGATGAGAAAACAAGTTTTCTACGAATAAAAGAAAATTTAGCAGAACTGATATCCCTTTTTTATATCATATTTTTGAGTGCTTTCTAAATGTGATGTTTGTGTCTCATAGAATGGAGATGTATGCATTTCGATTCTTCATCCGCCTGTAGATGACCCACAGAGTGGAGAACTGCCCTCCGAAAGGTGGAATCCTACTCAGAATGTCAGGTAAGGGGCTACATAAGGAATAATCTGGTTTTTAGATGGCTCTTAAGATTGGATATTATCTTTTAACAAGTACAAAAGAATCCTTTCTGTACTTTGTTGTTTTTGTTTTTTGCTAGAGCTTTAAGTAACATGTATGCATCATTTTGAAGAGTCCCACTTACAGAGCAGTAATGCATATTTTACTCATTTCTTTATGTTCATCTTGAAAGAATTTTTCTAGTGTGACTTCTTCCTCTTAACATTATTTAAGTTCCATCCTGCATCTTTGGATCTTGTGATGCCCATGTTTGGATGAGTTGCTTCCTTATTCTAGGGTTCTTACTATATTTTGCAGAGAAATCTATCATATAAGTCTTTACAAACTTCAAATGACTTTATGTTGTACTACTTTAAAAAGGGCTTCTGGGGCTCCTGGATGGCTCAGCCAGTTAAGTGTCCAACTTTGGCTCAGGTCATGATCTCATGGCCCCGTGTTGGGCTCTGTGCTGATAGCTTGGAGCCTGCTGCAGATTCTGTGTCTGTCTGTCTCCTCCCTCCCTCCCTCCCTCCCTCCCTCCCTCCCTCCCTTCTTCCTTCCCTCCCTTTCTTCCTCCCTCCCCCTCTCCCTCTCCCTCAAATAAACATTTAAAAAAAAAGCTTTCATTTACCTGGGTTTTTTGTTTGTTTTATTAACTGTGTAGATGGTTCTTAATGATTTGAAAGGCTTGTATATTTCTTTTGATTCCATCTGTTGAACTATATAAGTAGATACTAACCATCTGTTTGTTTATAGTGGTCTATATGTGTGGGAGTTGGTCACCTAAGCCTTAAAAGAACCCTGAGTTTTAACTTGTAATTGTTATGTTTACATTATTTATCATTATATTTTTCTGCAATAAAAATCTATATATAAATATATTTTAATTATTTGTGACAAGGCTGTAGTTAAACTTATTTCTATATTGAATTACTTTATTAATATACAGTTGATTAAAAACAACGTAAGTATACACTTCCAATTTACTATGTACATTTGCTAATTATTAGAAATGCTTTTTTAAATCAGGTAGATAGACATTTGTTTTCATTAGTCCATGTATCTATGAATAATTATTACTTTGCTAGAGTGAGACAGAAATACAGCTTTGGGGAGCCTGAGTGGCTCAGTCATTTAAGCGTCTGACTTCGGCTCAGGTCATGATCTCACAGTTCGTGAGTTAAAGCCCCGCGTCGGGCTCTGGGCTGACAGCTCAGAGCCTGGAGCCCACTTCAGATTCTGTGTCTCTCTCCGTGTGCCCCTCCACTGCTTGCACTCTGTTTCTCGCATTGTGTCAAAAATAAATAAATGTTAAAAAAAAATTTTTTTAATAAAAAATGTAGCTTCAATTTTATATATGATATATGAATAATATATATGCTAATATACACACCCAAGAATATATATACCTGTGTATATACAAGCATATATATGTGTGTGTGTGCATATATACACATGTGACAATAAACATATGTAACATAAACATATTAGATGCAGTGATTAAGAGACCATATTTACATATGATAATGGAATAAAATTTTATATGGCAGTGAAACTAAATCCTTTTAATTCTGAGTTATTTGGCAAAAATCACAGAGTGATCTGTTGTCAGTCTTTAGAAAAACAAAACAGTTTTATTGTGATATAATTTCCATTACCCTACAGTTCTCCCAATTTAAGTGTACTATAAGTACAAAGTTGTATAAGTATCCCCACAATTTTAGAACATTAAAAAAATTTTTTTTAATGTTTTATTTATTTTCGAGAGAAAGAGCACAAGCAGGGGAGGGACAGAGAGGGAGACACAGAATCCGAAGCAGGCTCCACACTCTGAACTGTCAGCAGAGAGCCAGCACAGGGCTTGAACTCATGAACCATGAGATCATGACCTGAGCCAAAGTTAGATGCCTAACTGACTGAGCCACCCAGGCACCCCAATTTTAGAACATTTTTATCACCTCTAAAGAAATTCATTCGTCTTCACATTTACACTCCATTATCACTCAACCCCCACCTCCCCCTTTCTACCTGAAACCCTAGGAAACCACCAGTCTACTTTCTGTCTATATAGATTTACCTATTCTGGATATTTTATAAGAATAGTAATTCAGTATATGGTGATTGGCTTCTTTAGTATGTTTTCAAGGTTCATCCTCGTTGTAGCATATATCAGCACTTCATACCTTTTTATGGCTGAATGATATTCCATTGAATATCACACTTTGTGTATCCATTGATCAGTTGATGGACCTTTGGGTTTCCATTTTTTGGCTATTATGAATACTGCTATACACATTATGTACAAGTTTTTACATATACATGTTTTTATTTCCTTGGGTATATATACCTGGGAATGGAATTGGTGGGTTATATGATAACTCAACGTTTAGTTTTTTGAGGAATTGCCAGACTGTTTTCCAACATGACTGCAGTAAATAGTACATTGCTACAAACATTATGTGAAAATTTATTTCTCCACGTGTTCATTAGGACTTGTTATTATCTTTGTTTTTTTTAATAGCCATCCTAGTGGGTGGACATGGTATCTCATTGTGGTTTTGTTATTGATGTTTTCTCTTTAAATGACTTAAAATTTTAGAATAGTTTAGATTTTTGAAAATTGTGAAGGTAGTACAGATAGTTCTCATATATACCTGCACCTGCCAGTTTTATTATTAACATCTGATACTAATGTGGTTCATTCATTACAGTTAGAGAACCACTTTTAATATGTTATTGTTAACTAAAGTCCATACTCTTTCACATTTCCTTAGTTTTTATCTTATGTTGTTCTTTGCTCTAGAATTTCATGCATGATACCATGTTATATTTAATAGGCATGTCTCCTTAGGCAACTGTGACAGTCTCAAACTTTTCTTGTTTTTGATGACCTTGACAATTTTGAGGAGTACCAATCAGGTATTTTATAAAAATGTCCCCCAGTTGGGATTTTTCTGATGTTTTCCTGATTATTAGAGTAGGGTTATGAAGACCACAGAGGTAAAATATATTTTTGTTACCTTGTAATAAAGGTACCTAATATTAACATGACCTATTACTATTGATGTTAATGTTCATCACCTAGCTGAGACTCTGTTTTTAGATTTCTCCACTATAAAGTTACTTGTTTTTCCCCTTTCCATTCTATACTCTTTTGAAGGAAGGAAGTCTTAGGCGCAGCCCACATGTAAGGAATGAGAAATTATACTTCCATGGGGGTGAGATATCTGTATAAATTATTTCAAATTCTTCTGCATAGGAGATTGATCTTTCCCCTCCCCCCATTTATTTATTCATTTTATTAGTCATTTTTAATCATTCTAAAATCTAGTAGCTTAATAAGGAACTCTACTTTGGTTAAAAGCAGAAAAAAAAGACTTCTTGACTTATACAAGGATTTCTTTGTTAAAAATTTTTTAAAGGTTTTATTTTTTTTGAGAGAGAGACAGCAGGCAGGGCAAGGACAGAGAGAGGGGGGCAGAGGGTCTAAAGTGGGCTTAACGCTGACAGCAGCAAACCCAGTATGGGGCTTAAACTCGCAAACTGCAAGATCACAACCTCAGCCAAAATCAGACGCTCAACTGACTGAGCCACCCAGGTGCGCCTACACAAGAATTTCTTACAAGTTTTTATCAAGTTATTTCCTTCCCACTTTCTGGAAAGTGTATACCAAAGAGTGTTCAAGCATATCAAATTACTGTTGATTATGCTCATTACTCATTCCTTTAGGTACCTTGTTCAAAACAATATACGTTGAGAAGATAGATATATCTTGGAGTGCACCACATCTTGCCTGTAATTTTTTAAATCAGAAAAGAAGTGACTACCTTTTTTAATTAAATAAATATGTTGATATACCTAACTTTGAAACCATCATGCTTCTGAATTCTCACATATTGATCAGGCACAGAGCCCTGCCATAAGTTTATGTCTATGAAATAAGGAATCAATACATACTCCTTGTACTTTATGCTTTACTTTAATAGGACTCTCCTTCAAGCATGATGCATTTCTCCTTTTTTAAAATTTTTTTAATGTTTATTTATTTTGAGAGAGAAACAGAGCATGAGCAGGGAGGGGCAGAGAGAGACAGAGACACAGAGAGACCCAGGCTCTGAGCTGTCAGCACAGAGTCTGACGCCGGGCTTGAACTCATGAACCGTGAGATCATGACCTGAGCCAAAGTCAGCCACTTAATCAACTGAGCCACGCAGGTGTGCCCCCAACCCCCCCCACCCCCCCGCCGCTTCTTTCTTTCTTTTTTTTTAATTGCGAGAGAGAGGGAGTGAGCACCAGTGGGGCGGGAGGGGGGGGTGAGTAGAGAGAGAGAGAGGGAAGAGAGTGCTAGCATCCTAAGCAGTCTTAGCGTAGGTCTCGATCTCACAAACCATGAGATCATGACCTCAGTCAAAATCAAGGGTCTGGACACCTAATCAACTGAGCACCCAGGTCCCCAGGGATGATTCATTTCTTAACAATAATCAGAGATGCAATTAGTAAGTTCATTTTAATGAAAATATAATTCCAGCAGCCCTAGTCTATACATATGTGAATTTATTGTACTCCACCACATACCAAAATGCTTGTATTAACATCACTCTACACTTCTAACAAAATTATTTATGTGAAAGGAAAAACAGTTGGCTTTATTTGTAAATTTCTCTTTGTTTTATACCCCTTACATTTCATTACTACTGGGCATTGCACCCTAGGAATATTTGGATATGTGGAAAGTGTGCACTTCTTTTGTAAAGGGCAATTGTGAAAAGGAACGCTGGAAAGGAGAAATGATGTGATACTTGATATACCCCCAGGTGCATGAGTATATTAAAGTCTACTGCTTTACATAGGATCTTTTATGATCATTGGCAGAATTCATGTACTTCTACTTCTTCATCCCTCCTATCCCTTAGCACCATACAACAGTTCTAGCTGATTATTTGTTCCTTTAACCTATACTTACCTCTTATTTTCAGCCTCAACTGGTATATTGACACTTAGATCCAAGTTAAAGAAAAGGAAATCAGTATACTTATTTTACCTCCCATTCTCTCTCCCCCTTTTCTTTATAACTTTTGAACATATTTATCATCAGAAGGTTATAAGATTTATAGTCTGTACTGTTTTGTAACGTGATCCTGGTTTTTTTGTTTTTTTTTTTTAACGTGATCCTGGTTTTTAAAATTTATTCCTGCCATTAAATGAATTCACAGTTTGCTGTCCATTATTTTACTTCCTTTGATCTATTAATTGGCTGAATTAGTCCATTAGTAATTTCCCCAGGAAAATCCTCCTTAGAGCCCCCTGTATTCCCTGAATTCTTACATGTTCAGAATATTACATGCTATGTGTATGGGTGTGCATATGTGTGTTTTGCAATTATACTTCAAGTGACAGTTTGGGCATAAGATTTCAGGATCATTCTTTCCTCAAAGGATTAGGATATTGTGGACATTATTCTTCTATATTTATTGTTGCTGGGGACATGTTTGACTACCATATTTCTCAGCTCTTTCATTCTACATAATTGTTTAAGAGACTGTTAGACTTTCAAAAGAAACACATCATTTGTAATTAAACTGACAGTGTATTTAAAAGGGTTAAGTAAATATGTTGGAAGATTTGTTGAAAAATTGAAGAAAAAATGAAGGGTTGTCCTTTTGGTATTATTTTGGTGCTTGTTTTTCAGGGCTAGTAGTAACCCTAGTCAAAAAGAAGTGTTAGCTGTATGGTACTAAGTGATTCTTACTTTTGGAGGTTGAATGTTGAGTCACATGCTTACATCTTGTCCCCCTTTGAGAAAACAGATATCCCCATTCTTCATAATATAAAGCCCCAAATGATTTTTCTCATTTCATTTTAGTACTACCTTAATGGATATTGCCATTACCCACTGGAATTCAAGATATTTTACCTTCTCCTGCATAAGTACACAATATATTATTCACCTTGTCTCAGTTTAAAATATTGTGAACCTTTTTTCTTTCAAGGTAGACCTGTTTTTCATTTGATTCAGTCCTTTGGGGACAGGAAACTCCTTTCATACTAATCTTCCTCTTAAAAACTACTGTTGTTACTTTGGGGAGCAGCATCATTTTTTCTCTCTCTAGGCCCTCAGGTCACTTGAGCCCCAATTTAGAAGCATTTCTTAGACTTCATCTCAGAGATTGCCTTCTCTGCTTTTATGCTTTTTTGTTTAGAGGCTTTATAACCAGGACTAGTTTTCTTGATTGCCCCTTTGATCTTCATACACAGCTCAAAAAGGTATTTGCATTGGAATTTCTTTTTAAGATTTTATTTTTAATCAATCTCTACACCCAAAGTGGGGCTCGAACCCACAATCCCAAGATCAAGAATCACATGCTCTATTGACTGAGTCAGCCAGGAGCCCATGGATTGTAATCTTTAGTTACCTTCTCAGACTTTTTTTTTTGTCTCTTAGCCTCATGTAATCATAGACGTTCCTTCAATGTGATGATCTTGGGGGTGGGAAAATGAACAGAGGCTTTGGTGTTTGTGAATTTCTAGGGAGACGTAGGTTCCATACATTATTGGAACCTCATCTACCTGGAACACCTGATGGTGCCCAGAACTCCGTAATGTCAGGAAAGCTCTACCTAATGAGTGGGTGTGAAATACTTTTTTCCTTTTCCTTTGTTTCTCTCTTACTTATTGTGAGGCAAGGGGGTTCTTCAGCTAGCAAATCGTACATATTTCTCACAGGTCAGTGTATCGCACTGAAATATAAAGAGGCAAAATATGAGGTGCTCAGGATTTTCTTTTATATTCCTTTGCTGCTAAACTCTCTAGAGTTAGCAGTTGTACAACTAAGGGTTCTGCACTCTATATCCAGTTTATGGGTGGCCAAAGCAAGACAGCAGTGGAGGTGGCATAAGGTTCAGCTCCAGCTGTTTTAGGGTCTTGACTGCTATATGGTAGTGTTATCTGAAAGCGGTCCCATGTTTACATATGTTTGGACTTATTCATGACTACCTGTACTAGTCTTTCATTCAGCACCTCAGTGAACATATTTAGAAAACTTAAACATGGAAAGCTTTTGCAACCTGAAGAAGAATAAAGCATCCCAGTTACCTTGAAGAGTCTAACTCAATATATATCACAAGACCTAGTGAGTAGTAAAAGTAGAGGGGAAAGTAGGAAAAAGATCACTACAATTATAGGGATTCAGAGCATCAGCCAGCTTGTGTCCACTAAAGGCTCAGTAGTTTGCCTCCTCATAGAGGCATAGAGGAAAGCCAGCACTTTCTGGAAGAAGAGAACATCCTATTACAGCCAGGTGCATAGGATTAAGTTTAGGCGGGTTAGAGTTCCTTACGGAATTGGGAAGATTTAAGGAGTAGGCATTAGCAAAGAATGAAGTTGGGAGGGTAGGGACCCCTGATGTTGCCACATGTCAGCAATTAGGAGTCCATACATGCCTGTTCTTCTTGGTGTAAGAAACAAAATATTCTTCAATCCATGCTCTGTCCGGAACCAAGTGAGTGCTTTTGGTTGGGGTTGGCTGTCAAACAGTAGAGTTCACAACTGCTTTCTCTGAAGCACCATCCCCAGAACTGTCTGCTATACCTGCTGCAGGCTCTTAGATAAGGAAAGTCATCTTGGTGGAGGTTTGGTTTCTTTTGAAGGATGGTTGCATAGTGTTTTCTTTGCTACTACATCATGGAGAAGCATCTGTCAGGAATAGGATAGGATGTTTTCCTGTTTAATCTTCTCAATGACCTGCTGAAAGGGAAGGGAGCTAAGGACTGTCCCAAACATTAGATGACAAAGTAGGCAAGGTGAGGGGAAATGGCTGTAGCACTGCTGTTCCTAGGGCTCCTGACAGTCCCATTTGGGGGCAGGATGATTTTATTTATTGCTCCCTTGATATTTGTACATTGGGTTCCACTGCACTCAACTTGGTAGTTTCAGATTGTGCATATGATATATATTGTGTATTTTAAAAATGTCCTTTTAAAAATGTTCTTTGTGGTTTTGTGTATTTAGTCTGAGACCCTCATTCCTACCATGTGTTTTTGCAGGGATGTATCAGTCAGCAGCAGTTCCAGGATTGCACAGGAGGAAGCATTTATTACATTTGTTAGTTGCTTTAGGCATAAACAGAAGCTATTTGTAATATGTAACCGTCTAAGCTATCACATTTTCCCACTCATAACAGACTTATCTGCCATGATGTCCTTTTCAAATCCCACTTACATCTTGAAAATATGTAATAAGGACTGTTTTTTAATTTTTATTTAATGTTTATTTTTAAGAGAGAGAGAGAGAGAGAGAGAGAGAGAGAGAGAGAGAGAGAGATGGAGTGTGAGTGGGGGAGGGGTAAAAAGAGAGAGGGAGACACAGAATCTCAAGCAGGCCCCAGGCTCTGAGCTGTCAGCACGGAACCCAATGCAGGGCTTGAACTCACAAGCTGCCAGATCATGACCTGAACTGAAGTCAGACACTTAACCGACTGAGCCACTCAGGCGTCCCAGGACTGAGTTGTTTTTTTTTTTTTTTTTTTTTTAATTTTTTTTTTTTAACATTTATTTATTTTTGAGACAGAGAGAGAGCATGAACAGGGGAGGGTCAGAGAAAGAGGGAGACACAGAATCTGAAACAGGCTCCAGGCTCTGAGCTGTCAGCACAGAGCCTGACGCGGGGCTTGAACCCACGGACCGCGAAATCATGACCTGAGCCGAAGTCGGCTGCTTAACCGACTGAGCCACCCAGGCGCCCCCAGGACTGAGTTTTAACTAAGGGCCATCTTCTGGTGGTATGGGTTCATCTTTTGAAATGGTATGAATGTGAGATTAAAGGGATGTAGGTTAACTAGAAGAGTCAGGCACTGGGCTTCCCTTCTCCAAAGTTGCCTATCAATTTTCGTCAAATTAGGCCATTATCTGTAAAACCTAAGAATCTCAATCAGTCATTGTTTCTCTGTGTATGTGTTTTAATTTTTCTTAATGTTTGCTTATTTTGGAGAGAAAGAGCATGAGTGGGGGAGGGGCAGAGAGAGAGGGAGACACACAATCCGAAGCAGGCTCCAAGCTCTGAGCTATCAGCACAGAACCCCATGTAGGGCTCAAACTCATGAACTGTGGGATCATGACCTGAGCCGAAGTCGGACACTTAACTGACTGAGCCACCCCGGCGCCCCATGTGTATGTGTTTTAAGAGTCAAGGTAAGTTTAGGCTTTTAAGAATGAACCCCTTCTGCCTCATACTGCCTAGAGGGTATGTGTGTATACTTGAAGAAGAATGCCAATCTTTAATCCTGCAAAATTCCAAACTTTTCCTCCGTAGTTTGCAGGCAGATCCATGAGCCAGGTCTTAATTTGTTGTACTAGGGCCAGTTTTCTGCCTTCCGTCCTAAAGTTGTACTTGTGGTGACATAGTAGCTAACAAAGAAAGGTAAAAAAAGTGAGGGGGTAGTGGATGCCTCGCTGGTCCAGTTTGTAGAGCATGTGGCTCTTGATCTCAGGGTTGTGAGTTCAAGTCTTATGTTGGGCGTAGAACTTACTTTATAAAATGGGGGTCAGACCCAACTCCTTGACCATTGTCTGTATGTTGAAAAGGGACAAATACAATATTGTTCATTGGGTCATAGATGTCTAATTCTCATTTGTCTCCCTTAAGTACTACTTTAGTTTTCTTGTTTTTATAATATGTCTGAGCTCTAGAACTTCACAACTTACTAATTTGCTGTTTGCTAGTAGTTTGTGTGTGTGTGTGTGTGTTGAATTGGTCTTCATTTTGTTTTGGTGTTTTTATTATTTAAAAGCCTTTTTTTCAAGCTTATTTTCATTCAAACAGTATTTTTTAAACAGTATTTTTATTTTATTAGTCGAATCTGACAAAGATTGTAAAACAGCCTAAAAGATCAGAAGTATGAACCTGAAAACTATAGAAAATGGAATGGTTTTGCCTGTCCTTTTGTCTGCATGTCTCTCCTTTTAGAACTTTTAAGTTTTGGTCTAGATCCCGTGTTGAAAAACGCCTACCATAGTCCTTTGTCCTGGCTTTTAAAGCGGGGATGGAGAGAGCACATTATTTCTTTGAGTATCTATAAATCCGGGAAAGGTGGTGGTCGTGAGAACTGACCAATAATTGAAAACAAGAACGCTGTTCCTCATTTTTATCCCAAATTATTACTTGAATAGGTCTGTTTTTATTGTAACACATGTTAAAAATTTATACTTCTGAATTTGGACAACCAGACCTACCTATTCCTCTAAACTTACAGTAGAGAAGAGCATAGAGGGAGGAAGGAAGGGAGTCTGGGGATGGGTCCTCAGAGTCTCTTGCCAATCCAAGAAATTGACGTCTGAGTGCCACAGATTGTCTAAATGGACAAGCGCAACTCCATGTTACATCTAAAAACCAAAGTTTCAGGGGTGTCTGGCTCAGTCGGTTAAGCATCCGACTTTGGCTCTGGTCATGTTCTCATGGTTTTTCAGTTTGAGCCCACACTGGGGCTCTGCGCTGACAACACAGAGCCTGCTTCAGATTCTGTGTCCCCCCGCCCCCCTCTCTCTCTGCCCCTCCTCAGCTTGCACACGCATTCTCTCTCTCCCTCAAAAATAAACATTAAAAAAAAAAAAAAAAAGCTTCATGTGGAACTGTGAATTTACATAGACAAAATGAGACTTTTGAAAGAATGTAGTTGTTTTCTAGATCCTATCCCATTTGTTCATGATCTGAAGGAAACAATCTCTTTAGTGGGCTTTAATGACTTCTTTATTGTGTTGTATTAATTTGATGGTTTCATTATTTGGTCTTTCTTTCCTTTCTACCTTCTGCTTTTTTCCTTCTGAAAAAAAATAGAATATATGAATAAAGATTTTCTAATACTTAAACTAACCACAAAAGATGGCAGCAAAAAACCGTAACCATTGGAATAGCTGCAGAATTGTTCTGTTTTGTATGTTCTACTAGTATGGATTTAGCAGTTCAGTTTTTCCATTCTATAAAGATAGGATTAAGGGGTGCCTGGCTGGCTTAGTCTGAAGAGCATGCGACTCTTTATCTTGGGGTCATGAGTCTGAGCTCTACGATGAGTGTAAAGATAATTTTAAAAAATTTAGGGGTACCTGAGTGGCTCATTCAGTTAAGTCTCTGACTCCTGATTTTGGCTCAGGTCTGATCTCCTGAGTTGTTTTTTTTAATATTAGTTTTTAATGATCATTTATTTTTGAGAGAGAGCGCATGAGCAGGGGAGGGGCAGAGAGAGGGGGAGAGAATCCCAAGCAGGCTCCACACTATCATTACAGAGCCTGATGCAGGACTCGAACCCATGAACAGTGAGATCGTGACCTAAGCCGAAATTGGATGCTTAACCAACTGAGCCACCCCAGCATCCCTTTGATCTCACAGTGTGTGGGATCAGGCCCCTCATCAGGCTCTGCGCTGGCAAGTATGGAGACTGCTTGGCCTTCTCTCTGTCCCATCCCCACTTGTGCTTTCTCTCAAATAAACATTAAAAGAAATTTTAAAAACATAGGGTTAATAATACTTAACAGAGTTGTCTATCATATGCTACAGGTATAATGCTTGTGTTAAATTATTTTGGTACAAGTGCTAGACCATGTATGACACTACTTCCAGATCTTTTCCAGTCATGATACATAGAAAAACATGAAATTACTATATTTATAGATCAGAGTAGTAAACTGAAGATACTTCTTTGGCCAGATGTTGTTGCTACAGAGGCTAAAGTTATCCCAGGTCCCATCTATCCCATGGGAAACAGTATATAATTTACCTATAACTAGGGTGTTGCATATGAATTGGCATCAAGAATCTTTGTTAGAGATTAAAAGTCTCAACTTCTGCTTTGCTCTGTATTGGCCTTGTTATTAGGTAGATTCTCACCACGTGGTAATAAAGATGGCTACCAGCTCTAGACTTTCCTTATTCTCACAATTGTCAGTCCAATCAGGAATAAAAATCGCCTTTCTGCTATTAGAACATCATAGCTCCCTACCAAGGCTCTGATTGGCCCATCTTGGGTTACATGCACACCCCCAAATCCAGCATCATGATGAGAGAGATAGAATCTGCTGCTGTGGTTAGGTAGGTTGTTTCTCTGAAGGTTTTGCATGATAATAAGGGAAGATTAACCCATTAACCCCACCAGAACCAACAGAGTGGATTCCTCATTAAAAGACAAAAACAAGATCCTGCTGTCCAGAATAAGTGAGGAAATGAAAATGAAAGTGAAAACTTGCTGAGTTAAACTATTTTCATAGTCCACTATAGTACCTGACACTTCTTCTGAAAGCATCATGGATTTCCATTTAGAAGTATATGGTATTAGAAATTCTTTTTTTGATAGAAATGAATAATTCACCATTTTAAAAATTGTATTTCCTAACATTTTATTATTAAAATAAACACAAGATATAAGAAAATCAACTTGGTTAAACTACTCATGGGACAAATTTCCTAATTCAGTTAATATGACTAACCTAGACCTGTTAGCCACTACATAACTACACATAACTATTTTAATTAAAATTAATGTCAAAAATTTAGTTCTTCAGTTGCACAAGCTACCTTTCACAGTGCTCATTGACTACATGTGGCTGGTGGTTATCATATTAGATAAAAAGATTATGCATTTCCATCATCATAGGAAGTTGCAGACAGTGCAGATCTAGACCACTTATAGCTCTTTTTTCCCCCTCTCTATACCACACTTTGTCCTGTCCTTATCTTCCTAACAGGTTTCGGATATGTTCTGAGGCAATCCTTATGGAATGTTCTACCCCTTTTGTTTGTTTCTTTCTTCTAGGATGTTATGTCCGTTTCCCATAATTGGCAGTGATAAGTTTTTGTTAATCTTTATTTTATAATGTAATTACTGAAGAAATCCAGAAGGATCTTTGTGGGGAGGGGCAAAGAGTTATTCTTAATTTAATAGAAAGGGTGTGTGTATGATGAATGGATTTTAACTAGATGGGAAAGTTTTCTGTGAAAGTGCCTTTCACTTGTATAATCACATAACAAACTCTTTACTCTTTTTAGGAAAAGGTTTCATCAAACCAAACATCTAAATTGCCTGGCTCAATCCCTTTATTTTTTGCTTGGGGCAGGAGCAAAAGACTGTTTTCCAACAATGCAACCTATAAGCTCACGCCAGTGAGAAAAGATACAAAATTAATTTTTCCTCCCCATTTTTTCTTTACATACATGCATGTAGCTTGTAGGGAAAAGAACCTTGGGAATAATTTAAAGCCTTTTTTGGAGCCTTGTCTGGTTATTTTTCTAGAGAAATTTTATTCCCTGTGGTTAAAGTGTCTGGTTTTTATCTGTGGATGAAAATTGCCTGTCTTAACTCCAAGACATAGAAACCCTGGGAGATAAGGGACGACATCTAACTTGCTCACTATTGCACATCCAACATCACAGTTGGTGCCTCTCACACACACAAAGTGCTTAGTAAATAGAAACTAGTTCTTCCGTGCCTGGGCTGTTGTTTTCCTCCATTCTCCATCCTGCTTAAGTGTCTTCCTTCCCTAAGTATGGAAAGGAGTTTGTGTGTATTATCATTCTTTTAGATCCTCTTAAGCAGCCATGATAAGAAGTGGATTTGTGGGGCAGGGTCATTTTTAACCTTGCCCACAAAAGGATGGCCTTAAAGCTAAATATTTTTTGCTTTTTCTTTTCCTATTGCACTTAATTTGTAGTTTTTAAAATGTTATTTGAAAAGCTTTCAGGCTTCCACTTTGGAAGCAGATTGGAACATGTAGCCAGTTGAAGACGGTGCATGTCTTCTACAGAGTTTATTGTGTGCTCTGCCACATGACCTCTGTGATAGGCTTGCAGATTTCCTCTTTGTGTCCTAGTTAGCAGCTTGTTTCAGCCTACCAGCTGAGTACTGAAAACAAAACAAAATTCTGTTTCTTTTCCCCTAAGGTCTCAAATATTATAGTCTTAAATTTAAAGGCACAATATTTTTGGATCTTGTAAACATGAGTATTTGTAGCTGATCCCCTCCCCCCTCCTTTTTTTTTTTCTATTTCTAGGACTATCCTGTTAAGTGTAATCTCATTGCTCAATGAGCCCAACACCTTCTCCCCAGCCAATGTGGATGCTTCGGTTATGTTCAGGAAATGGAGGGACAGTAAAGGAAAAGACAAAGAATATGCTGAAATCATTAGGTAAGGTGCTTTGTTTTACCTTCCTTTTGATTAAGTCTTCATACAGAACCAAGGTTTAAATCAAACTTAAATATTGTTTGGGAAGATATTTCTGCCTGAGCCTAATGAGTTTGGCTTTTGAGGGAGCACACACTGGAAGATAATGCTGCAGATCTGATTTCCTGGGAACCAGAACCTCCAGGTTCTCAGTCACTTAAGTTTGCAGACTCTGCCTCTGAATCATTCTAGGGACACTGTTCAGTATTTTCAGCATGTCCTTTAAGTGTAGCAGATACCCAAAGTATTTCCAGACCTTCTAGATGTTTTTGTTTACAAAAAGTTAAAAAAACTTTTACATTTATTTATTTTTGAGAAACAGAGACAGAGCACAAGCGGGGGAGGGGCAGAGAGGGAGACACAGAATCTGTAGCAGGCCCCAGGCTCTGAGCTCTCAGCACAGAGCCCAACGTCGGGCTTGAACTCACAAACTCTGAGACAATGACCTGAGCTGAAGTTGGACGCTTAACCGACTGAGCCACCCAGGCGCCCCCGTTTTCAAAATTTTTAATGAAGCCGTATAGTTTACTGGCCCTTTTGACCATACCAGCAAGTATCTTCTGGGTATCATTATCAGTAACAATAGTATATGGTTGAACAGAGTCCTAGAAGCTTCTTCTTAGAGATTTGGAGTCTACCTATAGCTCGCCATCCCTCATATGACCTTTTTATCAGTTAATTTTTTGGGTCTTTAGTTTTTCCATCTGTATAAAAGAGGGGGAAAAAAAGTAGAAGTTATTGGGACTGAACCAGCCAGTTCTCGATCATATCCTGAGTAGGACATAAGGTTTTAACAGTACCCAAGAATTGGTACTTGAATTGCAACAAATTCATTTCCCTTTAGTACTGTTAGATTTTATACCCTTAAAATAGAACCCCAAGGACAGTTCCAGCACATTCTGTGAATAGTTTAGTAAGCACTAGAATTTATACAAATAGAGTCCCTCTTTATAACTCTAGTCAGCACAATGCCATGTGATGTATAAAAAAAAACTGCACAGAAAATATAACTGAATAATATATATAGATCAGCATTTCTTCACGATTTCTGCCCACTAGAATCACCTTTAGACCCTCTTTCATATCCATAGTCATTTAATAAGATTATAAGGATAAAATCTGGGCATGTGTATTTCATTTTTAGCAGCCACTTAGGTGATTGGTGTATACCAAAGATTGAAGATAAATTAGTATAAATAGTAAAAATCTGGAGATTTAAAGGAGCTGGACTGTGTGTGTGTGTGTGTGTGTATACACATGTAAAGTTTTTGAGAGAGAGAGTGTACAAGTAGGGGAGGGGCAGAGAGAGAATCCCAGGCAGGCTACCATAACCTGAGCCGATCAAGATTCGGACACTTAACCAACTGAGCCACCCAGGCGTTCTTAATTTAAGGGCTTATCTCATTCTCTAATTCTTAACACATTTATTACACATCAGCTTCATGTCAGGTACTGTTAGGTCATTAAGGCAGTTTTTCTCCTTGAGCTCACACTTTACTGATAAGAATTTATAAGCAAATCACCATTTAATGAGTGCACCTATATGGGTGCTGAGAGGGTGGAGCCTTCTTGGGATTCTCTCTGCCCCTCCCCCACTTGCATGTGTGTGTGCACACATACTCTCTCAAACATTTTTTTTAAAAAGTGAGTAAGAAATACAAGGTCTCCACTCCAATGAAGTTGACATTTGGGTGGAAGAGGAAGAAACTGACAGAAAAATTAACAAATGGGGATCATAGAAAATATACTAGTGATTAAGTATCATAATGCAAAGGAATGACTAGGTGACTGCTTTAAATTGGGTTGTTAGAACAGTCCATTTCTAGGTGACTGCTTTAAATTGGGTTGTTAGAACAGTCCATTTCTAAGTACAGATCTGAGTGACATAAGTAGCCAAATTAGTAAATCAGGAGAAGAGCAACTGATCTACACAGAACAAGCGGTGTTCAAGTTACTAAAAAAACAAACCAGGGATGGCCTGTATGTTTTGGGTGGGAAATGAAGTGGGAGGCAGGTTGTCATGCAACACTGGAAACTAACATAGGCTATTTGGAATCTACTTTAAGTGCAAATGGCAGGATTATTGAATAAATAAGAGTGGTTGGGGTTGCATAGAATTTGGTGTGAGACGAGGCAGGGGAAAAAAGTCTCTGAGGTGACTCCTGGCTGACCAGCATCTGAGATCCACTACTTCTAAATACCCTACAGAAGGTTATTATTTGAGTGTTCTTCAACATGGTACCCGATGGGCTGAGAACCTTTGGTGTAGTATCTGTCAGATGCCTTTAGGCAGGCACTGAAATTCAGAAACCTGAATCATAAAAAATCTTGATTATTAAGAAAGACCAGTTGTAAAATCTATCTTCAAGACAGAGACTAACATAAACCATCTTCCTTCAGGAAACAGGTTTCAGCCACTAAAGCCGAAGCAGAAAAGGATGGAGTGAAGGTCCCCACGACCCTGGCGGAATACTGCATCAAAACTAAAGTGCCTTCCAATGACAACAGCTCAGATTTGCTTTATGACGACTTGTATGACGATGACATCGATGATGAAGATGAGGAGGAGGAAGATGCCGATTGCTACGATGATGATGATTCTGGGAATGAGGAGTCGTGACGTGCTCCTTCAGTGCCCCTGTACTGCCCTGCCGTCTCAGGCCAAAGGGAGGGGAGCAAGTGGGGACCTAGCAGTGGCCCCTCAACAAAAACCTATCACGGGGGTGGGAAAAACAAACATGGCTCCTGCTGACTCCCCTTATGGATCTCAGTTTGCTCCTTTTTATGGACCTCTTAATGGAGAGAAAGTAATCCTCCACAGAATGTCTGAATTCTTGCATTCTTTACCCTTCCATCACTGTATTGATTTTTTTTTTTTCTTCTTCTTCTTCTTTAAACCCAAACTTTCGCCTCACTTCGTCTCTACAGAGTGTTCACGGCAAAAACACCTTTGGTCTGTTTTTAGATTCTTGAAGAATTAGTCTTTCATCAAGACGTTTGTGTTTAAAGCTGGGAACCCATTGGAAGTTCACAAGTGCTGCATATGCTGAGTAGCAAAAGAAAATGGAAAAAAAATATAAAAACCCCACAAAACAAACTTTAAAAAAAAAAAAAAGCAAATTTGCCAAGATTTAGCTGCTCATTTACATTAGTGTGTGTGCATTTGATCAGCCCCATGGTGGGGAGTTTTGTTTCCTTTCCCATCTTAAGGCTGAGATACAGTGGGCATCAGGGACTTTGTGCTAAGCCTGATGAAATGTGTTCCTAAGGGCACAGAGACCCTTCAGCCTCCAGGAAATCATCCTAACACCGCAGGGGGCCTCAGCTACTCTGAGAGATCAGATTTTGTTTTTTGAAATCGATTGGGATCTAAAGCCTGAAATAAATATTCATACTTTACATAGAACTGAGCACTTGATTGCTATTTATTTTAAAGACAGAGTTGTTACCCTCCCCACCCCGAGGGAGTGGGGAGAGAGTGGAGACTAGTGTGTGTGTGTGGAGTCTTAGTGATCGGGAACAAGGAGTTTAAAATCACTATGCCAATTTTGGTTGATGCTGCTGGGGAAAAAAAGTCAAAACTACTGGTGACCACTTAAAAAAACATCTTATGTGAACATGGCCTTTCCCTCAAAGATTTTTAAAAAACCCTCATGGTGAGAGTGTAAGTAGCCAGTTTTAATTACTCAGTATTAATCCTAGGTGCATGTGTTAAGATTTTGGTTTTCATTGAGCTGCTTATGCTGATAGTGATAGCTGTGGATAGGAGACACGAGTGACCAGTTTCCGCTTTCCTCGTTGGATGTGACCTGGACTTTTCTCTCCTTTCGATGTACTCTGGCTGTGGAGGGCAAGCAGAAGTTGTGCATGGAGCTTGCCCTGGGCTGCCTTGACTCTTCTAGCAGGGCCAAGGGAATTGGCTGCAGGCAGTGTCTGGGCAACGCTAGATCTTCCAACTGTGCTGCAGCTTTGACTTCCCTGGTCTCAATCACGTGTTACTTCAATCAATATTGAGATCCATCAGCCTTCACCAACCAGGGACTTCAGAACTTGGCGGTGATTTTTGTTTCATTTGGGAGTGAGCCAGTTCATAGGAGGGCAGTGTTCTTTCAGTGGGGAAAATCATTATAATGTAAAATTAGACTTCGGAAGGAAAATACAGCAGACTGGCTACGATCCTCCTCCAGATCCCTGTGCACTGGTGTCAACTTCTTCAGATCATAGCTCAGAAAGAACCAAAGGGTTGATGAGGGACAGGGGTAGGATGGATCCTAGAACAGAGTAGGTGATGCTTACTTCCTTAGCTCCTCCTTCCTTTCTGATCTCAGGGTTTTCATTAGCTCTTCAAACTCCAAACATTTGCTGACTAATGCCCAGCAGGCCTCTAAAGTTTGATTTGGTATTAAGTGGGGATGTTAACATACAAAGGTTCCTATGGGGACAGTGTTGAGCCTGGTCCCAGAATCTCTGTCCCATCCCCATGGGGCTAGGACTACCTACACCCCTGAATCTAGTGATTCCAGTCAGATTCAGAGAACAGAGCAGCTCTTTGTGACAAAACACTGGCCGCACATTCTCATAGAAAGATGTTGAACTAGCTTTTTAACACCTCATGCTTATAATCTGCCTATCTTCTGGAGCTCAAAGTCTCATAATGTTCGGATTACCCCATCAGCCCCACACACGTTTACAGCTGGTAGCTTGGTCTGCTCTCTTGGAGCCCTATAAGGCTTTTCTTTTACCCCTTACCGCGAAAGCATTTCTCTGTCAGGGCAGGCCAGGTGCCTTGGCATTGCGGAAGGTGCTGTGTTGCTCAGCCCTGTCCCGTTAGGCCCTGTTGGCCTCTGTTGCACGTTGACTCAGGGAGCCAGAGAGCCAGGTGGAGGTCATACCTCTCAGCCCTTTGGGGTGTTACTGTTGAGGGCTGGGTTTGCCTCTGATAGAGTACAATCAATTCCAGAAAAGACTGGCATGTGTTGATTGGCTAGCAGGTAGACATTCTGAGAACTCAGACTGACCTGTAAAACCCAGATGCTGGTTCCAGAGCTCTGTCCTGAGAACACATCCTGTGGCAAAAGAAAACTTGAGCATGTAATTTTTTTTTTCTTTTTGAGAGTAGAGGTCTCAGGCTCAGGCCACAACCTTGTAAGTACAGTTGTGATTATTTGGTGTTGACATGAATTCAGAATCCTGCATTTTTAGATTCCTTTTGATTCTAGTGGAGGCCTCTCTGGATGCTCTTCAGGTTTGTGTGTTTTGAGGCTGGTTGGAGAAAGTAATATCACGATTCCGTTGTTGCTTCTCGAAGTCTTCCCCCTCTATTTCGTATCATTCCAGAGTTCTTTTCTATTAGCCAAACTTTTCTGTAGTCCCTTCTTTCCTCTTCCCTGGTGATTACTTGCTTCTTTATTTGCTGGTTTCCTTATGTTTGGGACATATGCAGTAAGAGACTGAAGGGGAAAGTGTGTAGTTCTCCACTGAAAGTTAACTCCCCACCCCTCCCATTCTGAAAAATGGTTTACATTTACAAAAAGATTCAGATGCAATTTTCAACTATTCTGAAACCAGCAGGACACACCTGACTTTAATAGTTTTCTTAGCTGAAATTGTAGATGTTTTTCTTCAGTTTAACTTATGAGAAAAGATTATCTGATGCATTTTTGTGTTGAACTTCCCCTTTAGTGGTTTATTTTGTCTTTTTCTGCCCATCTGTCTACTAATAAAATGTGAAATAAAATATACCTGTATTGCTACTTCCCCATGGGATGACCCTCTTCTTTCTTTGTGTTAAAGAAAACTAAAAGCTGGTCTCAATATTTCCACTGTTCCCTTGAAGATTACACCCATGACTCAGCTGAAAAATTAAAAACCAAAAGTGAATCTCACTCACCTGCCTTCTAGGATACTCTGCTCGACTCACCTCCTCACAGAATAAACATTCCCAGTCCTTACTAGCTTTTTAAGGAAAGGTTATTAGAGATACAAACATCTGTTAACCTTAATTCTTATTAAGTAGGGTACAACCTGCTGATACACGTAGGCTGGTGAAGGGATGAGGGTGCTTCCACTGCCCTCCTTAGGCAAGCATTTTGATTTCATCGTCATTTGTCTTTTGAACTTCCTGCTGCTAATAAGCAGAGATCAGGCAAGAGATCATATCATGTAATTGCAGTCCCTGTTTAGTTTCACTTGTGGAGCACTTACCTTTTTCCTGGTCAGGAGCTCAAGCTGTGGGCAACAGCAGCACGTACCCCCAACTCATGAAATTACCACTGATTTTAGAGACCACAAGCAGAAAAGGTGAAGACTGACCCTGGTCTGGTTCTGGCACACTGACTTGACCAGTATTTGAGGCACCACTTCTGTTTGCTGCTTCCTTAGTCTAGTCTGAGGGGGTTATTTAGGAATGAAATGGGAGGCTATAAAGCCTCTGGCAACACCTCTACGTTGGAGCATAGTAGTGCTATGGTGGGGCGACCTGCCTCGTGTCAGACACAGGAATAGTGGATGGCCCTGGTTCCTCCCTGATGGCCTGGGAGCAGGAGGAAGGAGCTGCACTAGAATCCTGGCCCCAGGTGAATGGCTGCTTGGGACTTTGTGGAGCAGGTATTTAGCCCAGGACCCGCTTACCTACTTCAAACCACCCCAACTCACTAGTCTGTTCAATCCCATCCCTTCACTATTAATCAAGATTCTCTTTGGTTGATGAAGGACACAGGATGGAAAGGAGGATTAGCTGTCCAAACTCTCCCTCCAGCCATGAGAAAAATATCCTCAGTTCTTACCTTTATTTCCTATTTTAATGTCAGCTGATGTCTGGAAAAGAAGTTACCCTGCCCTAGTATTTCTGTTGACCGGGCCCTATAAACAGAGATTGCCTTATCAAAATGAACTTTGAGAACCACTGCCCCTGCCCGGTCAGGAGGGTTAGCAGTCTTTTCAGCCTTATCATTTACCTTTACACCCTCTGGATGCTGACCTGGCCGAGGCAAGAGAAGGAATACCAATTTAAGCCTTTACACCCTATCGTCAGAAGACTGACCACACGGGCTATACTTCAGCCCCAGCCCTATGAAGTCCAGGCTGCCCAGAACAATAATGAAGACAGCCTCCACCCTAAGCTGCCCTTGAGTCACACCACACAGAGACTGTGCATGCTCTCAGAACTTTATTAGGTGGAGATCGGGCAGAAGAGAAAACCCCTGAAACAGTCGCCCACCTGGTTCAGGACAACTGGCATAGAGGAGCCTTTGCTTGGAGACATGTTCTCACTGAGGTGACAGCGTATCTTTGATTTTTTTGTTTTCTAAAGGGAGCAGACTGACAACATCTCTGAGTGCAACTTCAGACTGTTTTTAAAAAACGGTCAGCCAGAGGAAGGCAAGTCTCTTGGGGACAAGACCAGAAGCAGAAGCCTCTGCTCTATATGCAAACAGGTGCCACTTTCACGCTGGGCAGGAAGGATATCTCTGCTATTCCCAGATCAAGATTTGGCAGGAGAGGAACAGGGCAAATGACAAAAGGACCAGTTTCTCAGAAAGCGAGGGCTAAAGTAATTACACAGGAAAGGAAACCTCAAATAATGGCTTACAAGGGAGCAAAATAAGTCGTGATTCTTCATTGGTACCTGACCCCAAAACCCAAACTGCCTTCAACCAGCCCTTCCAGACACTGCTCCCAGCTGCCCGCTGGCTGGGAGGCTATACAGAAGGCCTAAAGGCAGAAGTGGAAACAGGGGGTTATTTGCTACAGTGAAAAGGGGCTGTAGTTGGGAGAGCAGGCCTGGCTAAGAGTAGCAGCTGTACCCCCCCCACTCTCCCAAGACTTCTATCACATTTACAAATACATACATAAATACATTACATACAAGAGCGAGTCTGGGAGGCAGGCTCCCCACAGAGGCTCGGCTGACACAGTTACACGTCTCAGGAATTCTAGGAAAGGGTGCTGGGCTCCCAGAGCAATGGGCTCCGCATGTTCTCTCCTGCCCAGGGTAAGCCCCGCCCTAGCCCACCCCTCTCTTCAGGGTTCAGTTTGTCCAGTATGGAGAGTTGCCGTAGGCAGGCTTGGAGGCTTGCGACTTGGGCTGCAGGGAGCTGGGCTGGCTGCGCTGACCCGAGCCACTCTGAGGAGGAGGAGGAGGAGAGAAGGCTGTAAGGGGCGGAACAGAACCCCCAGTCCAGGGCAGGGTGGCTGCCTCCATCACTGGGCTCACCTGGGCATCCTGTGGAAGGTGGTGGTGGAGCAGCTGTGAGTGAGGCTGCTGGTGGGCAGGCAGAATGTGTAAGAACGGTGGGGGCGCATAACCAGGGGCTGCTCCAGCAGCCAGGGGCCCGGTGGAGCCCAAGGCCGAGGGCAGGCTGAACGGTGGAGGAGTCCCTGCATGAAATCCCTGCTTATCAAAAGTCTGCAGGGTAAAGAAACAACGGTAAGGGCCAGCTCGGGCTGTACCTCCCACCCACCTCCTCGTCCACCTGAATCCTTCCCCTCACCTGAGTCTTGCTGTAGACCGAGCCAGTCATATCAGGCAGGCCGGTGGTGCTTGAAGACACAGACACTCCTAGGAGGGAAAGCAGTTGTTTTCACACCAGTAGGGCCCAGGCTCTAGCCTCCCCCACACCTCCAAGGACTCTCTGGGACAGCCTTGCCTGAGAAAGAGTCAGTAGAAGACAACTACTCTGGGCCTCAATCCTGGAAAGGAGGGGTAGACGCTACCTTTGCCAGGCCCAGAACCTGCAGACTTGTTTTGTGCCTGCGATGATCCACCATAGCCACCCTTGGTGTAGTCTCCCGCTGCTGTCCCCTGGGTCAGGTCATCATAACCTAGCGTGGCAGGGTACAAGAGGTACGTGTGAGCTAGGCAAGCCTGTCCCATCTGCAGCTCTCCGTGCTGGGAGCACCCCTCACCTGTGCTGTAGCTGTGCTGGCCATAACCACTGGCCTGCTGGAAAGGGGTGGTGGGGGTGCTGAGGTTCACACCATGCTGCTTGGCTGAGGCGGGAGGGACCTGGTGGGGAAGCAGGAGAGATATCAGTGAAGGACCAGGGCAGGGGGAGCAGGTCAGGTATCCACCAGCTTATTAGCCCTAGGCAGCAGGTAGCACAACCACAAGGGACCTGTCTGTGGTCACTAGTACAACACGTGCTAGCAGCTATAAAAATAGACGGGAAAGTAGCTTTGGCTTCAGCCTAAAACATTCCTGAAGGCCAGGTGAGACTGAGTAGGGTCATGTCCCTCTCTCCCTGCTTCTCCCCAGAGCTGGAATACCACCACCACCACCACCCACAAACACAAATACTCACAAACATGGTGGGCCCATACTGGAAGGCACTAGGCACGCCTGTGTAGTAGGGGAGGCCAGTGTAGCTGTAGCCGGGTGGCAGTGCAGGATTCAGAAAGGGCTGCTGGGCTGTGTGGTGGGCTTGGGATTGGCTCTGTTGAGGCTGAGCCAGCGTGGTGGGGGGTGCGGGGGATGCAGAGTCACCTCGGCCAAACTTGGTGACATCACCTAGGAGAAGAGGAATCATGAACTCCAATCACTGCCCCCACTCCCTCCTTATCCAACCAGGAAAAAAGCCAGACTGTCTCCTGCAAACAGGAACAGGTCTGGCTGCCACCTCAACAACAGGAAGCTCGCAGGCCTCTCTCAGCCCTTCTGCTTCTGCTTCCAGATTCCTAGGATTAGCTACAGTCCCATGCCCCACTCCCCACCCCCTGAACAGACTAACCTGAATACGGGTTATTAGCTAGGCTCCCATCTCGGCTGGCCAAAGCTGTGGGTGTAGCGAAGGGAATTCCATAGTAATCCTAGGAGACACCAGGGAGGCTCGATCAGCGGAATGGCCTTGTCCCAGGCCCAGGAGAGCAGGGCAAGCAGGCAGCACAGGCCATCCAGGCAATGCCATGCTCGGCGGACAGGCCAGACTGCAGCAACACATGCATACCTCCAGAGGGCAGCACTCAAAGAGAATTCAAAGTAAATGGTGTCCTTCGGAGTTGTGCAATGTGGCAGCCACAAGTGTGCAGACACACTGACAAGGCCGTCAGCCTTCACCAGGCAGAGCCACTGGAGGCCCAATCTCACGTGTAATTTACAGCACAGATGGAAGCTGGTAAATGCCACCGGCAAACTCAAGTGGCTTTTCCTACATGACAGATTCTATGAGCAGCTAGGAAAGCACCCTGAAAAGGAACCAGCAGGAGAGGAGCTATCTGACGGTTTAACAGGGGTCAGAACCGTAAAGCCAGGTAAGTACAGGTACAAAAGGATCCCAGATAAGGTCCTGAATTGGCCCCTTACCACCTACTCCATCCTGACAGCACTGAAAACAGAGGAGTTGGGGCAAGTGTAGATGCCAAGAGCACAAAACATTGGAGCTCTATGGAGAAGGGGAGGTCTGACCTGGCCCTTATTCGCCACCCAGGGCTTTGTCAGTCCTAGACATATTGTACCCTGGCCCCTAAACCTCAGAGAAAAGCCTTCCTGCTTTCTTTGTGGCCAACAGTGCCTGGTCACAACCAGATGTGAGCCATCCTGGCAAGGAATGACACTTACATCCTCCTTCGGCCTCCTCTCCACCTAACTTTCAGGAAACCCATAGCTTCCTTAGCCCTGAACCCCAGAAGGAGGCAGGACCGGGAAGTCACAGAGCTAACAAGTCACAACTGGAGGCAGGCCTAGAGAAAGCCCAGGAGGGGGAGCTCTTTCACAGAAAAAAAGAAAAACCAAAGGCAGGAACTAGACACAAAAGTACCAGAGGCTAATAAATGAACAAAGGGAAAAGTGAACACAACGTATCTCAAAAGTAGGCTCAGAGGGGATTTCTTTTAAGGCACAAAATGATACAAAGACTACGAGGCAGGATCCCAGAGCTGGGATCCCAATGACACACTTCTAAGGACTCCACGACACCCTCTTATATTCCACCTCTGATGCCTGGGGATCCTGGGTCAGATGGCTGTAAGGGGGCCAGGGCCACTTCCAGTTCCTCTGCAAAGTCCTAAGCCTCAGGCAACCCCCAGACACCCTAAGTTCTGTTGACCGCCTTAGAAATCTGCTATCACGTCTTCAACACCCTTTCTGGGTCCTTCGAGGACACAGGCAGCAGCTGGAGAGTCCAGCAGGCCCTTGGGCAGCAGTGTGATGGACTGCTGGTTTGCACCCAAGCAGAAGAGCTGCCCAGCTACCCCAACTCCACCTCCGGAAATACTTCAGAAGCCGGAGAAGCATTCTCCTGAAAGACAGGAGCTTCAGCCACCAGGCCTGGGAGGTGGAGGAGACACCTGCAGGACCCTGAGCTCTTCGTGGGCAGGTAGAGCAGGAGGCAGTCCAGTGGGGAAGAGGCTGAGGAAGGACACCTCACTGGGGAAAAACCTCCTCCTTAGGGAACAGGAAACACCACACTCAGCAGAGGCATCTGCATAACTTTCTACTTCCCAACAATGTAACAGGCGCCCTAGGCTGCTGAAAATTCTCAGGAGTCTGGGAAATGCCAGACCAAGGAGGGAGAGGCACCGCTGCAGCTTGCAGGCTGGTCAGTCAGGGAACACCTGCCCCACTGTGGTGATGTGCCTGAAGGCCAGGCACCTCATCCTGGGAGTGAGGGTCACATTCAAGAAACTGCCCTGGCCTCAGAGTGAGGCTGCAGCAACCAGGGACATCCAGGGGCCAGTATTCTTACAAGCAAGCAGTGATGGCAGGTCAGACCCACACAGGCCCTTAGAGAGTGTCAGCTCCAGTGGGTGATTCAGCTGGGGACAGACAAGCAAAGCTGCTATCACAAAGCATCACTGATGGCCACTTAAGAGGCACTTCTAAGAGGAGGAGTTGATAAAAACTCTAGAGGCAGTCAAGCAACCCCACCTTGTATCATATGCTTTGTCTTTTTAAAAAGAGTTAGGGGGAGCTGGGGGGAGATGAAGGAAGAAAAGGACTCACATTCAGTAGGAGACACTGCCTACCGGGACCCCATGCAGTAAGCACAGGACACTCATGCCCAAGCGACAGTGGCACTAGGCACCACCCCCAGATGCAAGCAGCTTTCTCAGCAGGTGGCAGTGAAGGCCTAGGGAGGGAGGACCTGTGAAAGAGCCTAAAGCCCCCCATCCCCTGCTACATCCCACTCACCATTGGCAGCCGTGACTGTAGCATCTGGAGCTCATCATAGCCATAGATCTGTATGAGAACCAAAAAGGGTGTTAGGGTCCACATCCCATCTCCTGGGAAGCCCAGACCCATATGGGGGCCCAAAACAAGGTTGAGGAGCTAGGACATATTCTGGAAGGGGAACCAGATCATATGCTGTGGGAAGACACCTTTCCTTGGAGACTAGATAAGAGAGAAATAGCAAGGAAGGAGCTGCAGCAACCCAAGGCCCACCTCACCAGGTCCTGACAGGTGTCAGCCGCTAAAGCCAAAGGAATCAGGCAGCCAGGAGCTATAACCATGCACTCACGGGATAGGCAGGAAGCAGTCCTCCGGGGCCCACGAGGTACTGGTTGTGCAGCAGGGGAGGTACTCCCTGGGGCAGGTTAGGGGGTGCTTTGCCTGTAAAAGCAAAAATCACAGGAGTGAAGACGCCACCACAAAGAATGAGATGCCTCAGCTACTGTGGGGGATGGGGGAGTTGAGCTCACTGTCATAGTGCTGCCCCCCATGGGGCCACTGCGAGAGGGGAGGGCAGCAGCTGAAAAATACAGAGGGCTGTGCCAGGAAGTGGGGGAGACCAAAAGCTCGTGATACCACATTCAGTCTCTTTCCACATCAGAGGGTATCCATGCCCAGACAGAAAACACCACCCCTCCACACTCCTGACCATCACTCTGCACCGAGCAAACCTGCACATAAGGATGATCTGCCTCCTCAGAACAGAAGGAAGGCTGAGCGGTCCCAGGAGAGGGGGACAGGCTGTGTCAAAGTTAGCTTTTAGCAGTTTCTACCAAACCACAGTTTGCTTGGCCCACACAGACCGCCTAGGTCTGGCTGATTAGGAATCAATCACACTAAGTGGCCACAAGGAGCCCAAGATAGCTGTTCCCTGGTCCCTCCATGTCACCAGGCCATCTCAGCTCCAGGAAAGAGTGAGGATAGAAAAGACAGGGAAGCTAGAAGCAAAAAGGCTACCAGGAATCCTGCCCAGGGGGGAGTCTACCCAGAAGACTGATTTTACCCATCCCACATCATCGCTGGAAGGACTGGGCCTCAAGAGGTCAGTGGAACAAAGAGGACAAGGGAGCAATGGCAGGGCTGGAGGGAGACCAGGATGTTCCTAGGCTTTTAGCTACCCAGAATGCCTTGCAGCCACCTCTAGGCATCCTCCCTGGGAAGCCTGGGATGTGGAAAGTGCATCTTCTAGGGGCAGGGGATAGGAAAAGTCTGTAGAGCACACACCTGAGGTCACCAAGGGCGTGGCCCTGGTACTGCTGCTGGGGGCACTCACAGTGGTCCCGCCCAGGCAGAGGCTGTTCACTGTGTTCATGCTGCTCGGCAGGCTGAGCCCTGAGGACGTGGCACCCGAGGCAGAGGTTGCTGCCGTTGAGAAGGTGGCTGAGGACTGGAGGGAAGGGGTGCTCTCCACGCTGGCATGCTGGCAAAACAAAAAAGCCAGGACACATGGATCTGGGGGTAAAACACAAGAGTGCAGGAGAACCTGGTCTGGCACTGGGGCCTGCACTCTGAAGACCAGTGTGAGGGGCTCCGTGCTTGGTGCTCAATGTGGGCCCCCACACTGCAGCTAGAGGAGGCCATCAGGACACAACTCATAAGCTGAATATCAAGCTATTAAAATTGAGCTTTGTGAGCAACACCCTCTTAAAAATTGTTAAAGTTGCTCAAGCTAAGGTATCTGAAATAAGGCACAGAAACTCCACCTAAACCACATATGAACTAAGACCATCTGACTGTGAGGTGAGAACCCACCTCACAGAAAAGTGGTCTCAGGAGAGACTAATATTTGATAACAATGGCACCACAGGCAGCCCAGCCCAAGTCAGATCGGTCTGGGAATAGCTGCCTTCTACTGGGCTTCCTAAATACTCTGATAAGGAAGTCACAGGGAGCCCTTTGCTCCAGAACCTGGGAGCACTGTGCAGGCCACCGGGACCTACCTAGAAGAGCAAGGCCTGTGCTTCTGCCTGTTTGACAGGATCCACCTAGGAAAGAAGGGTGAAACCCACAAAAGCTCTGCAGAATTCTAGGAAGCCTGCCCTGCTGCTCAGCTCCAGGAAGGAACAAGGTACCAGAAAGGGCTTTAAAGGCTGTGTGGGGAGTGGGTGGAAAAGATACATCTGGGTGGGCAAAACAAGGCCCAAAGAGGGAAGAATTGGCTCTGTAATACTCAGACCAGCCTCCAAACCAGAACGTGTGCAGAAAACAGTAGTCTGAAAACTCCTGGAGAAGCCTCAGGAATAAGAAATCCCAGAAGGGGGACAACCATGCACCGTGCTTTCCACCACACAGACACTTCTGTGTAGGTCCCAACCTCACAGGCTGCCCTACCCATCTGAGCACTGATCTTAGAGCCCTGACATCCAGAATCAGTTCAGCAAGGTAAAGACAGCTAAAATCGTGGTCTCCTGGGACACCCCAGGACTCCGCCCCCTCAGCCTAGACTGACAGAAGCAGGGTAAGGACAGCCCCAGCACCTGCTCCACAGTCCTTTGCACACAGCCAAGCTGACCACCTGCTGCAGAATGAGGAACAGCTCTGACCACTGTGCCTAGGTATCACCGGTCATAGAACTGAAAGCTCTCTTAACCACAGGACAAAAAATTACTATTCCCTAGTGTGGGGAGAGAAAAGCAGCCTGCTAAAAAACTAGTTCTTAACTTGCTGAAAGGAACTCATCCAGCAAGCCTTTCCTACCTCCAACTGAACCTGACTGGGCTCCTGTCTCTGTTCCTCACCTCTCAAATCTGTGAGGGCCACAAAGGGCTGGCATAAATGGCTTCCCCTCCATTTAAACTGCTCACAGAGTGTCTCCAATGGGGCGGTGCAGCCAGCTCCTCAGAAAGAGCCCAGAAAAGCACAGCTGCACCAAACCTTCCATAAGGACACGAAGGGCAAGAGAAAACCATGAGATTTCCTTTATAACCTTCAAGTGGGAAAGACCTACTTATAACAAGTATGAAAAGACTGATGTATCTGACTATACAAAAGTCAAACATGAAATGACAAACCTGGGAAAAGTATGTGCACCTCCCATCACAAAGGGCTACTTACTAGTCTCCTGAACATGGGGTTCCTAGAAACAGACACCAAGGACCTGACAGAAAAATGAACAATATGAAGAGCTCACTGAAAAGGAAATTAAATGGCTTTCTAATATATGAAAGAAGATGTTCAAGCTCACTCAGTTAAAAACTGTACTGACAGGGGCACCTGGGTGGCTGAGTCAGTTAAGTGTCCTGATGCTTGATTTTTGCTCAGGTCATGATCTCACAGTTCATGGGTTTGAGCCCTGCATTGGGCTCTAAGCCGACAACTTGGAGCCTGCTTGGGATTCTGTGTTCCTCTCTCTCTGCTCCTCCCTCATTTGCTATCTCTTTCTCAAAATAAATAGAAATTAACTGGGGGAAAAAAAAAAAACTGCACTGACAGGTCATTTTTTGAATTAACACACTGGAAACATAAAAATATTTGATAACATGATTTCAGGAGGCAGTGGGGAAATAGTACATTTCATTCATTACCAGTAGGAGGTAAATAGGTTAAAATCACTGTACAGAGCAATTTGGCAATTTGTATAAAATGTTAAATGCCTGGGGGGCGTCTGGGGAGTTCAGTGGGTTAAGCTTCCTGACTCTTGATTTCGGCTCAGGTCATGATCGCACGGTCCTGAGATTGAGCCCACGGAGGTCATGGGATTGAGCTCTGTGTAGGGCTCGGCACTGGGAATGGAACCTGCTTTAAGATTCCTTCCTTCTCTCTCTCTCTCTCTCTCTGCCCCTCCCCCACTCTCACTCTCTCAAAAAAAAAAAAAAGTCAAATGCCTGGGAATTCGACTTCCAGGATATACCCTGCAAACATAGCTATACATGTGAAGCAGTATGTGTAGAAGGTTATCGAATGCAATACTGTTTTGTATTCAAGACAGAAAATGGCCCTGAAGCTCCATCACTAGAAGACTGAGGGAGTAATGTGGTGCAGTAGAGCTATGGAAAAAGAAAGAATCTAGGTTTCAACACAAACATCTCAAAGATGCACTGTTAATGGGGAAAACACTGAAGGATACTATGTAGGGAATACTCCCATTTATGTTATTAATGAAAAAGGGCAAGAGGTAGGGGGAAAAGGACTTTGCGTATGAATTTGCCATTTCATGGGTTAAAAAAATCCAACTCCAGTGGGTCAAGAAAAGAGTAGGAAAAGGGGCAGGACCTAGCAGAATAAATACAGAAAAACATTTCAGTATGTATCTCTTCATACTATTCATTACTATATTAGCAATGTGGCAATTGTGTCACCTGACAGAGTATGGGACTCCCTGATGAGGCAATTCTGGTTGTGGCTATTTGGGCTACAGGATTTGGAGTTTCATGCTAAAACACAGAGTACAGCTAATCCATGGGAGCAAGAGCACTGGCTCCAACGCACCAGGGCCAGGGAAGCAGGGACCACTCACAGCTCCCAACGGCCAAACAGGGGTACAGGCACTTACTCCGTAGTTACACTCTGCTTTAAATATGGTGATCTATGTGTTTTATGACAAAGAATTATGTGCAAGATTTCACTAGGAAAACAAGTTTGAAAAGCTCGATGATAGTCACTTCCTAATGGAAGGATAGAGCCAACCCTTCACCATCATCCCATTCTGCAGCAAATGACCTCGTCAGAGGAAACAAATTTCCCTGATTTGTAACAACTCCTACTGATCTGTACCCTAAATGTCCTTCCCTGTTTGGAGACCTCTCTCTTCTTATCTCCCAGTGAGGGACTTCGTGGTCAATCTAGGTACCTCTTGTAGACCCCTAAGCTCCAGTGTCCCCTAGCCTTGAGTTAAACACCCCAGCACCACCCTGCCTTCTCACCATTTCAGCAATGTTCGTTCTTCTGCTCACCACAAGCTACACACACCCACCACTGAAACTGTGCTGCCAAGAAACCACCTCAAGAAGCCACACTTCAATAACCATCACCTAGGGTTGCCCCTTGACACATCAGGACCCTCGCCAGCTGGCACTCCACTTATACTTCCATTCCTGCCCTCCATACCCCAGACTTCCCTCTTCAAAGTCTGCCTCTGAGCTGGGGAAGGTGGCCTGCAATGGCATGAGGTAAGGGGAAAGAATACCTAAGCCACAAAAAGGAAAGTCCTCATGACCACCAACGAACTGAAATGTGGTTCCACTGACTGGGCTAAGAGCCGGGACTGTCAGACTGAGAGAGACAGGGAGAGAGGGAGAGAGGGAGAGAGAGAGGGAGGAGGGAGGGAGGGAGAGAGGGAGAGAGGGAGGGAGGGAGGGAGGGAGGGAGGGAGGGAGGGAGGGAGAGAGGGAGTGAGGGAGAGAGGGAGGGAGAGAGAGAGGAAGTGAGGGAGAGAGGAAGTGAGGGAGAGAGGGAGAGAGGGAGAGAGGGAGAGAGGGGGAGAGGGGGAGAGGGGGAGAGGGGGAGAGGGGGAGAGGGGGAGAGGGGGAGAGGGGGAGAGGGGGAGAGGGGGAGAGGGGGAGCGGGGGAGCGGGGGAGAGGGGGAGAGGGAGAGAGAGAGAGAGAGAGAGATGTGCCAAAAGATGGCTAGTCCTCACATAAGCTCTTTTTCCTCTAAGCATTCTCTCTACAATGGCATTTACAAAGTAACAGAAGGTTATCTAGAACAATGCTCTTGATTCAACGTGACTTTTGGTGGAGTCCAAGCTGAAGTTAGCAATGAGCCTACTTTCCTTGCAATGAGCCTTTTTCCTCAAAAAAGTCTGCAAATACCTCAACATGACCAATCCCAGACTAGGTCCAAAAGTCTCCCCTAACAAACAGGAAGCTCAGTAAATGCTCAGGAACAAATCCACCCCAAGAGCCCTGCCCATCACAGATCAGCTCTGGAGAAGCAAATCCTTCATGGAAGTCCCAATTTAGGAATCAAGATGTTCTCTGTGGTGCTTAAGAAAAGCAACAGCTCAAACCACATACCTAGATTGAGATAACACACCTGAGGAATTTGAGGTTATTTCAGACATTCAAAACACACGTATTAAAACCCCACCTGCAAGTGACTAAACTCCAATCACCACGTGACTAAGCTCTGCGCTCGAGTTCGCTGAGCAGGGAAGGCAATGAGGGAGCCCAGAGGACACTTACTGTGTGTGACGTGCTGGAGGAGAGTGCCGCGTGTGCAGAGGAGAGGCTGCTCTGATGGCTGGAGAGGGAACTAGAAGACAAAACAGAGCACCACATGTCCACCACACTGAGTCAACCCACAGGAGAGGCCCACATGTCCAGGTGGGCCAGATATTAAGCTTGCCCCATCCCTCTCCAAGGGTAGCCCCAGCTTCACATCCCTCATTCCTCATCACCTTGGGGACCAGAACAGGTTTTCTGATGTTTAGAAATGATCTAAAGGGTCATTCACCATGAGGATCTGGGACACCCTGGCCTGGGAAGCCTTCAGGGACAACTTCAGTCAACTAAAATCATTTGCGCTTTACACCATAAAAAGTTAGAACAGGAGTCACTGCCAGTCATGGAGACACCCATTTAAACTGTGTGCAAGGAAAGAAAGTTCCTATGTTCAACCCCATGTGACAGAGCCAGAGCCTGACTTCCCATCAAATCCAGAATTCAAACCACCTGGCTAAAGAGGGAAAGAGGCATACTCCAAAGATATAGGATGAGGACCAAACAAAACCCATTCTCCTACACCCTATTCTAGTAATTGAATCTCTGAAGGCACAACAGGAGCAAATAAAAGACCTGCTCAGAAACCAAACATCATTCCCGGGGAACCTGGGTAGCTGAGTCAGTTGGGCATCTGACCTTAGCTCAGGTCATGATCCCACAGCTTGCAAGTTCGAGCGCCACGTTGGGCTCTGTGCTGATGGCTCAGAGTCTGGAGCCTGCTTTGGATTCTGTGTCTCGCCCTCTCTCTGCCCCCTCTCCTGCTTGCACACATGCGCACGCATGCTCTCTCTCTCTCTCTCTCTCAAAAATAAACATTTAAAAAATTTAAAAAACAAAAACAAACAAACAAAAAACATCATTCTCACTTCACATCACTGTGACTCGAGCCCAGAGTGGGAAAGGCCAGGCCAGGTTCAGGGCACACTCCTGAGAGGTGGAGGAAAAGTAGCAGCAGCAACACCCTAGCTCCACCATTCCCAGGGACCCCAGTGCTCTGTGACAGCAGGGGCATTACATGTTGTGACACAGCTGCTGATACTTCTGAGATAGTGCCCAGCCAAAATGAATGAGCTAAAGCATTATTACAAAAGGCCAGGACATCATGCTAGAGGCAACAGGAGTTTTGTTCGTTGGAAGAGCTTTCTATAAGGGTTCAGGACTTCGCACCATTGTGCCTCTCACTGTGAGCTCGTATTTTCCCCATACCTGCTAAGTTGAGAGAGGGGGCTGCTGGACAGGTCACCAGGCTGGGACATGGAGGGCAAAGTGGCAGTGTGCTGGGATGCAGACGGTAGAAGCGTAGTGCAGGAAGTGGTGCTGGGCAGTGAGCCCACAGATGGGAGGGCAGAGGGAGGGTCCGTTGTCTTTGGAGCTGGAACGGATGAAGTAGCTGTAAGAAACATATCGGTTTAGCTCCAGAACCATTTGTAAGTATGTACAATATGTTCAATATCTTGTGACAGGTCAGGGTCGGTTTGAGACACATACAAAGTTACATTCCCCAGGGAAAATGCCCAAGCATTTTCTGTCAGATATAACTAATAAAAATGACATGTGAAGGTAAGACGAACAGGATTTGGCAGAGAATAGGAAATGACAGCTTTACAATCATCAACTAGCCTATGCCATGGATATACTTCTCCTAACTAAAGGAACCCGACCCAGAGTTGCACCCACAAAGAGCAACAGGCTAGGAGGCAAATTTTTCTGAAAAGGCTCAACAAAGGATGATGGTACAAATCTGGTAGGCAAGACCATCAAAAGGTTAGGTTTTTGCTTGTATCAGGCTGACTTGTGAAAGCTCATAGCCAATTGAGGGCACATGGGGGTTGAGAGCCCAGGGTACATATACTGTGGAGAGTTACATATGCCTAAAATCCACCGTCCAACACCCACATTCACATGCATAGTGAGCATTTCCGTAAACAAACAAACAAACAAACAAACCAAACCCTCAGAGCACATAAAGGAGCTTATTAGGCTTCCAGAAGATCATAAATGTGATCCATCCTAGCTGTAGAAAGACTCAGTTTTAGTTCTATCCACACATACAACTCAGATATGTGCTTGGAAATAAAGCATCATTGTCTTTCCCAGTTAGGAAGGAAAAGCAATCTTGACCCATCTGCAGAACTCCCTGGGAGCCTGAGGGAAAACATGCTAGTCTCTCAAAAAGACAATTTGAAAACACAACAGTAGCAACAGGGTCAATACAGAACATGACCCATACTTAAGAGTGGTCCTTACAATCTTGAGACTTGCTTTTGACTGACGGTCTATTCCAAACAGGACACCTGTTACAGAAGCCAGATAAAAGCACCACAGATGTCCCTGACCCAAAACTCAGACCTTGTAAGTTACCTACGTAGATCGTAGGTCACATTATAACAAGTTCACAAGAAGCCTCTGAAAGAATGGCAGTGGAGAGACAGATGGAGATAAAAGCCTATCTAAAATGCATGCTATGTTTTCCAGACATTTCATATCTCATGATTTTATTCATAATCTCTAAATCATAATTGGGGCGCCTGGCTGGCTCAGTTGGTAGAGTGTGCAACTCTTGATCTCAGGGTTGTGGGTACGAAGCCTCATCTCCAGATGATCTAGGACACCTTGATATGTTCTCAATCTCAAGCCTGCAGAGAGGAAACTTGCCACCAAGGTTTGTGAAATGAGAATGTCCTCTGACATCCCAAGTTCTCAGAGCTACCAATGTACCTCCAAACAGTTCCGGCAGCCCAGCAATATCAAAACCAACTCTGGGTAATCACATGTGTCATTTCAATTCCAACTGAGGCCCCCTCTTGGACTGAAAAAAATCCCATGTCCACATTCCAAAAATCCTAAATAAAAGGAAAGTCTTTCTGGCTTCTATAATGGATACCCATTTGTGTTACTGAAAAATGAATGAAAATCATCATAACCAATCACAGATAAGCCAAGAGCACCTAACAGGGATTTACCTGCAACCATCATCTCCAGCGAACACTGAGCTTACTAGAATTAATAGAATCTTATCCCCATTTTTTCCCAAGTGTTTACAGAGAGCATCATTTTATCTCTCTTCTGCACAACAGTTCATCGAATCCAGAAGGCAAAGAGCATGGCTTTCCTGAACTAGCACACCAATTGCTGCTTTAAAAGTCCTTTACAGTATTGGAATGAGAGCCCTCTGACTACACCAGAACCTGTGCCTCTAAGCAAAGCATCTTTTAAATCCATGCTACACTCTACACTTGGGGTGTGATCTGACTAGAACAGAATTATATGAGACTATCAATTCCTTCTTGCTGTAGCTAACATTTCTCATAATACCATCAGCAACAATCTACTCACAGGAATCTCTAGCTGAACTTGTAAACCCTACCAAAGAAATGATGCCAACAGATAAGAAGTAGCTATCAGAAAAATGCAAAAGGATTAGTTTTGCAGAATTAGTCACTAGCCTATTGTTTTCCCTATCATATTAGCAGCTATACTCTTTTTGTTTGATTTCCACCACACAAAATGAGAATAGTCAGCTTCTATACTTACTGTCTATAGTCTGCTGACCTCGACCACCACCATGTCCATTCTATAAGGAAGAGAAAAGAAAGTAAGCATACCACAAAATCAAATGATAACCTAGCTGACTTTCTATTGGGATTTAGTCAGAAATACATGAATTATAGATTGATCAAGAAATGATGTGGGGCACTGGGGTGGCTCAGTGGATTAAGCATCCAATTCTTAACTTCGGCTCAAGTCATGATCTCACAGTCCATGACAGTAAGCCTGCATCAGGCTCTACACTGCCTGCTTGGGATTCTCTCCCTCTCTCTCTGCTCCCCCCACCAAAATAAATAAAAACCATTACGGGGGGGGGGGGGGGGGGGGGGGGAGATGGCTTGTTTTATTTTGTTTCTTAATAAAAGGAGAGGTAATTAACACATTCTTTAAAAATCCTAAGGAGCTGACATTTTTGAAAAACAGACTGGGTATTTAGGGAAGTAACAAGACAGACTCTAATCACAGGAAGCAAAGAAACTGTCCTAAAAATTATTAAGCAGTACAAAGAACTCGGGAACTTATACTGAAATCACCACATCTTTGTATCTCACATGGTCTCCTCAGTACCACTCAGGCAAGAAAAAAAGTTTCCAAATTAAATGGAAAATAGTTCTCAAATAAAATGAGATGTTACTGTGAAACATGGCTTTTCTTAACTGGGTAGGGCAACAGCAGGTTAGCAGAGTGTGGTAGTACCAAAAAGAGCGGAATCTGAAAACAATTAGTTTGCATTAACCATAAGGCATTTCATTGGAAACTAGACACACAAAAGGAGGTATCCTCACAAGGAAAATTTCCACAGATTGACCAAAGCATACGGTGAATGATAGTGGGGCCTACAAGGCCCAGACACTATCCCTGGATGGGAAAAGGAAGCTGACAGAGATTTCCTTCTTACAAATGTGAAAACTTAAACTAAAGAAAAAAGACAAACCTTTAGATGTTGCTTCTGCATTTAACCCAAATCCTGTTGTGTTATTGATAATATGTTTTTTCCTTTTTTTTAAACATTTTTTAAAGTTTATTTATTTTGAGAGAGAGACAGAAAGAGAGAAAGAGGGAACATGTGCACATGCATGGGGGAGGGGCAGAGAGAGAAAGAGAGAGCAAGAAAATATCAAGCAGACTCCACACTGCCAGCAGGGAGCTCGATGCAGGGCTCAAACCCAAGAACGGTGAGATCATGACCTGAGCTGAAAACAAGAGTTGGATGTTCGACTGAGCCACCCAGATGTCCCTAACAAGTTTTTTTCCTCAAAAAAAATTTTTGAGATTATTTACAAGAAATGTAGACAATAAAAGAGTAGAACTTCAAGGAGGGGAAAAAATGAGTTAAAATAGAAGACTGAAGTCAGGGAAAAGAAAATACAATACACCTTACCAGTATATATACAGATATGTTAGAAAGCAATCAAAATTGTACTCTCTGCCTCTCTTAAACTAGAGTTCACTATGCACTAGGGGCACCTGGGTGGCTCAGTCAAGCATCCAACTCTTGATTTCAGCTCAGGTAAAGATCCCAGGGTCATGGGAACGAGGCCCACCCTGGGCTCCACGCTAAGCATGGAGCCTGCTTAAGATTCTCTTTCTCTTTCTGCCTCTCCCCCATTTATGCATGCTCTCTCTCTCTTAAAACAAAATAAAAATTTTAAAAACATATATGCACTAAATTCATACACATGATACCAAGCATGTACCGCAAAACAGCACAAATGGTGACAAAGAAATGTTCTCAAAACCACACCATACAGAAAGAATAAAAAGGGGGAATAGAAAAGAACAGCCATCAGACCTTAGGAGTATTTTATTCCACCTTGAAAATCACGCATAGACAATGGGGGCACCTGGGTGGCTTGGTGGGTTAAGCATCAGACTCTACTGATTTCAGCTCAGATGATGATCTCACAGTCATGAGATGGAGCCTTGGGTAAGGCTCCCACCAGGCGTGGAGACTAAGATTCTCTCTCTCTCTCTCTCTCTCTCTCTCTCTCTCTCTCTCCCTGAGCCCTTCCCCAACTAGTACTCTCTCCCTCTCTCAAAAAAACAATGGACAAACTGATTTAACACAGAAGGCACATTATTTGGGGTGGAGGTAATTCTAGGCAGAAGAATGGTGGGAATAAAAGTAAAGAAGTGCCAAATGGTCATGAGAGATCAAAAGTCTGCAGGGTCTTAGTTCAACTAGTCAAGCAAGGAATGAGGTGGGTAATGATCTGAGCAAGCAGCATACCAGGTGAAATTAGAGCTGGAATTCAGAAGTCAAGCAGACAATAGGGA